>NC_034603.1:55305442-55317395 GCF_900095145.1 Mus pahari | reverse complement strand
GTTTGAGGCCAGCCTGGTCTACAAAGTGAGTTCCAGGACAGCCAGGGCTAAACAGAGAAACCCTGTCTCAAAAAAAAAAAAAAAAAAAAAAAAAAAGAACTAAGAAGGTGAAGTTTGGATATATGTTAATGCTCTGTAATCAAGGGCTTAAACTCAGTACCCAATACTCCTTAGAAAACCAGAATTTCCTAAGAAGCAAAGGTTGAACTATCTATGAAATAAATGCTGAGTCAGGAGCTGGGTTTCGTAATACTAGCTCTTGGGAAGTAGAGGTAGGATGATAGCAACAAGTTCCAGGCCCGCTTGCTATATACAGGAAACTCCAGGCTCACCATAGCTATACAGTAAGACCCTGTCTCAAAACCAAAACCACTCATAACCAAATAGGTAAACAAACACACAGACAAAGAAGTGCTAAGTAGGGCCAGAAATGTAGATTAGTGAAAGAGTGCTTGCCTAGTGAGCGTGGTTGGAATCCATCTCCAGCATCCATCAATTAAGAAACAAATATAGTAAAAATGTTGAATAAAGGAACACATCATGAAACAATTCATGAGAGCTAGTCATGAATTGTTGGCCATTAAAATATGATAACTTTCTCCAAGAGTTATGTTCACTAACAAACACCGATTGCCAAGGCTCTACCTAATATAATATGGCACTATTTCTAGAGATATTATGGCCTTTAACAAAAGTGGGGGAAAAATCAGTTTTCATAGCATTCACAGTTTACAAAGAGGAGACAGGCAACTAGAAAAAATAAAATGTTGTTAGAGACAATGATTTGGAAAAGAAAACTAAATCATGGCAGGGAATATGGGTCATGGAGCAAACAAGGAGGCCTATGAATGAACAGTGGTGGAGGAAGGCCTCATCAAGGCTGGTTTGACACCAGGGATGGCATTCGGGGGACTAAGGGAATAAAGTGCCTGGGTATAGGTGGGGTAGTACACACATGGTCTAACTGAAGGGATGGGGAGGAGAGAGAGGAAGGGAGCAGGGTCAGGTCATTAAGGCTCACACAGGTCACTGTACAGACCTCGGCTTTTACTCCAGCAATTCTCAAAAGAACAGCAAGATCAGGGCAGAAGATGAAGTTGTGAAGCTGATTCATCAACAGTTTTTTTTTTGTTTTTGTTTTTTTGATGAATTTATCACACTGAGCAACATATATATCCAAGTAGGAACTATCTTGGCCATTAACAATATTTTAGCTCTTCACGATAATGCAACTGACCTATGGAAGCCTGCATCCTCAGATACCTTAAAAAATAGATTTCTCACACCCTTACTCACAACACCCAAGAGGCAGGAGCTAGCAGAGCTCTGAGTTTATGGCCAGTCAAGTCTACATAGTGAATTCGGATCAGCCTGGTCTACACAGGGCCACCCTGTCTCAGTCAAACAATCCAATAAAAATAGACTCTTACTTCTATTTTTTAAAGGTTTTTAAATGACTACTTCATGTGTATGTGTGTTTCCCCTGCATGTATGTCTGTGCATCACATGTATACTTGATGCCTGCAGAAGCCAGAAGATGTCAGATCTGGAATCAGGATTACAGACAGCTATGAGCTGCCATATGGGTGCTAGGAACTGAACCAGGGTCCTGAGCAAGTGCTCCTAACCTTTGAGCCTTCTCTCCAGCCTCTAGATTTCTCTTCTATGTCTTATAAAACACAGTGGCTCTGCCTCTGTGCAACTCTGTTCTTGGCTCCTTGCCCTCAGTATATTTTTGGTAAAATGTTACCTTTTCTTATCTGGGTGGCAAGAATTTGCGAATCAACAGCCTCTTGGGAGAAAATTACTATGTAAATTAAATGGATCACATTCTCACATTCTTCTCTATAATACCTTGCCACCATTTCTTGATGCCAATACTGTAACGATAATACAGTGTTCATTTATGTTTCCCTCTGTTGTATTTACCAACCGAAGGGAAGAAAACCAAAGCCCACAGAGGGCCAAAACACTCTTTTCAAAATGCAAAGAACTTCTTTAAAAATAAGTGAAATCATGTATGTGTGTATGCATTATGTATATGTGTATTTATGTATACATATGCATGTATCTGTGTATGCATATATGTATGCACATATGTGTATATGTGTATGTATGTGTGTATGTATGAGTGTGTGTGTGTGTGTGTGTGTGTAGACAAGGTTTCTCTGTATAACCCTGGCTGTCCTGGAACTCACTCTGTAGACCAGACTGGCCTCAAAATCAGAGATCCACCTGCCTCTGCCTCCTGAGGACTGGGATTAAAGCCCCCAACTACACCACCTTGCTCTCTAGAAATACTTTTAATCTTGCATGAAAAGTAAACTGAGTAATTGTTAAAGAAAATGAACTGGGCAATGGTGGCACACACTTTAATCCCAGCACTTGGGAGGCAGAGGCAGGTGGATTTCTGAGTTCGAGGTCAGCCTGGTCTACAGAGTAAGTTCCAGGACAGCCAGAGCTACACAGAGAAACCCTGTCTCAAAAAAACCAAAAGAAAAAAAAGAAAATGATCTCCACACGCATTAGTATAAACTAGGAAAATGCCTGCCCATACAACCTGCTGAAGGGCACTGCAGAGATGATGGGGCAAGAATTGAAACACAATTCACTTATTATTAGTGAAAAATATCTATGAATTTGAACTTAAACTTTTTCATTTCTATATGAAATACAGAACACACACACATCTACTTTATATAAATTACAAAGGACACATCTTTTTGTTGATTTTATTTTATTTTGTTTCTTTGTTAAATAGAAACAAATGGCCCAGGCTGGCCTTGACTCCACTGTGGAGTCCAAGTTCACTTCTAATTCATAATTCTACTGCCTTTAGTCTCCTGACTTCTGGAATAATAGACCTGTGACATCACACTCATCAAGAGATTCCCTTTTGACCTGAAAAGCACCATTAACAATATCTTGCAGCTTGAACTGGAGAGATGGCTCAGCAGTTAAGAGCACTGGCTGCTCTTCCAGAAGACCCGCGTTCAATTCCCTGCAGCCACATGGCAGCTCACAATTGTCTATAATTCCAGTTCCAGGGGATCCAATGCCATTTTCTGGCCTCTTCAGGTTCTAGGTGGTTCTAGGTATACAAGAGGTACATGCAGGCAAGACACCCATATGCAAAAATAAAAAGGTTTTAAAAATATTCTGCAGCTTCTCCTTTCATCCAGATACCAGATTCATAACAAAAATCAGATCTAGAAGCCCTGGGCAGGCTTAGTATCTGATAGTGCATTTCTGAATACATTCCAAAGCCAATTATTAATTATATTTTCTGTATCTTCATTAGCATAAATAACTGAGTGTTGACTGTACCTTGAATATTTACTCTGTAGTTCTTTTAAAGGCCGGCAGCAAAGCAAAAATATCATAAAATCTACTCTGACATCAGCATCTAAGGAACTCACTTAAGCAATGTCAATTAAATGCATGTTATTTTAAAATGTATTCTTTGCGTCCCTGGGTTAGTAGTCATCACATTTTAAAACTGCAACAGAGATCCTAGATAAACATTCTGATTTACTCATTTCTGCAATGAAACTTAAAACGAGAAAAAAAATAGAAATTCATCCGTTATTAAAGGGGATAGAATACTGTGTGTCCAGGATGAGCCTCTGAGAGTGGCACTCTGGTACCCTCTCCACCGTGCCACATACAGGATTTCAGAGCTGGAGAAGCATGGCTCTACAAAGCTCCAGCTACACCAATGATCACTAATGCTAGTTATTTATTACCTTAGAGACATTAAGTCCTCCGTTTCCTTTTCTGTAAAATGTGAGAAATAAATGTATATAGAATACTGTCTCTCATAAAGCTATCATGATATTTCAATGAGCTAATACATGTAAAATGTGCAGTATCTATTTGGTAGCTATCATATTTAAATCCCTCAATGTCCTAGACACCCTCCAAGGTAAAAGCTATTTTGTTCCAATGGGACAGCCACTTGGGATTAGTTAATTCTTTAGGTCTACAGCTTGCAACAGAAGATTGTCTAACACTGGCCAAAACCTTCAATTAAAAGTTTCAGGTGCTCAATACAAATAAAGTGAAAATTCAGATAGCATAATGTGCATGCTGATAAGTAGGTGGATTGGAGGCAAGTGGAGACACTGGCAAAGGGTTTGTCCAGGAGGCGCTTTCTCCCTATCACTGCAGCCAGTTTCACACTGTGAAATTAGCCCCGCTCCCACTGCAGTCTGCCACCTCCAGGTAGTGCATTCTAATCTTGGTCATAACTTTATCCTGGAGTCTAAGAAAATCCAGGGCAACCAGCTGAGCAGGAAGAATGTGATAGCCAAGGAGCTGGTGACTGTTCCTGTGCTAAGATCCTTGTGTTCTTTTGCTTGAAGAAAACTTGGAGTCCTTCTAACTAATACTTAAGAGAGAATATGACTACAATCGTGTATAGATGCAACACCAATAACATCACTAGGTAGTAATAACAGAAATAAATATAAATATAAATATAAATATAAATATAAGCAAGACAGAAAATTGGACATCAGACAGTGCTCAGTTCTAGGATATGTTTCATCAGCAATGGGGGAGCCAGGAAATGAAGAATATGCTCAAATATATATATTGTAATCACTACCATGTACGAATACTTTGTAAGTCACCACCAAATATTAGGAGGTCTCAAGAGTCTCTTTGGCCTGTCCTTTCTGGGTTGTCTGTTTCTTTACAGATCAGAAGAGCAGTGGTAAGTTATTCTAAGTGTACAAACCAAACGGAGTGGAAGACAAAAGGGGGCGGGGAAGCAGAAGGAACTAGAGACAAGGAAGAAAGAAAGGCTTGGCAAATGGAGGGGGAACCTGAGAGTTGGACATTTCAAAGAGGATGGCAAACATGCAGCAAGATTGGGAAGACACAGTAGCTCATAGAAAAACGTAGGGGCAAAGCTGAAATATAACTGTGCAGGGCTAAGATGGGAAATTCTGAGGAAAAGAGAAGACTTGAGAAGTAGCAGGCTACAGCAGCAAGGACAGCTCCTCTTCCGTTTCTTCCAGTGTGCAGCACACACACGCACACGCACGCACACACGCACGCACGCACATGCACACACACGAACACAAACAGGAACATGTACACAGACAGGCAGACATAGACAGGGAGACAGAGAGAGCAAAGAAACAAGCCTAGATATTACTGCTAACAAGGAGAAATCTAAACATAGAAGGTGAGGACTAAGAATCTAGACACAAATTCCTCACTGCTCGGCTTTCCAATGCTTGAGTATGAAAACCAGAACCATCAGAAAAAGTGGAGAAAAAGAAAATAATGTTAAAGATAGTTACATGCTCTATTTCCTTATTAAACAAAAGGGGGATGTCACATTGTCACAGAATGGCTACAATGTCAGGGGATGATGGCAACATTGTCACAGGATGGTTACATTGTCACAGTCTGCCCCCTTCTTCTAAGGAAAATTAAGTGTGTGATACAAATGAAATCCAATTAATTTGGTTTTCATGAAAGTGGATAAATCCTGAATTAATTTGGGACAGTATAAAGAAATGTCTAATGTTCAGAGTGACAAGGTTATTCTTTTTGTAACCACTGTTTTATATAAACATTCCCATATACAGTACTTCAGTTTTACAAGACCCAACTGATTCTTTCGAGACAACTAATCTTAATAAGAATTCATTCATAAACAGGATACAAGGAATTATTCATTTGTGGTATTGTACAATACAGCTATCTACCAGGATAGCTAAACTTCAGACATAGAGACAGAAGCAGAACTTCGAATGGAAGGCTTGGTTAGGCAATCTCAGGAGGAAACCGACTTCAGTGTAATCTGATAAAGAACAAACGGCATGGATTCGAGACACACAAAGCACTATCCCAAACACCAGAGCTCTTTGAAAAAGTGAATCAAAGAATGAAACAAGGTTTATTTTAAAAGGTTGTCTTCAGGAGTGATTAAGAAAATTTAGTTAACTGCTGTGGATTAAAAATTGATTGACAGGTTCCTTCCTTTATGAAAATACAGACATTTTTAGGAAAGAGTTTCACCATAAGAGAAGCCAGCCAACGTGAATAGAAAGAGGACGCTGGATCACGCACGGAGCAGATCACTGAGTCACTGAACCAGCTTTCATGGGGGCCGAGGCAGGCACAGGGCTTACTTAGTGTGACTCCTCGGACTGCACAGAGGGCTTACCAGTAAAACTCTTTGCTAAAATTCACAAGGCAGGTACCTCAGGCTTCAGGCTATTAGGGATGCAAGGCCACCCCTCCGTTACCAGTGAGATACTATTCCAGCTTTAAGTCCTCCTAACTCCAGCCTAGAGCCAACTTAGACGATAAATCTCCTGACAATTTTGCAGTCTGTCTTTCCAACCAGCAGAACTTTCTGTCTCAATTCTTTATCCTCTTTATCTATCACAGTTTTGAAATACCAGCAAAGAAGTGAAATGCAGAACCACTAAACCTTATATAAAAATGTCTTTTTTTAAAAAAAATATGGTCTCTTTATGTCTCCCTGGGTGTCCTGGAACTTGTTGTATAGGCCAGGGTGGGCTTAGGCTCAATGAGATCCATCTGCCTCTGCCTCCTGGGTGCTGGGATTAAAGGCACGGGGCACAACATCTAGTTAAAATATTTATTTTTGAGAAATAATTTATTTCAAGTTCTTTCTGTAAATATCAAAAAATTTTAATTTATATAACCATGAACTAAAATTCATACTCTATACATATCACAAAATAAAAAACTGATTTTGGCTCCTAAGGCTGATTATATTTAAACCTACCTCCAATAACTGCAGCAAGAAGTGTTATTTTACCAAATAAGCAAGCTACATCTTTTAATGAAGTTAGACAGTAGATTGCCCATTAAAAAACAAACAAACAAACAAACAAACAAATCCACAGCTCACCAAGTTCTGTCTTCACCATAGAAATGAGCAATTGGCCTTAAGGAAGACTATGGCCCTTGTAAGTTAATAAATTCAACATATAAGAAAAGGTAGATAGTGAATAAATTACAGCCTGAAGCCTAAGAAATTGTGTCAGGAAAAACTCTGAGAGTAAAAAAGAAAAAGTCAAACAAACTTTTATAGTTTTGAACTGTACATTTAAAAACTGGACCAGAAGGAGCAGGGCCTGGTGCAGACGCCGGGTCCATTTTGTGACCTAGTCCTCTCCATTTGCAGATTAGCAACAGGGAGCCACACGTGGTAGGAAGCCAGCCATAGCATTCAAGCTTGACTGAATTTTAAAAGTGACACGGTAATCAAATATGCTTCAGGGGCAGTCTAGAATTTCAGGGTGCCTCAATCATTAAAATGAACATTTACAATTTAACAGGATGTAAGCTATGTTCCTCAAGTCAATTAAATAAGTATTTATATTTTCATCTATCAAAATAGTGCTCCAAATACATTTGTAAAGAAAACTTTTATTATGTATAACCCAAGAGATAATGCAACATAAGTTAAAAATAAGCAAATTACCTTCTAAAATACAGAATACATATATATGTAGATATAAATACATATATATATTCAAATATAAAATAAGAATATGCCTTACACTACCAATAAAGCAATGTCTTCACAAAACGGGAATAAATACAACACTAAGCAATGGAAGTCCTTGCGTGGGTTTTTACTTTGCCAAACTAAAGAAGAACGGCATCTTTCAGGTAGACAGAAGGTAAAACAGAATAGCATTATACTTGCCTGCATTAGCTTCCCTTCTGCTGGAGTCACTTCTGCAACACCAGCAAACACGCCTTCCAAAGTGAGGTTCAGTTTTCCTGTGGGGTCCATTTTCAAGGGGATCACTCTGATAATAGCTTTCTGTTCTGCTGATCTTTCAGACTCCACTGCTGCCGCCAGCACCAGTCCTGTGTGTCCGAAGCCTGCGTGCAAGGTCGCCATCAGCAGCCAGGGCCAGAGGACAGCCAGCTGCAGCTGGTGGCCACCACTCATGCTACCAGCTGCATCAATGCTCTTCGGCCATGCATACTGCTTCTACTACTAGCTCATCCCAAAGGCAGGTCCTCAGTGCAGAAAACGAAGGGGAAAGATGCTAGTCCTCCGTTTCAGAGAGCCAAGACAGATTCTGGTCCTTCCTTTTTCTAAAGCAGATTCCCAAGCACAGGTGTTTGGTATTCCTGACTGGCAGGAGAAGATGGCCTTTTCAGCCCACCTCTGGGGCAGGTATGTCCTTTTCTCCCATTGTCACTGCCAATACAGAAACACCACCTCTTCTCTTTGGAATTTCCAAATGTGCTTTAGATACAAACATGGATTGGTATTATGTCAGATCACTTGCTGCTGGTCTTCCATATGTATCAGATTTCTGAGGTACTAAACCCAAGGCCGATGAACTAAACAAGGTCAGTAAACGGTTAAAGCAGCGCATCGGAGGTGAGGGAGGAACTTCAGCTCAGAACGCGAAGACATGCTGCCCTTTTTAAGCCAGAAAAAAATGTCAACCGTAAATGGCTAAAGTCCATGAGGAGGTTTTCTTTTTAATAGGGGAAGAGTAGAAATTAATCAGGTCCCACCTGGAGGGATGTCTAAAGATGCTACAGCATGTACTCATTAAAATGTCCATGCTAGATTGTGTTTCGGCATAGTCCAGAGTTCTAGGCCTACTGAATTTATATACTTTTTAAGAACTACAATATATTATTTTCGTGTGTGTTCCACCAAAAGTGCCTGTAAAATTAGGCACAAATTCATGTATCTTTGACATATGACAGAATTAATCTGAGTATCAAAATCTCTTCCAACTTCCCTTTTGAGATACTTGAAAAGTTTAGCTTTGCAATTATTTTCCCAGCTAAAATTCATATTTCAGTTTCCACTTTCCTTTCTCGCTTAGGGATCCCAGAGTTTATTCTCCAGTCTGAGAATATCAAGCGCTTTGACTTTCCTCAGAATGCTGTGGAAACACATCCAGACTTTACAATCTGTAATCTAGATTCAGAAGAAAAACAAAGGACTATTCCTAAGTTTTCAAATTCCTTGAGGGGGCGGAGAATAAAAGATAGGGGGAGTAGAGAGGCTTTAAGTTGAGCACCCTGAAAAAAATCAGGCTGGGGAGACCTGGGGTGTTTCTATGCTCCTAGGAAACTTTGGACTCTTTAAACATCAGATTTTAAAATACGCACCCTTAAGTAACTATAAATACACTTCACCCACAAAGTATGCTGTGTTTTGAAGTCGTTTAAAAATCCTATAGAGTCTTCAGAGTAAGTGCTGAAAAGCCAAGCGACTGAATGCAAACCTGTTCTATAGATTCTTTACGTTTTGCTGAGACAGAGGGAGGGAGAAAACAAGAAAGAATTTCAAAAGAAATCTGCAAACCTGTTGTGCTGTCGGGCCCACTGGAGTCCACGGGGGTGAAACAAATTCAATTATGCTTTTATAAATCCTGCTTTTAAAAAAGACCTGAGCTGCTTAACCCAGTACGGCTCACGCTTCCACCTTCTCACTCTGCTTTCAGACCAAGTGCTCGCACTACAGGTAGGTGCCGAGAGAAATTCCGAAGCCCGAAAAAGTAATCCACGCAGGTCAGGCAAAACCTTATTCCAGGACGAGAGCTACTGTCCTCCTCAAGAACTCTGGAAATATTTAAAGAAGATCCAAAATCACCTCTAAAAATCTAACAAAAGTCTTTTTCCCTCCGCCTCTGTACAAAATATTAAATGGTCAGCTCTTGGAAGAGATGAGAAACGAAGTAGCAAATAGAACATTCACTACCCAAATCACAGAAGATCCCAGAGGGAGAAGGCAGTATCCCTGAATCGTGGATGGACTTGGAAGTTCAGAAGGAGGCAGAGTTGAAGTGCTTCCTTTCAAGAAAGACAATTCAGGATCAGCTCCCTAACGCAGGAAACCTGTGGTTTGTAATTGGTGTACCAGCTCTGACTTCTTCCCCTGGGACTGCAATCACGCTCTCTACCTGCTGACAAAGTGAGGGTGGAGCCGCTACACGCAAGCCGGCCCCTCCTCCTCTTGTTGCACGCACTAACTTAACCAAAAGTCTTCCCCCGGCTCTTTCTGTCTCTTGCTCTTTTACTCCCCCTAGTGAGCGACAGCCCAACTGCATGCAGTTCAATCAGTCCTTTTCCCCCCACCGGAGATAGATAAATCAGGGCCACCCAAATGTGTCTAAGCGGATTCTGTAAGCAATAGCACACTGACGGTAGTATGAGGGATGAAACAGAAAACAAAGACACCCAAAAGACAAAAGAACGGCGCAAACTCTTGCAGTTACAAATTCAAATAGATCTCTATTCTTTCCATGTTTCAGTGTCTACAAATGGCACAAAGCCAGAACTGATAGATCTTATACTGAGTACTTGTTGCTTATGTCTGCCACGATGGAAAGACTTCTGCATAGCTTTTGTTCAGTTCTTACTAAGTTCAGTAGTTCTGCCTAAACTGCACCTGTATGGATCTCTCAAATCAGGTTGCTGTCAGAAGTCTGGAATCTGTTATTTCCCTCTTATTCTTTGGGTCAAACCTATTCTTCTAGTGTAAGACTGTAAGTTAGTCTGCATATAGCCAAGCGTTAAATCTATGCTTGGAGCTGGAGTGATGGCTCAGTGGTTAAGAGCACTGGCTGCCCGTTTGTCCAGGGGGCTGAGGTCTGGTTTCCAGCATCTACATGGTGGCTCACAACCATCTCCAACTCCAGTTCCAGTGAATCAAACACCCTTGTCTGGCCTCCACAGGCACTGCAGACAAAACACCCATACACAGAAGATAAATCTTTTCTTAAAAGTTAAATATGTCTAATAAAACCAGTATAGGTAAAAAGATTAAATTTAGCTAATTACTACATTCATGCAATATAGCTCTTTATAAATCTTCATATGTGATATTTGAATACTGTAATATTTAAATTTACAAAATTATATTTGACATTTCTTTTTAAAATTGTATTTGATATATATGGATGTTTTGTCTGCATGTATGTTTGTATACCATGTGTGTGAGAGGCCAGAAGAGGGTGTAAGATCCTGTAGAGCTGCAGTTACAGATGTTTGTAAGCCACATGTGAATGCTAAGAGTCAAACTCTGGAAGAGCAGTCAGTGATCTTAACCTGACCCATCCCCCCCCAGCCCCACGGTCGGGCATTCCATTGTTGAACTAGTAGAAATTTTCAAAATTCTATTCATGAACAACAATGTGAACGTTCAACTTTGTTGAAATGTATACATTTTAAATGATTATGATAAAGTTCTGTGTTTTAATTTCATATATAGATGAACCTGTTTGGGCATGTGTAAAATGTGGATAATTAGCCAAGCATAGTGGCTCCCAACTGTAATATTAGTAGTCCCAGAACTGAATGAGGAGGATGTTGTTAACTGGGGGTTAGCCTGGCCTGTAGAGTGAGCTTCAGGTCAATCAGATATATCAGGACCCCCCTGTGGATAATTGCAATAGTAGGCTTGCTGTAATATAATATCTCTGAAAGCATTAAGTTTCCCACTGATATTTTTCTATATAGGTTTAAGATGGTCTCAGAGTTTTATAGTTAATAACTAACCTGGGAGAGAGAAATTCTAAACTTTTTTTCTTCGAAAAGGGGGTAGGTGTCTCGTTTTTAGCCCAGGCTAGCCAATAACTTCTGAAACTCCTGCTTAAACTTTCTAGGTGGGATTACAAGCATAGTCTATCATGTTTAGCTCTGAAGTAAATTTGTTTGAATTTTTAAATGTATAATTCTGTGTGTGTGAGAAAGAGGGGGGCAAGAGAGAGAGAAGAGGAGAGGCGAGAGAGAGAGGTGGAGTGGAACGGGGGGGGGGACAGGTGTGAAGGTCAAAGGACAACTCTGTGGAGTTGACTCTCTCCCTCCACCTTTGCACGAGTTCTGGGGTCCACTTCAGAGGTCATCAAGACTGCATGGGGCTTTACCTGCTCAACTATCTCACTAGAACAAATGTTTAGCTCTTTTTTTTTTT
>NC_034603.1:55276230-55305417 GCF_900095145.1 Mus pahari | reverse complement strand
CCCACCCACTCCCACTACTTGGCCCAGGCCTTGCCTTGTGCTAGGTCATATGGAGTTTGGAAGACCAAGGAGCCTCTATTCCCACTGATGGCCGAAATGTTTAGCTCTTAACCATGGCAATAGAGTGACATATCAAAATGTTGAAAACTACATGTAATTGTAGAACACTAGTACAAGTTAAATATCTTCAGGGTAAAGAGAAACAACAAAATAACTTCTAAGTAGACTGCACCTTTTCCTTCTTGAAACTCACAGAGTAATCAACTAATAGTTAATATACATATTTAATTGAAAACTAAAAATATAAACTTATAAACTTGGTTGTTCTTTCTCACGGAATTTCTGAAATCTGGAAATGTTGAAATAAATTTATCATGAACTTGGTATCAAGCCAAACAACTCTGTACTTTAGTGCACTAATACATAGTTCACTTACATTACCAAAATGACAAGGTAAATTATTATTCAAATTAGATCTGATAGTCCATAGCCCCTTCCTGAAAATGCTATAAATGGCACTGTGTTCTTTGTGGTGCCTGTGACATCTAAATGCAGGGCCTGTGCATGTGGGGCCAGTGCTCTGGGTCTCAGTGGCGTCTTCAGCCCCAGCCTCATCCTACACATCCGACAGAGCATCCTTAGCAATCACATTCCTGTCTGGATTGACTAAAGTTACTGAAGACAACTCATCCTTTTCTAAACCCAGGACTCTATGAAGTATGTAGAAGAACTGTCCTTATTCTTAGAAACATTTAATTTTTAATCGTTATTTAAAAGGAATATTTTTAAAGGTCTGGACAACTGTTTTGAGACAGTGTCTTGGTCTCACAAATCCCAGGCTGGCCTCTAACTCTTTATGTAGCCAAGAATAACCTTAATGCAGACTGTGGATGGTGCCACACACCTGAAATGCAAAACTCCAGATACAGAGGCAGGAGGATCACTGCAAGTTTAAGGCTAGCCTGGTCTATATAGCAAGACCTTGTCTCAACAAGGAGACAAGGTACAGTGTTTACCTAGCATGCATGCCAGGCTCTGAGTTCATCTCCAGCACTGCAGAGAGAAAGAGAGAGAAATCAGATTCTTTGAAAAATAGAATACATTGAGTTTTTGAACTTTACCCAGCTGCTTATAATGACTAAATTTTCTATTGGCAACCAATAAAACAGTAAAACAACCAAGACAAGAGTCTAGTTGGAACATTCATTTTATTGTTGACTGATTGAAACGGATTGGTGTTTAAGGTGCTAGACAGGAACTTAGAGTGTGTCAGGCCCTGCTGGCTAGTTCACGTGCACATTTCACTTGACTGCTTGCTATTTGACAAGTCACTGATGATGGCTTTAGGAGATGGGTTCCAGGCATGTGAGTAGAGCAGGAGATCCAGCTCCTTTATCTGGTGTGCTCATATATAAAAAATGTTTGGAGAGCTGATCAAGGCATTTCATTGATCAAGCCTTAAGACCACTGAAACCATGTCTGTGCCAAGGCTCCTGCTTGACACATGTTCCCCAAAAGATATTACCTCTTTCCATATCCACAAGGCTAAGAAAGGAATCTCGAGGGGAAGAACTATCACCGACATAGCTTACTATCTCTTCAATGTAACAGAGAAAAGGCAAAGGTCCTTCATTAGAAGTCAGGTCTCCTTTTCACCTACTTTGCCAAGACATCTGGCACGGATAGATGTAGAAGTCTGACCGTCTGTGTATCTTTCAAGCCTCCCTAGTAAAGATGATTAGGTGCCCAGGAGGGAGCACAAATAGTCTAATTAGATGATGGTCAGAGAGTCATTTTTCAAAACCTAGTTTCAAAACTAAACTGAGTTGCTGTGGACTAATCCAGAGCTCACCCTCCAGAGCAGCTTGATCTCTGGAACACTTCTGGGTCTAATGCCATTGGGAAGGCCCAGCACAAAGCAGGAAGCGAGCTGTGAACCTGCAATGTTTGGTACAGTGGTAATGCCACATAAGTGTTGCTTGCTTCATTAGTTTTAAATCCACAGACTTTCCTTTTATTTCTTCAGTGCTTATTAGGAAAACAGGGTGGGGGGGTATTCAGCAAGAAAGTTCTAGTCCTTAATATCCTTTAAATCACAAAAATGCTTGCTGTCATTGGGTGGACATGGATCGACTACAAAACTGGACATCCAAAATGTCCTTCCTCTCCTTAAAAACAGACCCACAATTCGACTACTCAGTGCACAGTCCTACAGAGGGTTAAGAAAAAATGGTGACAGTCTACTCCACTGCCCAAAAGTCTCTCAGAAGCTTAAGCCATTTAATATTCAAATATAGGTTTGTTTTAAATTACAGCATAGCTTCCAGTAAGCGATACCAAGCAATTCCCCCCCCCCAATTTGCACACAATACCTTTTATAGATGAGAATTTATACTAGCTGAATGTAAAAATCTAAAATAAGAAAACAGTGTTAAACCTCTCAATGTTTTTGTTTACATATTGTACATTTACCCTTCAAAAATAAAATTACACTTGTATCCTTTAATCCTTCTATTCTGCAATGTTAATAAAAATACAAAGCTTTAAAACTTTTACATCTACCAGCATTTATAAATATAATTAAACAAATTAAATATTTTTCTTTAGAAGACATTTATGTAAGTGATATTAACAAAACTTTCTTACTATTTATGATAATTTATCATTCAAATTAAAGAAAGACATGAAAATGGAAAAAACACTCCCATTAGTATTAAAGAATCAGAGGCTGTTAGTCTGATGGGCGGGCCAAGTCCGGGTGCCTTGCTCTCGAAAC
Organism: Mus pahari; assembly: GCF_900095145.1. NCBI lineage: Eukaryota > Metazoa > Chordata > Mammalia > Rodentia > Muridae > Mus > Mus pahari. The sequence continues at coordinate 55,302,641 of NC_034603.1, read as the reverse complement.
AGGATGTGGGTTCAGAAACAAGAGATGTTCTTGGTTAATCACTTAGAAAATGAGCGTTTTCCAGCACGTCCTCCCTGGGCTCCCTGACCCTCTTGGACTTGTGCTATTGGTGACCTCATGTGTCTTGGTTTATCATACCCTCTTCCTTAAAGGATCACACTGTGGCTTCAGACAGGCGACACTGTGCTGACTACAGTTCAAATTGGCATCACCACTCAGCACACACACTGCTCCAGTACCATCAACACAGTAGCCTTTAGATGCTTCTTGAAGGCCAGGACTTTTCATTTGAAAGGAATCTGGGCAGCATAAAAAAAAAAAAAAAAATTAAAAAAAAAAAAAAAAAGGGCCGCTAGATGTTTAGCAGTTTGTCAAGGTAAGCAATCTGAACTGAACAGTTGTAGTAAATACCAAACTCCCAATTTTCAATTTAACAAAATCTCAATAAACAAAACAAAAAAAAATGCTTTTTTTCCCTTAACAGAACTGAAAAACTCCCAACAGAGTGCCACGTGCAGTGCCTGTCCCCTCCAGCTGTGGCTAGCGCACAATGTCATGGCTGTCATCCAGCTCCTCCTCATTCTTTTAACTCCTCCTCCTTTGGAAAGTGTTCCTGCTTGCAGGCCACGTCCACCAGCAGATGAAGATCTAGAAAGAAAGGACGGTTTACTCACTCTCAGCCCCTCAGGCTGCAGACTTCAACAGACACATCTTCAGACAAGAACGACAAGTTGTCCATAAATAATCATAAATTATGGTTTTTCACCAGATTCCCAATTTTAGGACATTTTTTTCACTCTTTAAAGCACACCCAGGAGCTAGGTATGAATCCAAGCAGATCTACAAAGTTTAAAGTATTGCCTTTTATTATCTAAAAAAAAGTCTGGATAGCCAGATGTGATAGCTCATGCCTGTAATCTTAGCACTTGGGAGGTGGAGGTAGGAGGGTTGGGAGTTCAAAGCCAGTCTTAGCTACTTAGACAGGCTCATGTAGCTGAGGCTACATTTAGATCCTGTCTCAAACTAAACAAACAAAAACTTAATAGAAAATGTGTAAAAAGGAATTAAGATAAAATATACTCATACAAATAAAATCACACACACACACACACACACACACACACACACACTCACATACACACCCCGCTTCGGCATATCCTCACATGAATCAGGAGGCAAAGCAGTTTATCAAGAGTGAAAAATAGTCAAAATTGTCAGCTCAAGTACAAGCTTGGGACTTTTTTTTTTAAACCAGTGATAATTGCAGAACATTTATGTAACGTATAAACATTTTTAAGTAGATAAATACATCATTATAAGTCATCTATTTAACCCTGACAAGAAAGTAGATAAAGGTGAGGTGGAGTGTCTAAGTTATAATATGGCAAGTAAGAAAAGCCAATGGTTTCCACTTTGTTACACACTGGAATCATCTGGCAATCTTCAAAATGCCAGTGCCTGGGGCTCCCTCCTCCAGACTCTCTCATTTAATTGGTACGGAGTGCAACCTAAGCTTCAGGATTTTTGAAAACTGACCAAAAGATGTAGGAGTAACAATTACGATCATTTTCTAAACCCCTCAGCTTCTCATCAAGATGAGAACAAGGCATATGGTAATGGAAACTTTTAAAATAAGAGTTTGAGATATGGCTGGGGGTGGGGGTGGCACAGGCTGTAATCTTAGAACCTGAGAGGCAGAGGCAGGAGACTGACACAAGGCAAGCTTAACTTGTATTCTAGGCTAGCCAGGGCTACACAATCCTGACTCAAAACACACACAAAGAGACAGACAGATTGATTTTGAGATATGAAAAGATCTATTTGTAACCCTATTTTGAAAATGAACTAGTATGGTAGTTTGAAAAAATGGCCCCCAAAAGACTCATAGGGAGTGGCACTGTTAGGGGTATAGCCTTGTTGGAGAAGGTGTGGCATTGTTGGAAGAAACTCGTCTCGGTCTCTCGTCCCGCTGCCTTTGGGTCTGGGTGTATCTTCCTAGCACCGTGTCCGCCTGCATGGCACTATGTATGCTTCCTACCCTGATGATAAAAGGCCAAACTTCCCCCCAATTGAATGTTGCCCTTTATAAGAGTTGCAGTGAACCCTAACTGAGACAATTAGGAGATCTTAGTAATGACAAAAGAAGAGACTACCGGAAGAATGGTAGATCTCGTGGAGAGATGGACTGAGCTGCAACAAACCTTTTTTAGTAACCGAGCTTTAAAATAAGATGAAAATTAGAGCCAGGCATGGTTGTGTACACCTTTGATCCCAAAACCTGGGAGGCAGAGGCAGGTGGATCTTTGAGTTCAAAGCTATCCTGGTCTACACAGTGAGCTTCAGGACAGCCAGAGCTACACATAGAAACCTTGTCTCAAAAACAAAAAAAAAAAGTGTGTGTGTGTGTGTGTGTGTGTGTGTGTGTGTGTGTGTGTAATTTGATATATGGCTTCTAGCAGTAAGCATTTAAACAACGATTTTACTAAAAGAGTGAGCCTTTTTTATCAACCCAATCAAGAAGTTAAGCGAGCATATATATTATCACAAGGCACAGATTATAGACTAGCCTGGTGCTTTAAGAGCTTTTATATTTTATATTATGACTCCACTCAGAAACAAAGATAAGTGCTAGAGAATCAGTGGCAGACAGGCTTTAAGGAATGAGAACACTGCCCTCACGTGCTTGGCAATGTTGTTTCCATTCGCGAGCACCCTCCCTTTATGTGAACTATCATCCAAGATCCAGTACCTACAAAATGGGACGTTCTTCTGTGTGGTTGCTTGCTTGCTTTTTTGGAACAGGGCCTCACACAGTATCCAGGGCTACCTTAAACTCACATGCCTTTGCCTCCCAAGTTCTGAGAGTTTTTAGGAATGAACTGAACTTTGATCTTAAACATTCATTTTCCAATAATTGTAAAATTATACATCTTATCAGGACATACACACAAAAAAATGTAATTTTGATTCTTAACCAATATGAAGCCTTTTATTTAAAAAAACCCAAAGTTTAAAATATAAGAAACTGTCCTTATTTACATGTAGCAACAAAAATTTTAAATATTTTTTAAAACTTTAAAAATTATTTTATTTTTATTTCATCTATATGGGTGTTTTGCTTGCATGTATGTCTGTATACCACATAGTACCCACAGAGTTCTGAAGAGGGTATTGGATGCCCTGCAACTAGAGTTATAGGTGGTTGTGAATCGGTATGTAGGTGCTGGGAATTAAACTCAGGTTCTCTTAAGAGCAGCCAATGCTCCTAACCACTGAGCCCATCTCTGTAGCCCCCAAATTTTAAAATAATTTCATTACAGAAGGACACTGAGAAGTTCTAGGAGACAGCATAACCCTACTGAATGGGATATTAAGAACCATAAATATATTCTGTTTTAGAATTTGAGACCACACTGTCTTTTGAAGTGTCCTCATTAAATTCTCACATTTTAAGCATGAACAGTATTGTTTAAGAGTTCCTACTATTACTAGTAGGAAATATTCTTAGTGGTTACTGAATATAAGTAAGATTTTAGGATGTCTACACTTGGTCCTTACTACTAATACTTTAACTGTGGAATGTACTACAGTAAGACTGTGCTCATCTAACAGAACTAAACTGAGTCTTACTGACCCCCACCCCCAGTGAGGGTCTTGGTATTTACTGAGTGCTTTTCTGGACATAAGTAGCTAGGGCTGTGCAAAGGCCAGAAGCTGACAGGCATGGTGATGCTTGCCTGTTAGGCTGCTGCTCAGTAGGCTGAGGCAGAACAGCCTTAAGTCTGAGGCCAACCTAAACTACAAAGTGAGTTTAAAGACAGCCCAAACATACACCCCACCCCACCCACCCCCATCCCCATGTGGCCAGGTAGCAGCAGTGCAGGTCTCTAATCCTAGCACTCAGGAGGCAGGGGTAGGTGAATCTCTTTAGGCCAGTCTGGATTATAGAAGTAGTTCTAGAATAGCCAAAGCTACATTAAAAAAAAAAAAAACCTGTCTTGAAAAAACAAAAACAAGGAAAAAAAAGAGGGGGCTAGCGAGATGGCTTAGCAGATAAGAACACTGCCTGCTCCTCTGAAAGTTCTGAGTTCAAATTCCAGCAACCACATGGTGGCTTACAACGACCTATAATGATATCTGAAGCCCTCTTCTGGTGCGTCTGAAGACAGCTACAGTGTACTTATTTATAATAAATAAATCTTTGGGCCGGAGTGAGCAGGGACTGAGCGAGCAGAGGTCCTAAAATTCAATTCCCAACAACCACATGAAGGTTCACAACCATCTGTTCAGCTACAGTGTACTCATATACATAAAATAAATCTTTAAAAAGAAAAGAAAAGCCAGGCATGGTGGCGCATGCCTTTAATCCCAGCACTTGGGAGGCAGAGGCAGGCAGATTTCTGAGTTCGAGGCCAGCCTGGTCTACAAACTGAGTTCCAGGACAGTCAGGGCTATACAGAGAAACCCTGTCTCAAAAAAAAAAGAAAAGAAAAGAAAAAAGAGAAAGAGAAAGAGAAAGAGAAAGAGAAAGAGAAAGAGAAAGAGAAAGAGAAAGAGAAAGAGAAAGAGAAAGAGAAAGAGNAAAGAGAAAGAGAAAGAGAAAGAGAAAGAGAAAGAGAAAGAGAAAGAGAAAGAGAAAGAGAAAGAGAAAGAGAAAGAGAAAGAGAAAGAGAAAGAGAAGAGGAGGAAGAGAGAAGAAAGGCGGTAGCAGTGGTGAGCCAGCTCAGGGTATAAAGGTGAAAGTTCAGAAGCATTAAGCTAGATGTGACAAACCACACACAAAAGGACCCTTGTTGTGTGACTGCATTTACACAAACTATTCTGATTAGGCAAATTCATAGAGGCCAAAGACAGATTAGTAGAGAAAAAAATAAATAAAAGCAGAGATGTTAAAAACAAAACAAAAAACCCAAACACAAAAATAAAAACCTTCTTAATAAACACTGTTTTTTTTTTTTTTCTCTGAGAGTGATGGTTTGGAACTGGCCAGATGCAGAGGTCTGGCATCACCGTGAATAATTGCAGAGGTCGGGCATCACTGTGAATAACTGCAGAGGTCGGGCATCACTGTGAATAACTGCAGAGGTCGGGCATCACTGTGAATAACTATAAGCCACTGAAGCCACTGAACTGTTTGCTTTAGCTGGTTCATTTGTTATTTTGAACTTTAAAAGGCAACTTTTCCTATTAAGTTGAAACTATTCCAGCCCCCTACTTCCAAAAAGAGAAAAGCAGGAAATAACTGGAAAATACAAAATTCCCACCTAACCCTATTTCAGTATTCAGTGACACAGAAATAAGATGTGTTTATATCAGTGTGCTAAGCCTCAATAAGGTGTGGACCCCTGGAGCTAGAGTTGGAGGTGGCTGTGAGCTATCAGACTTAGGTACTGACACCAAATTCAGGTCCTCTGCAAACGCAGCCATGCTCCTAACTGCTGAGCCATCTCTCTAGGCCTCTTGCTTTATTTTCAGGCAAGGGGTTATGTAGCCCAGGCTAGCCTCAAGCTTACTAATAAGCCTTGTACTTCTGATCTCACTTCTAGTATTACAGCTAGGTGTACACCTGGTTTTTCTTCTCTTTCTTCTATTTTTCTTTTCTCCTTTTTCATTAATGGTAGGAGGGCTTTACCCCAGCACAAAACACATATGTTCTTATTTCCAACACAGAAAACTGTATGGGCTGGTTCTGTGTGTCTTCCTGCACCTAGCACAGTACCAGGCACTTATTTTTAAAAATCCAAAAGACTGATATAGCTCCTCAAATATTTAAACCTTACCTCTTCATGACTGAATATTGTTCTTAAAGACAGAAATTCAGGGCTGGAGGTATGACTCAGTGGTACAGCACTTATCTATTGGTGTGCACAAGGCCCTGGGTTAAATCCTGGATACAGGGCCCATGATACTGCTCAGCCATTAAAGGCATCTGACATCAGGACTAATGACCTGAATTCAACCCCTGGGATCCTTGAGGTAAAAGGAGGGAACGAACTCCTGAAATTTGTCCTGTCTTCCACATAAGAACTGTGGCACCTCCCCCAATCACTGTCATATATACACATACACACATATGCACACGCACTAAAATGTAATTTAAAAATACTCATAAAAATAAACAACAATAATACAGAACCAGAGAGACAGCAGACACAGACACAATACGTGTAATTTATTTATTTACACTTGAAAATCTCAGTCCCATTCTAGAACTCCCATGGTAGAGAGAGAATCAACTCCTACAGTTTGGTTCTGACCACCGCACTTCTATCCTGCACAAAATAAACTAGAAAAGTAAAAAAAAAAAAAAAAAAAAAAAAAAAAATTAAAAAAAAAAGTAGAACGGTGTGGACAGGGTTAGTGCACAGAGCCTCCCTCGGTTCTAGAGATGGATGGTGGTGATGAGAGTGAAACAATATGGAAATATTTCTAATAATAAGTAGTTAAAATTGAAACATATATATACTGCCATAAGATATAATATATACACTCTAAAAGATGGAGAGCAAACATGATTTATTCACTCAGCAAACATGGTATATCACAAATAATGTTCTAAAGTCTGAGAATATTGAAAAAGAAAAGACCCTTCTTTAATGAATTAGCTTTCAAGAAGTAGAGAAAATAATAGAAAATGCCAAGTAGAGATAAGAGCCATAAAAGAAAACCAAAGAATGAATGAAGAAGGGCAAGATACAGTCAGGAGATGTTTTTCTGTGCGAATAACCAAGTGAAATGAAGGAATACACTATGTGGCAGTGCATATAAAGCACGTTCCACTCAGAGAGAACAAGTATGAAGACAGGAATAGGCTTGATATGGCCAAAGACTAGCAAAGGATCTCTAGTGGCTGGAACAGACAAAGAAGGAGACGAAGTCACAACAGTTTCCGGAAGCCAAACCATTCAAACTCTTGTAGCAAATATTAAGGAGTTTTTTAGACTATTTAAAATGTGATGGAAAACTACTAGAGGAACTTAACAAGAACGGTTTAAAATCTTCCTAGTACTGGAACTGAATGCAGCGCCCCTGCACATGCTAAGCCAGTGCTCCACACTGAGCCATAGCCCCTGTTCTCATTGAGGTTTTAAGAGCATTGACTTAGTTTGGGTTTTATTGCTGTGAAGAGACACCATGATCATGGCAATTCTTATAAAATAAAACATTTAATTGGTGCTGGCCTGCAGTTTCAGAGGTCCAGTCCATTATTATCATGGTGGGAAGCATGGCAGCGCACAGGCAGACATAGTTGCTGAAGAAGCCAAGAGTTCTACATCTTGATCCTCAGGCAATAGGAGACTGTGTTCACACTGGGTATAGCTTGGGCACAGGAGGCCTCCAAGCCTTTTGCCATAAGGACACACTTCTTCCAACAAGGCCACATCTACTCCAATAAGGCCATCCCCCCTAGTCACGCCATTCACTGTAGGCCATTCAAACTCATGAGTCTTTGGGGGCCATTCTTATTCAAACTACCACAAGGATCATTACTCCACAAGTAACAGTGGAGCAGGAAGATCAATGAAGAAGCCATTGAAATCACCTAGACAAGAGAATATAGAGTCATGGGCTGAAGTATCCACTTATGAAGGTGGAGAGAAATGGCCAGATTCTGTATGTGAATCACACTGAATGGTTAGCATTTGCTAATAGTCTTGATGTGTAAGAGAGAAAGCATACAGCCGGGCCTGGTGGCGCAGGCCTTTAATCCCAGCACTCAGGAGGCAGAGGCAGGCGGATTTCTGAGTTCGAGGCCAACCTGGTCTACCAAATGAGTTCCAGGACAGTCAGGGCTATACAGAGAAACCCTGTCTCGAAAAACCAAAAGAGAGAGAGAGAGAGAGAGAGAGAGAGAGAGAGAGAGAGAGAGACAGCATACAGCAGGGACTTCAAGATTTCTGTATGACTAGAAAACTATATGGTGTTATTTATACATATATAAAATTGGAGAAAGAATAGAGTATATGAAGCTTGGGACACAAATTAGACATATCCAAAGGCATTGAATAGGGGAGCTGGAGAGGTGGCTCAGCAGTTAAGAGCACACATTGCTTTTGATAAGGGCCTGGGTTTGGGTCCCTGCATCAACATCAGGCAGCTACCAACTGCCTGAAACTCCAGTTCTAGGGGATCTGACACCAGCTCTGGCCTCTGTGGGCACCTTGATGTACAGTATACACAGTGTACAAAAACACATGCAGGAACAAGTACACACACATAAATAATGAACAAGTAAATCTAAAGGTATAGACTAGACCATAGGAAATGTACATCTGAAGTTCAGAGAAGATTCAAAGTTCAGACTCAAATTTAGGAACCACCACATAAAGATGATAGAAGCAATAGTGGAAGAAAACCAGGGCAAGATGACTTCACAAACTAGACAAAAGTATTTCATTAAGGTTGGAGCAATCTGTCCAAATGTCCACGTCCAGGAGGACGGGGGTTGAGGGGAGTCTATTGCATTTGGCAGTGTGACAGTCATCAGAAATTGGAAAAGGAAAGTCTCAACCAAGCAGAAGTACAAAACTTACCTCAGCATTTCCTCCTGCCTCTAGGGTAGCTAAGGACAAGTTTGTGCCACCCTTGGCTAAAAGAGGGTTTGGGGTTTTTCTGACATATGACCTCAATGCATGTTTGCTGATCTAATATAAAGGGTAAAGTGTGATTACTGAAGAGCACGAGAGGCAATGTCTGTGAGTACACAAAAAAGACAGGAGTCTGTACACAGATACAAGGACTGGCCTTTCACTGTGACACAGGTGACAAAGGCAGAATGCAGGACAGCTGCAAGGAGCGTGGAACGGTACACTGAAGGGAGGTTGACAAATTTATCAGTGGGAAGACACTTATGTTTTCACTTTATTAGATGTGGTGGCACAGAGGCAGAGTGCATGCCTAGCATTCACAGAGCCTTCAATCCCAGCACTGCATAACCTGGACATGGTGGTGCAGACTTACAATCCTAGTTCTTGGAGGTAGAGACAGTAGGATCAGAAGTTCAAGGTCATCCTTCACTACATAGTGTCTTCCAAGGCTGAGGCCAGACTCCAATATATGAAATCATATTTCTAAATGTAAAATATTGATTTATATATAAAATAAATTATGGTTTAAAATAAACGAAAACTAATTAGTGGTAATTAACAGATTAATAACTACTGCTCTGGTTAGTTCTTTGTCAACTTGGCACAAGCTAATGTCATCTGAGAGGAAGGAACCTTAATTGAGAAAATGTCTTCATAAAATCAGACTGTAGACAGGCAATCCTGTAGAGCATTTTATTAATTAATGGTTAATGGGAGAGGACCCAGCCCATTGTGGGTGATACCATCCCTAGAATGGTAGTTCTGGGTCCTATAAGAAAGCAGACCGAGCAAGTCATGATAAGCAAGCCAGTAAGCAGCACTCCTCCATGGCCTCTGCATTAGCTCCTGCCTCCAGGTTCTTGCCCTGCTTGAGTTCCTGTCCTGACTTCCTTTGATGATGAATAGTAATAGAAGTGTAAGCTGAATAAACCCTTTCCTCCTCAGGTTGCTTTTAGACATAATGCTTCACCACAGCAGTAGAAAAGCAACTAAAACAACTATTATAGGTGCTGGAGAGATGGCTCAGCAGGTAAGAGCCCTAACTGCTCTTCCAGAGGTCCTGAGTTCAATTCCCAGCAACTACATGGTGACTCACAACCATCTCTAATGGGATCTGATGCCCTCTTCTGGTGTGTCTAAAGATTTTTTTTTTTAATCTTAAATTTAAAAAAAAAGTCACTATAATAGGCCAGGCATAATGATACACGCCTTTAATCCCAACACTCGGGAGGCAGAGGCAGGTGGATCTCTGTGAGTTCAAGGCCAGCCTAGTCTACAAATCAAGTCCAGAACTGCCAGGGTTATTACACAGAGAAACCCTGTCTTAAAAGAAACAAATAAATAAAAAAATAAAAATTATTGTTAAGATGCCATTGCTATCACATACTGACTATTTTGACTAACCAGTCACCATGCTAGGCCAGTTATTTAGTTTATTATTATTATGCTTGTTTTATTTAAATAGACTGGTCTTGAACTCAATGTTTACCTGACGATGTCCTTGAACTTTTCATCCTACTCCACAAAGGTTCTGGGATTACACATAAGTGTAATCACACTCAGCTCTATATTCGTGTTTAAATGGATAAACTGATAGGCTAATCCCCTCAGAGAAGGAAAAAATCTGCAACTTCATAATTATACTTTTGCTTACACTTTAATTATAAAATCTAACTTTCCAGCAGAGAGGCCCTAACTCAATTATAAGTTGTTGGCTCCCCTTCTCTGATAAGATAAAGTATGATTAGGTGTCACAGTGATGCGACTGTTTCCCAGCACATACTGTCCACTGTAGGAAATCAGGGTTAATTAAGACATCTGTCACCTCCATTAAGCAAGGGATATGACTCTTAGAAAAAGCCAACGGGAAGAGTTTAGAAAGATAACTAATGAGCTAATTACTTATCATTTACACTGATAACCACAATATGCACTGGAAGGGAGAAAAATATCTTAATAGCTGGTAAGTACCACAGGTCCTATTAGGGTGTGACTCTCTTTGTGAGGGGGCAGCTTGGTGTTGTTTAGGTTAGGGGAGATGACGCTTCAAGGATACCAGAAAAAAACTATCTCAGTGCCTCTGTCCAAGGATAATAGGATTTTGGCATGGGAAAAGAGGAGAAAAAGACATTGGATGAAACTGCAAAGAGAATGTAACAGGGCAGAAAGATATAATGACTAATGATAAATAGGACGACAAATAATAAAGTGACCTAAGTCCTTTTAAAAGAAAGATGAGGCCAGACATGGCAATGGCAGCACAATGAATTCCAGCAATCGGGTGGCGGCAGGATGGTCAGAGTGTACATTACCTTTCCAAAGGACTTGACTTCAATTTTCAGCACCCACACTGGAAAGCTCCCAACTGTCTGTGACTCCAGCCTCAGCAGGCGTCTGCAGTAACGCGCTTACCCTCCTACGTGTGTGCGCACACACACGCCATGTGTGTTTAAACATTTAAAAATGAAAAGGAGTTTAATCTTCAGCTACAGAGGGAACTAGAGGCTAGTTTGTGCTGCATGAGACCTTATCTCCTCAAGACAGTCAGACAGACAGACAGACAGACAGACAGACAGACAGAGAAAGAAAGAAAGGAGGGAGGCAGGGAAGGAGGGAGGGAGGAAGGGAAGGAGGAAGAGAGAGAGACAGAGAGACAGAAAGGCAAATGAGAAGGCCAGGTGTGGTGGCACGCGGGTTTCACCCCAGTACTCTGGAAGCAGGAGGAGGAGGATCTCAGATCTCTCTGGTCTACACAGTGATTTCCAGATAGCCAGGCTTACATAGAGAGACCCTGTTTCAAAAGGAATAAATCAAAAAATAAAAATAAATGACTAGGAGAGAGGGTTATCATTCCATTCTAAATTCTTTGCAGTGTTTCAAACATAATCCCTTTGTATCTCTCCCAAATTGCAGAATGTAAGCTATGTATTCAAATTCCAGGGTGAAAGCCTTAGTGGGGAGACATCAGAGAAAGGGAGCCCAGCTCTGCATCTGATATTGAATGGGCTGAAGAGTGGGCTCTGGAAGGCAAGATAAGGATCAGTCTGAGATTAAACAGACACACAAGTGCAAAAGGCCACTATGAGACCTAGAGAGTCTCAGAAATATTGAAAGGGAATTTTTGGTAAAGGATAAACTTGAATAATAATGTCTAAACCATAAAACTCAGTTTAGTATCTAAGATTTAATTACTGATTTAGAGGATTTTTTAAAAAGTACTTGGGATTACAGCTAGGACTTTACACAATATCTCTAGGCCTTGTTTTTGTTTTTATTTTTATTTTTTGCAACAAAGTCTCATAAGGTACCCTTGACCTTTTTGTTGAACAAGCAGACCTTGAACTTTTGTTTCTTCTGTTTTAGTCTCTAAATAGCTGTGATTACAGGACTGTACCACCAAGTTTATAAGTATTGGTTTTTTATAAAGATTTGCTTGTAGGGAGTCTAAGGAGGTGGGATATAGAGATTGAAACAGCCACTTTCTCCAACCACTTCTAGTGGGAGGAGGGGGGCATCAACCCACCCACAAAACCTTCCACCCCAAAATGTCCTGCCTACAAGATGTGCAGGGATAAAGATGGAGTGGAGACGGAGGGAACAGCCAATCAATGAGTGGCCCAATTTGAGACCCATCCCAAGGGAGAGAGCCAACCTCTGACACTAATAAATAATACTCTCCTAGGCTTACAGACAAGAATTTAGCTCCAGAGTGGCTTCATCCAGCTGTAGATGGAAACAAATACAGAGACCCACATCCAAGTATCAGGTAGAACTCTAGGGATCTTGTGGAAGAGTAGGGGACAGGATTGAGGGAGCCTAAGGGGTTAAGGACACCACAAGAAGACCTACAAAGTCAACTAACCTGGGGCCATGGGGGCTCACAGAGACTGATCTACCAACCAAAGAGGATGTAGGAACTGGGCCTAGGCCCCTGGACATTAGTAGCAGATGTGCAGCTTAGTCTTCATGTGGATCCCCAACAACTGGAGCAGGTGCTTCCTCTGACTCTGTTCGCTGCCATTGGATCCCTGTCCCTACCTGGTTGGGACTCAGTGGGAGAGGAGGTGCTTAGTCCTGCTGGGACCGGATATCTCAGGGTAGGGTGGTACCCGAAGGGGCTTCCCCTTCTCTGAGGAGAAGGTAAAGGGAGGAGGGTTTTCCTAGAGTGGGACTAGGAGGAGAGGAAGGAGAGGGGCTATGACTGGGATGTAACGAAAAAAGAAAAACAACAAAAGAAATGCATTTTCAATAAAAATGCAATTTTATCTAAAAAAAAAAAAAAAAAAAAGGATTTGATTGGCTGGGTGGTGGTGGCGCACTCCTTTAATCCCAGCACTGGGAGGCAGAGACAGGCTGATCTCTCAGTTCAAGGCCAACCCGGTCTACAGAGTAAGTTTCAGGACAGTCAGGGCTACACAGAGAAACCCTGTCTCAGAAAAACAAAAATAAAAAACTAGGGCTACACAGAGAAACCCTGTCTCGAAAAACCAAAATAATAATAATAATAATAAATAAAAAGCTAAAAAAAACCCAAAACAACAACAACAAAACCCCAAAAGTATGCATGTATGTATGAATGCATGCATGTATGTATGTATGAATGCATGCATACATGCATGTATGAATGAATGATGTGTGCATTTGTGTGAGTGTGTGCAATGGATGTGGAGGTACCCTCGGAGGTCAGAGGGCATCAGGCTCCCTAGAGCTTGGAGCTATTGGCGGTTGTGTCCTGACCTGTATGGATGCTGGAAACTCAATTCAAGTCCTTTGGAAGTGCTCTTAACCACTGAGCTATCTTTCTAGCCCCTGTTTCTTCTGTACTTAAAATGTTTTTCTGTCCACTTCCAAAATTATATAGAAAAATACAACAAGATGATTCAGATGGTGGACAGAGAAGCCTGTCTCCCACAATTGTTTTATGACTTTCACATACATGCTATAGCATGCACACAAATGCACATAAAAGTGAGAAAAATAAAGCACATGTAAGAATAAAAAATATAAATAGTAAAATTTCTCCATAATTACATACAAGCACATGTATGTGCATGCACCACACACATTCAAACTGCTAAGTTAAAAATATCCTATGCCCTTCAACTCTATCTTCTCAGAGGTACCCAGCACACATCAGTTTTAATCATATGTTGCCAGACTGTTCTATAATCACAGACATACATTTATCTTTGTTTCGCCCCATAAAGAGAACACTGTATGTCTACTTGCTCATTCACTTAGAACACTAAGAACCTTCAGTGATGAATTATCTGTCCATTCACAGCGGAGCAAGCATTGTTTCTTAAATGACTGTGCAGTATTTCTTCACATCAATGCATCACAACTTATCTAGCTTTTTAGCTGGGTATTTATGTCTGAATTTTTGCTATTGTTGATAACACTATAATGGGTTTCTTTTGAGTCCTTTTTATAGGAACATGTTTCCACATGACAGATTCTTAGGAGTACCATTCTTGAGTCCAAATCCATTAACATCTTAGTTGTTTACAATTGAATAATCCCAAACTCTCTACTGAAAGCTATAAAGAAGCTGGAGAGATGACTCAGTGGCTAAAAGCACTGAGAGTTCTTCTGGGGGACCTGGGGTTTGGTTCCCAGCACCCAAATGGTGACTTTAACTCCAGTTAGGGGAATCTGGTGCCCTCTTTTGGCTTATGTGGGCTAGCACGAACAAGTCACTGCTACAGCAGCTTCAGGCGACTACACTCAGACCGGTCTGAAGGGAAAAGTTGCTAAATCCCTACTTTTTGTCTGTTTTGGGATGTTGAGTATTAAACTCAAAGTCTCATGCATGCTAGCCAAAGGCACTGAGCTAGGACTCAAGCCTTTGTTTCTTCTGTTTTATGTGTTATAATTCTTATTTATATAATTACTGAAGTCTAATTTATGTCCTAATATGGATTTGGAATCTAGAAGTGGGGTACTGATACAATCCAAATTAAAATATGTAAATGGATGTATAGTTTACTGAAAAGAATGTACGCATTGGGTAGTCATACTTGAATTAAATAGCCAGTACCCAGCACAAACCACACATAGCAAAATGGCAGAACTAGCTACCAAGTACGTAGTTAGGATGCAGCAGACTACAGTGTTATGAACGTTGCTACTTATTCATCCTGGTTAGTTTTCTTTCAACTTGACACTAGCTAGAGTGATCTGGGAAAAGGAAAGTTAACTGAGAAAATGCCTTATCAGATTGTTCCAAGACTGTAGGGCATTTTTTAAATTAATGACTGAAGTCAGAGGGCCCAGATCATTGTGGGTGGTGCCACTTCTGGGCAGTATGGTTTCCATGGTATAAGAAAACAGGTTAAACAAGCCAGTAGGGTCAGCCTTCCTCTATGGTCTCTGCTCGGGTTCCTGCCCTGAGTTCTGTTTTATAATGAACTACAGCTGTCAGCAATGAAAATCTAACCACACCAAAACTTTGATAAAATCACTAATGGTAATGCCCTAGAAAATAAACCACAAAGCAAATAAGCACACAACCACAGAGGAAAAGACTAACAGAATTTACATTGTGTTGAGTTATTTCTTGCATTTAGCAAATCCCTGAAGAAGAGATGAGAGAATAGGATAAAAGCACTCAATATGCAGGAGAGACAAGGGAGTATCTCTCAATATGCAGGAGAGACAAGGGAATATCTCTCAATATGCAGGAGAGACAAGGGAATATCTCTCAATATGCAAGGAGAGACAAGGGAGCATCTCTCAATATGCAAGGAGAGACAAGGGAGCATCTCTCAATATGCAGGAGAGACAAGGGAGCATCTCTCAATATGCAAGGAGAGACAAGGGAGTATCTCTCAATATGCAGTAGAGACAAGGGAGCATCTCCTTTCTTCTTTTTCTTATTGCAACAGGGTTTCATTTAACCCAAGCTGAGTTTTCTTTAGCTGAACTCCTGATCCTTCTGTCTCTACTTACTTCTAGAGAGCTGGAATTACAAACTCACAAAACCATGTCTTGTTTACAAAGTGTTGGAGATCAAATCCACAGGGCTTCATACATGTTAGGTAAGCATTCCATCTACTAGCTATTGCCTGGAAGGAAATATTTCTTTGTCAATGGTTGACAGAATATTGATTAGGGTTCAGTTGTTTTGACCATGTATCCAACTGCTTCAGAATCCCAATCTTGAGAAGTAGTAGAAAGTGATTTCACAAAGGGCCAGAGGCTGGAGATACGACTCAGCAGGTAAGATTGGACCCAAGTCAGGTAGTTAACACCCACCTGTAACTCCAGGTTGAGGGAATCTAATGCCCTTTTCTGGTCTCCATAAGCACTGCACTTATGCACAAAGACATCCACACATGCACATAATTTAGCACATAATTTAAAATAAAGTCTTGGGAAGGAGAGCTGGCTTAATGTTTAAGAGCACTGGCTGCTCTTCAGAAGACCGGGCTTCAATTCCCAGCACCCACTTGAGCCCACAGCTATCTGTAACTCCAGTTCCAGTGAGATTGAACATCCTCTTCTGGCCTCTGCAAGCATCAGGCATGAAATGGTACACAGATGCACATGCAGGCAAAGCACCCGACCACATAAAATAAATTTTTAAAATTTAAAAATAAAGTCTTAGAAAGGGCACCCACATATTGTCAAGTGCCTTTTTCTTAGATCAGCACTTACTTCAATAATCCCTTTATTCATAAACAAAATCCCAGTAAAGAACATGTTTATTATAAGGTTTTGAAAAGTAAAAAAAAAAATCTTTAGAGAAATAATCCAATCAAATCCAATTACCGGTGTTATCTTCCAATCTAATACAGTCTTTCACATGACCCCAATATAGGTTACCATTAGGCTGAAGGGAGGGGATAAGCAAGTCAGACATCAGATACCATGTTCAGGATTAAAATGATCTAAATGAGATCTCTGGTTGCTTTAACTCTCAACAGGAACGACTAAAGGTAAGAATGCAGGTTATCTTTTTTTTTTTTAAGATTATGAGACCCATTACTATGTACAAATGTATATATGGCAATTTAAAAAAAGAAATAGTAAACCTGTTCTCCAAAGTGTGTGACTGTTCAGCCCCCACAGTAATCTTTTCGACTTCTCTAATGAGAAGCAGGCAACAAAAACTAGATTGGGTGTCTATCAAACTGACGAGGAGAAATGTGACTTATATTCACAATGGAATTTTTTTTATCCATAAAAAAGAGCAAAGTTAGGGCACTGTTGACAGCTGTGGTGGTGTGCAAACTTGACATGCATAATACTCTAGGTTCAGTCTCCAACACTTCCTCCAAGATAGAACGAAGTTATGTCGTTTGCTGGAAAACAAATGCAACTGGAGGTAATCACGCTAAGCCAATTAAGGCAGTCTCAGAAAGACAAATATCACGTTCTCTCTCGCTTGTGAGTCCCAGATTTTACATAGGTACATAAAATCACCTACACATAGAGGACATAGAAGGAGAAGCAAAGCTGTCTAGGGGATCAGAGGACTAATTGTGGAGTTAAGAAAGAAGGAAGTGGCAGGCAGAGAAACCCCTTTAAAGTTGTTGGTCAGGGGAGTCCACTAGATTTCCAAAATAATACAGGTTCTTTCTGTTGCCTCTGGTTGCCTCCCAGAGGTTGGAGGCAAGGCCCTATCCTATTGCTGAAGACCCCAGACACTTAGGACCCAGGACTTGGAGGATCTGAGCTGGATCTGACCTTCATTGTCCCAGAAGGTGCTGATTTAAGCTCAACTAAGCACGACGATGTAAACTCACAAGGCAGCTTTAGTCAAAAGATATTTTGGAGGAAGAGCTTCAGTCTGAGCATGATTTTTGTTTTCTTTCAAGGTTTTTGAGCCAGGGTCTCATTTGTGGCCTAGACTGGCCTCAAACTAACAATGCCTTGGCCTCCCAAGTGCCAGGAGTATGGTGTATGCCACTGTGACCGGCCCTGAGCACTATCTTCATGTTTTTTGAATAAATTCTCAAATAAGTTCTTAGTATTTAAAATATACATGTCTAATTTGATTAATTTATTTGCCTTTATTGCAATCATCTGAATTAACTTTAACTTGAGGTTTTGTTTTTCTCCAGTGCTATGGTTTGGCTCTAGGCAAGTATTCTACCAATAAGTTATACTGGTAACTGCATTTCATGTGTTGAGCTGGGTTCACTTTGCAGCACAGGTTAGCCTTCATCTATACTAGTAGCAGTCTTCCTGCTTCAACCTCCCAGTGCTACTATTACAGGAGTGAGCCGCTCACTGTATCTGGCTAATTTGAGAATATTACATTAGCCACTGTAAGCAAGGACTGATGGTCCATAGCCACCATCTCAGCACCCGGGAGGCAGGAGGATGACGAAGCCAAAGCCAGCCTGGGCTGCAAGTTTGGCTCCAGGTGAGTTGGGACTACATAGCAAGATCCTCTCTAAAAAGAAAAGAAAAAGAAAAATGTTTGGAGCAGAGTACAATGACTTGATTTGAATATTGGAATTTTTCTAGATTAAAAAATACAAATGTACTCAAGTCATTACCAGGAGGGATTCAAAGCTGATTATGGCACTATGTGCCTGCATATTAATAAGGGTGACTCAAAAGAATCACTGCCTGGGTTTGGGGGCGGCCTGGGATGGGCCCATCTCAGAACAAAGAACCATCTTCCAATGCTCCCGTGTCCACCAGGCAACCAGACTCTGATAGCACACATACAAAACATGCCACTTATACACATTCATGCCTTAAAGTATATTTATAATGTGCTTAAGGCAATATCTGTGGTGTCATTAAATCTTGTATCACAAATAAATATGTACCCTGTTTTCTGTTAATAAAATTTTTAGCATCTGAAGATGATTATTAAATTACCCTTCATCTAAATTCTTTACTTTTCTTTAATATATTCAATATTTTGACGGTCCAGTTCTTTCATTTGTTTATTGTGAATATGTGGAGGTGTAAGGGGGATGCACACGCAGTCACACCGGGGCTGGAAGGCTTCGGGTATCTCTATCAACTCTCCACCTTATTTCCTTGAATACGAGACAGGGGCTCTTCATGAACCAGGAACTAGGCTGGTGGCCAGTGAGCCCCAGCAATCAGCTCTAGGGTTAGAGCAGCGTGAGGACTGGCCCAGCTTTTAAAAATGTGAATGGTGCTGTGGATATGACCATAAAGAAATTCCCATGGGGACTTGAGTGTTGGGAACATTTGTTGATGAATAGCTAATCCTTACCCATGTTCTTATGCAGGGCTGGATGACATTTGAGAAAGGTGACCTGGATGGACAGCAAAGGAATCAAATCCCTTTAATAAGAATTTATTTGACTTAATTTTTAAAAATAAATAACAGTAAAAAAAAAAATGTGAATGGAGGCCCCGCCCCCGCTCAGCACTGCGGAACCGGCAAGGAAGGTGGCAAGGCCAGGGCAGGACAGCAGAAGCCCGCAGGGCGACCGAGCGAGAACAGCAGGGACAGAGCAGACAAAGACAATGGCGCACAGGCAGCGAGCGGGCAGGGCTGGGCCACCGGGAAGCTGGCGGGAGGTAGGGCTGGCGGCTGGCAGCTGTGGAGCCGCGAAGCGACCTGGTGCTGCTCAAGGAGCATCAGGCCATCTTGCCTGTGTCTGTAGATGAGTATCAAGTGGGGCAGCTGTATTCTGTGGTTGAAGCAAGTGAAAATGAAACTGGTGGTGGGGAAGGTGTGGAGGTCCTGGTGAATGAGCCCTATGAGAAGGACGATGGAGAGAAAGGCCAGTACATACACAAGGTCTACCACTTACAGAGTAAAGTACTCACATTGTTCAAATGCTGGCCCTAGAAGGCATCCTGAATATACACAAGAAAACCTGGAATGACCTTGGAACCAGAAGAATGTGCATAAAGCCTGGGGCATGGAAACATGTAGAGAAATATATATCATCAAAGCCAAGTACTTATCAAGGGTTACAAGGCAGAGGAAGACCCAGCAAAACTTAAATCTATCAAAACAGGACGAGGACCACTGGACCCAAATCGGAAGCAAGAACTTGTCAATCGGAAAGACTGCCCATATATGTGTGCATACAAACTAGTTACTGTCAAGTTCAAGTGGTGGGGCTTGCAGAACAAAGTGGAAAACTTTATACATAAGCAAGAGAAGCGTTTGTTTACAAACTTCCACAGGCAGCTGTTCTGTTGGTTCAATAAATGGGTTGATCTGTCTATGGATCAATGAATGGGTTGATCTGACTATGGATGACATTCGGAGGATGGAAGAAGAGACAAAAGGACCCAGTGACAGGACCGACAGCAGATGACTTGTGCTACCACCCTTTCTGCTCTTTTTGCAAGACAGTGGTCAACAGGAAGGCCCAGCAGCTCCTCCCTCCTGAGTGGCAGGCCATCTTCGGATGTAGCCTTTCTGTGCTCATTCTTCAGGCAACTTCCAATCCCTTACTATAGCTATTTCTAGATGCCCTTTAACATTATGAACAAATAGACCGTCTGGTATTATAAAGCCTATGTGTGCGGGAGCCTGATCCTCTAAGATCTATGGTGTAGCTACTGTGTTTACAGCTCATCCCCTCTCCACTGTGCTCTGACCCTCCCCCTTTATTTCCAAGTGACGTTCTTAGTCTTTCCAATGAGCTGCCTTTTGTGATGTGATTATTTAAGCTCACTTATTTCAGTCTTGGGATAAACTGAGCTATTTTGCTTCCTGGGCAGATCTTTGGCAATGTTGAATATTAACTTGGGGAGAGAGGAGGAGTTAAAAATACAGAGACACCTTCCCCCAGCTCCTCACAATAGGAATGTAGCTTCAGAACCCTGACCTCTGCCACTAGTAACTAACTAACCTCTTGTTCGCAGGCTCTAAGAACCAAGAAGGTACCCAAGGCCCAGCCAGTCTCAGAAAATTTAGCAAATAATAAATAACCCCAACTGGAGTCAAAACAAAACAACTGAGCAGAGAGTGGAGCTCAGGCCCTCGCACTTAAGCAGTGAGCACTTTTCCTTGCCGAGTCATCTTCCCAAGTCCTCTGAAACCTCATGTTCTTATATGCAGTGTTAGGAAAACAACTATTTTATATACATTTCAAAGGTAGCTAAGAATACTAGTTTAAACTACAATTATATAAAACCACATGAGAGACATAATACAACTATAAACAATAAAGATACATAAAAATATCATTCATATATGAATGATATACCGAGGTTCAGTTCCTAGCATTTTAGAGCTATACATTCTAGAACGTAAAACTATTTCATCCTTACCAGGGGACTTTCCTTGCGAGTTGCTTCTTCGTTCTCTGTATCTAGCTGGAGTGGATAAACCTGTGTCTTTAGTAGACTTGTTAGCAGGCCCCATTTCTGAAATAAGGAATCCCATTTGTTCTGAAGGCAAGATATTCTCCGGGGGATTGGTCTGGCATTTTATACTGCTATCCACCTAAAATATTAAACACACTTATTATTCTTATACTTAACTCCAGATACCTACTAAAGGGTAATATATATTATCAAAGACATCCTTTTAAAGGACAGGATCCCACAAACATGTTTTCCTGCCTGTGAAGGTCATTACCCTTGATTGTGTTGACTTACCCATATTCAAGAATAAGACATGGGTTTCCCAGATCTTCAAGCCCTTGAAATGCATACGAAGCTAAACTATTTACTGATGAGCATATCATGAGGCTGTATGCTTTTAATGACTTACAATATAGTAAGACATTTAAACACAATTGGTGAAAGCCATTATGTATCCCTACCTAGTTGACACTGGGATGTCACAGATAGGCAGGTGTCAGTGGGGAATGGACACTATTTTTCTAGTTTTGTATTCTGTACTAAATATATTATCAAAATCACGTATACCTCATTCTCTATAAAATCTCTATCCATCCTCCTTTAGAGTTTCTTTGGTTCCAAAATGTTCTTTGGAATGTTAAAACCCTTGGTCAAAATAACAAACTTCTACCATGTTGTTCTTTATAAGTTTATTTAAAATATAACTACATTATGAAATAAAGCTAAAAGTTAAAATTCAGCTTTCAAAAAGAGCTACAATAGTCAAGTATATTAAAGAAACCACTGTGTATATGCAGTTCAAGACATGCAATCCAGTAGTTTACATTTAATTATGAAGACACAAAAGCTTTTATTTCTATAGGAATGCTTAAAATGAGGCTACCTTTACTGAAATTATATCATCATAACACATAGTTTAATGATCTCAAAAAGGACAATGAATTGACAGAAATCTAAATGCATTTAGGATAAGGGTATAACCCAGTGGTACAATGCTTGCCTAGGTAGTGAAATTATATCAGCTGGGCATATCTTTTAGTGTATCCAAATACAATAGCTTAACCAGAAGGAGCAAAGGTCTGTATTCCATCCCGTTAGTACTATCACCTCCCACTACCCCCCCCACTACCCCCGACCACTACCCTCCACCAAAGTCAGGGGGAGAAAATAAAATGAAAATTTTTATACTTAAATATTATATACATAGAAATATTTTTAAAAGAACTACATACAACAGTACCCTATACAGCAAACAAAATGAATCAGGTATGATGACATATGCCTATTATTCCATTACCTGAGAGGGAAGAGGAGGATACACAGGTCCAAGTTATTCCTGGCTAAAATGTGAATTCCAGGTCAACATGGACTGCAGGGCTATGCTGGTCTGTATACAGTAATTATAGATTTTCCTTATTTTCTTGGATTGAATATCACACCATCACCCAGGTGGCACACCTCCCTCCTCAGCATCCCAGGACATACTTCGGGTGTACTTTTCATTAACTAGTTTTTGTTTGGTTAGTAATGCAAGATTTGTAAGAAATATGAACCCAGTAAAGTCATTAATAGCATTTTGTGACATTATAAAAAAAATAAAGTAAGAAATTGGGGCTAGAGAGATGGCTCAGCAATTGAAAGCACTGCTGCTCTTGCAGAGGACCCAGGTTCAGTTCCCAGGCTAGCCTTGAACTCACTATCTATAGCTCAGCCTGGCCTCAGACTCTCAGCAATCCTCCTGCTTCCACCTCTTAAGTGCTAGGATATAGGCATGTGCCACCAGCCTAAAAATAGCATTTAGACCTTAGTCAATCAATTTGCCTCTCTAGAGGTTCATTTCAGACTATACCACAGTTGGAGAATGGCTAGGGCTAAAGTAACTTCTTCTGAGGGCTTTCTTTTTTTCTTTTTCTTTCTTTTTCTTTTTCTTTTTTTGCTTAACTACTGGGACATGATCCCTTTGGAAACCACAATGAACTGACATTAAACACAATAACATTTAGAAAAACTCCTCACTAACATCTTTAGCAAAAAACAATGTATGCTGTGGGCTTAGTTAGTATTCTTGGTTGTGCTCTTACCTGCTGTGTGCTGAATGGTAGCCCTTCCTGCACAAATACTACTGAAGATGGAGATGGGTTATGATTTAGCTGCTCCTTCAGTTTGACATGAGTTTGTTGGATGGTTGCAGATTCCTGCATTGTGCTATTTTCCAAAGGTTGAGCTGTGTGGATGGTATAGATGTACTCAGGTGACTGTGGTAGAGAGCAGGTAATTGCTTGTTCTGTTCCAACCACAAAAGACGTAATATCTGAGCCTACAGGAGTGAGTGGCTCCAGCTGGCTAGCCTGACTGCTGGAAGATGGGTTGCTGCTGTTTGCACTGGGTAAGATATGCTGGCCTCTGTTAGCCTGAGATGACGGACACTGAGTCTCAACAGGCTCCACCTTTACCATCTCCAGCTTAGGGGAGGAGTGCAACTCATCTACTATCTGAAAGACAGCCTCTAGATTTACTTCTGTCTTTTTATTTTCATCAGTAGCACTGCAAGGCCAATTAGAAGGCAGAAATTCAACTGGATAGGAAGATTGCATTGGAGGATTCTGGGAAAAGAGAAAATAGTACTGTTTGGATAAAATCAAGTATAAAATTAAGGAGGAAAGTAGTAACATTTAAGTTCATGAATGCTAAATACAGTAAAGCTGAGCTTACTAACAAAAGTTTGAAAGTGGAGCTAGGAATGTAGCTCAATGATAGAGCAATGCCTAGCATACTCAGGTCCTAGGTTCAGTTACCAACATCACAAAAAGAAAGAAAAAACTAGAAGACTAACTTGCTTTTCAACAGTGGTAGCTTCAAATGTATTATTAGTAACATTTCCTTAATATCTATCATACCTCAACCATGTTGAGTTTAGTACAGACAGGAATGGACTGCTAGTTCTTAGGATTAAAATACATGTTAAAAGGCTATAGTACCCAAATTTGCTGACAAAATGTCTACATACTACAATCTTCCATGAAGGCTAACAAAATGTCACTTTTATTTATCATACACTAAGGCGTAAGGAGATTTTAAACACAGAATGCTCATAAGTCCATCAATCCTTCTATAAATTCAGGGGGAGGCGCTAATACTCTGTCCTAAATAACCTGGGGGGAAATGGTCGGAATGTCAAATGTCCTTTGTTCCCTGAGATTGCATTATAATAGAGCAATAGACCAGAATAGTTGTTACATTTATAGCTTGAACATGTCTTCTCCTGGCAGAGTAAGGTGGAACACACCTCTCTAATCCCAGCTTTGGGAAGCAGAGACAGGAGGATCATCGTAAGTTTAAGGCCAGAGAGATCTACATAGTCAGTCTCAGGACAGCCAGGGCCACATAGCCTGTGTTTCAAAACCCTTCAGAGGTACGTTCTTATGAACAATGCTCTAACTAGAGCAGCCATTCAATATGTGCTTTATTATAAACAAAAAAAGTCAAAGAGCTATAATTAAATAAGACATAGGAAGAGTTGACATAGCTGAATATACTCCAAGGATTGTGTAGATGTTTAGAGTAAATACTGTAACATCAAATAGGCTAAGCACCAAGTTACTACAGTCAATATCACCATTTGAGTTTAACTATGTGCTAAGTGCTTTATACAAATTACTTCATTTAATCTTCTCAAAAGCCCTATGAAATGTGATACTCTCTCTCCGCCTTTTTTTTTTTTTAAGAAAAGGACTTATACATCCAAAGCTGCCCTTGAACATCTGAGGGTGGCCTTGAACTTTGACCTTTCTATTTCTAGGATTACTGAGATTACAATCACGTGATTCATATAATGTTTATAAGGTCCTTCAGAATCCAAACTGGGGTTTCATGCATCCCTGGCGAGGACGCTGCCAACTGAGCTTCACCCTCAACCCAGTGATTTCCACTTTAAAATGATAAGCTTTACTTTCTAATTTATTTATCTACTATTGTGCTTTATGCCATGCATGGGAAGGTCAGAAGACAACTCTGAAGTCGTTCCCCTTCACTTGGCTTCTGGGAATCAAATTTAGGTTAGCGAACTTGCACTGACCCATCAGCTGCTCCTACTTTATTTTTAAAAATCATATTTGGTTTTTTGTTTGCTTGCTTGCTTGTTTGCTTTGTATTTTGTTTTGAGACAGGATCTCAATACATGGCCCAAGCTAGCTTCGAACTCACTACATAGCTCACGCTGTTCTTAAACTTGAAACCACCTGCCTGCCTCTACCTTCTGGGTGGTGGAATCCCAAGAATATGTAACCAACCATGCCTAGCTAGAAACTGATGTTGAAATAACTGGCAGAGCCTGGGAGCTTAGGTTTGCCTGATTTTGCTCCTTAGTCATGGCTCTTAACAGATCCACCTTTTTTCCTCCAGAATATTTTATTCATTCATTCATTCATTCTCTCTCTCTCTCTCTCTCTCTCTCTCTCTCTCTCTCTCTCTCTCTCTGTTTTCCAATGCCCTGTGTGTGTGTGTGTGTGTGTGTGTGTGTGTGTATGTAGGATGAAAGACAACTTGCAGGAGTCTATTTTCTTGTTGTTGTTGTTGGTTTTTCAAGACAGGGTTTCTCTGTATAGCCCTGGCTGTCCTGGAACTCACTTTGTAGACTAGGCTGGCCTCGAACTCAGAAATCTGCCTGCCTCTGCCTCCCAAGTGCTGGGATTAAAGGCCTGCATCACCATGCCCGGCTAGGAGTCTATTTTTATCTCCTTCCACTATGAGGGCCCTGAGGATTGAATTTATGAGGTCTAACTTAGTGGCAAGTGCCTTTACCTGCTGAGACATCTTGTTGACCAGTCCTACATTGACCTTTCAGGCATACCCTCACTGGTGTCAACAATGCCATTAAATGTATCACATAGATTTTTTTTTCTGAGATAGTGTTTCCCTGTGTATCCCTCCCTGGCTGTCCTAGAACTCACTCTGTAGACCAGGCTGGCCTTGAACTCAGAGATTCACCTGCCTCTGCCTCCCGAGTGCTGGGATTACTACATCTGGTACTTAGTATATTGAAAATTCAATGGAATCTTAAACATTTTGTGTCTTCCCATTTTTTAATTTTATGTATACTTATTTCCATTTTTCTTAGATTAACATGTATTGTCATCGTGTACAGTAAGAAGAGTTTATACAAATGTTCAGATAATACATAATTAAAAATTTAACATAAGACACAAACATCATCAGTATATTTGTAGTATGAACTAAATAAAAGAATAAATTTACCAACAAGAACATTTCACTGTGGTTTAAGTATATCCTTTTAGAGAAGATGGACTTAAGGTATCAGGTCTGATAATACTGGCCACCAAAAATGGCCAACTAAGCCAAATGTGGTTGCTGACATCCATCTGTAATCCCAGCATGCAGGAGGCTGAAGGATTTTTATGAGTTCAAAGAGAACCTGGGCTACATAGGAATTCCAGAAGAGCATAGGCTATAGAAGGAGACCTTGGAAGGAAGGAAGGAAGGAAGGAAGGAAGGAAGGAAGGAAGGAAGGAAGGAAGGAAGGAAGAAGGAAGGAAGGAA
>NC_034603.1:55274699-55276128 GCF_900095145.1 Mus pahari | reverse complement strand
AGAGAGAGAGAGAGAGAGAGAGAGAGAGAGAGAGAGAGAGAGACTAGCTAAGTCACCTCTATTGGATTCTACATTCTTCAAACAATGTCCGATTATCTACTTCCCATGTTTTCTATTTTAAAAACTAAAAATAATAAGGAATGTCTTTTGGAGTACCCTAATGCCACTAGTAAAATATTCTCTTGAGCTGGTGTTAGTGTTTGTCTAACATGTGAGGTCCTGGGTTCAATCCCCAGTACCACACACACACACACACACACACACACACACACACCACAATGCACACACAAATTATTATCTGGGCAAACACTCTAAGAATTGTAGCATACACTCTGTTTTCTTTCTTTTTTGTTTTATTTTTGAGACAGCATCTCTCTGTGTAGCTCTGGCTGTAACTCACTCTGTAAACCAGGCTGGCTTTGAACTCAGAGATCTACCTGCCTATGCCTCCCAAGTACCTGTTCTTATTCTAAAAGCATCAATATAAACTATTTATATCCAAGTAGTTATTTCCTTAGAAACGCTGACAAGATATTTGAAGTACAGTGTTTACCCCATGCATACTAAGGCTGAAGGAGAACGGCAATCAAACATCTCATTTTGCATATTCAATGTACCCTGAAAAAGCCCAGAACAGTATAATTCAAAATAGTTTTCAGTGGTGATGGAAACGTTGCATTTCTCTGCTGCAGAGTTTTGTGGCCACAAACCATGAGACTACTGAACAACTGGCATGAAAAGTGACTAAGGAAAGAGTTTTAATTTTTTTCAGTACTGGGGACTAAACCCAGTGCCTTGTGCATAGCAAGCAAGTACTCTACGATGAGCCTGCATCCCTATTCAGGAACTTAAAGTTAAAAGGCCATGTGTGAGCTGGGCGTGGTGCTATACACACCTGTGGTCCAGCATTAAGGCAGAGACATAAGGAGTATGAGCTCAAGACCAGCTTTGTTTATACAGCAAGATATTACACCTGTCTCAAAAAAGGAAAGCAAAACCCAGAAAAAAAAGGGCTACATGAAACTGCTAGCTCCTGTACTGGATCATGGCAGCCAGAGTAACACTCGAGCGTCACTTACATCAACCCTCTTTCACTCAGAACTCAGAAAACCAAGCCCACAAACCCAGCTAGCTCTGGCTTCTACTTTGAAAATCTGCCAGATTCCTATTACTGTGAATCACAGTGTGTGCAGGAATCTTACCTGGAAGTAATTACAGTGTGCATAGGAAGAGGCAGTAGGAGTGACACAGCTGCTGAGGGCATCCATGTGGGTGGAAGGAGAGCAGCACTGTAGCACAGCTGGAACAGATTCAAACACAAACAAACCATCAACCAAATAAGATACAGCACTCAGGGAGCTGCCTTCCTGTATACACACACACACACACACACACACACACACACACACACACACACACACACACACAC
>NC_034603.1:55266182-55274673 GCF_900095145.1 Mus pahari | reverse complement strand
ACACACACACACACACACACACACACACACACACACACACACACACGCACACAATTGGGTGCTTTCAGTTGCTTTTAGAAAACTCTGGCCTATAATAAATGTACAAGGTCTTGGTGTATAGCCCTGACTAGCCTTGAACTCCTGCTAACCACTTAGCACTCTCCCTCAAGTTAGGTTTGCAAATGTGTGTACTGTAACTGCTGTAATCAATTTTTAAAAGGTGATATCTATCTTTATCATTTCTTTTTTGTTGTTTTTGAGACAGGGTCTCATGAAAACCAGGCTGACCAAAAATTCACAGGAAGCTGAAGGCAACCATGAATTCATGATCCTCCTGTCTCCACTTCTCAAGGGCTAGGATTACAGGCATGAGCTACTGTGCCTCCTTCCTGCAGGGCTTGGGATCAAGCCCAGGGCTCCATGTACAGGAGGCAGGTACTCTCTGCTATGCTAATCCCCAGTCAGTAACTGATTGTTTAGTACTTAAACATATTGTTATTTTTCTAACCAAATATTTATTCTTATTGAAAGTAATTTCATTTCATTAAAAACAGCAAAATATATTTGTAGTTCCCAAATAATCGTTTCAATCATTTTAACAACTATTTGGAGATTGAAGGGCTTTAAAAGTAAGTAGAAATACTCTCCAATCTACCATTCAACAATGTGATGGTTTTCTACTGAAAAACATGCAAAAACATTTTTTGCCATTTAGATAAATGTTTAGGAATGTGGGTCCTAGTTTCAGCCTGCCTGGTTTTGTAGCCTGGCTCCATAATTCAGTATTTTATACATCTGGACATAGTTAATTACCTTAGGCCTCAATGTTTGCATTCTATTAAAACAGGGACCTACCTGGTATGGTTATTTCAAGGACCATAATGAGCTGCTGTGCACAAAACACTTAGGATAGTAATGACAGCAATCCAGTATTTTAATGAAAAAAAAAATGTTGTGTAGCATTAGGAAACAAACTCAAAACTATATTTTCCAAACCTTTTCTTTATGGTTAAACCACCTTGAACAGATCAAACTCTGCACGGGAACAGCTGTACTTACAGGCCCAGTCTTAGTGGACTGAGCTCTTTTCCAGAGAAAGCCTCTACGGAATGGATGAGCATCAGTTACATTCATCACCATACCTTTGGGTTAAACGGAAGATGATGTGTGTTGAATGTCTACCATGTTTCGAGCACAGTGGTGGATGCTTCGTATGTATTGATATCAAATGACAATCAGATTAACATTAGTTTAAAAAGTAATAAAAAACTAAAAAGTATAAATGACAAGCTAGAACTCATGTCATATGCAAACAAGAGAAGACATTTAAAACTCAAAGATAGTAAGAAATTTGCCAACAGTAACAAGACTGGACTCGTTTTGTACTGAACTTGAGAGAATAAGTATGCTGGGAAACAGAGTACATCCAAGTCACTGTGGAGGATCTTCGGGCTGTCAGAACTTGTTACTAAGGACGACCTATCCCTCTAGTGGCAGCAAAGACCTAGGCAAGAATGGCCGGGCTTCCTTTCCTCCTTGTCCTGAAAAGCAATGCTTCATTACAAATGAACCAGTGCAAGGATCACATGTACTTCTCTGATATTTCAGTAGCAGAACTCCACTGTTGAAATTTTCTGAATAGCTGTTAAACTATTTTCTAAAATAAATTTGTCGGAGGAATAAAAGTACAATAAACCCCAGAGAGTACCATTATAATATGGAGTTGCTAACTGCTTTTAGTGTGAAATTAGACAACAAACCGTAAATGCTAGTTGGCGTCCAGTAAGAGATGAGAAATGGAACACAAGGAGAGCCTGTGAAGTTACACTCGCCACAGACTCCTTCTTACCGGTGCAGCCTTACTTCGTACAGTCAATGAAAAGAGCAGAGTGTGGAATTAGCTAGTATGCAGTATAGGCAAAGTGAGGTGCCAAAATCCAAGTTTGTGCTATGTATATGAAAAATTAATGTAGTGTGCATTATGACAGCAATAACATTATAAAACTAACTTGTGTCCTCAGACACTCCTATATAAAGATCTTGCTTTGGCTTCCTGAAGGTAGTGCTCACTTAAGGAATTTGGTTTCATGTATAAGAAAAAGAGTAAGCCAGGCATGGTGGCGCACGCCTTTAATTCCAACACTTGGGAGGCAGAGGCAGGTGGATCTCTGAGTTTGAGGCCAGCCTGGTCTACAGAGTGAATTCCAAGACAGCCTGGGCTACACAGATAACCCCTGTCTCAAAACAAAACAGTCAAAATCAAAAAACGAAAAACAAAACAAAAACCCAAACAACCAAAAAAAAGAAAAACAAACTAAAGCAAAACAAAAAACTAAAAAGTATAAATGACAAACTAGAACTCATGTCATATGCAAACAAGAGAAGACATTTAAATTTTTCTCAGTAATAAGAAGCCAGAATTACTAAAAACCATTGCCCTCACTATAGGTGATGCAAACAAACTCATCTATACTTTATTCTATGGAAATCATCCAAACATATAATGTTTCAGACTTGAATCTACTCCAGGACAGCGCAGTGTTAATAGTGACAAAATGCCCACTCATATAAATGCTGAAAAGAAACAGTAGCTGTAATAATATATTTAATTTCAAGATCAAGTTACTATAGCAAATAAAACTGTAATATCTCATTTGTGGTGAAGAAAAAGTCGCCTGGGGATACAGTGCTTTATAATCTTTCAGCTTTACAGTGGTGTAAAAGTGATATACATTCAGTGTAAACTGTATGTTGAAACTTTATCTGTTCCTCAGTTCATTACCCCTAAGATGCTGGGCACCAACAGTGAGCCCCAGTTCCTAACATCCAATACCCTACCATGCCCTACTATTCAACTATGAAAATTCTGAATGTTAGGCATATTAAATGGATTTTAGTAAACCTTCAACTTATAATTAGGTTATAGAGCATGCTAGCATAACTCCATTGTAAGTTGAAGTGTATCTGTGTACTCAAATAAGTGAAAGTAGACATCTGTAAAAAAAAAAAATGTTGTTTTTGGTTTTTGAGGCAGGGTTTCTTAATGGGGTCTGGACTGTCCTGGAACTCACTCTGTAGACCACACTGGCCTCAAACTCAATGAGATCCACCTGCCTTTGCCTCCTGAGTGCTGGGATTAAAGGCATGTGTCAGCACCCTCTGGCCTGAAAAAAATGTATTTGTAAGTTGGGTATAGTGATGAAAGGCTGGGCTCTCAACACTCAGGAGGGAAGACTTCGAGTGTGAAGCCAACCTGGAGCACACAGCAATATTCTTTCTCAAATAAAACAAAACTTCTATATCCATGTTCAGAGTAGCAATAGTTTAAAAAAGTGGAAGCAATCTAGAATCCTTCAAAATGTTAGTACTTGTATGTGTAATTATTATTCATCTTTAAAAGGGAAATTTTGACACATATTGCAAAGAATAACCTTTAAGATATTATCATGGGGTTGGAGAGATGACTCAGTGGTTAAGAGCACTGACTGCTCCTCCAGAGGTCCTGAGTTCAGTTCCCAGCAACAACATGGTGGCTCACAACCATCTGTAATGGGATCTGGTGCCCTCCTCTGGTGTGTTCGAAGACAGCAACAGTGTACTGATATACAGTAAATAAATAAATCTTTTTAAAAAGATATTATGATGAATTAAATATGCCAGTAACAAAAGGGTAACCATTATATGACTCTACACAAGGTATTCAATATTCATAGACAGAAAGTTAGTGACTGCCAAGGACTGGAAAAAGGAAAAGCCATTGCTTAGATAGTACAGTTTCACTTGTGTGATGATTTAGTGAATGTTGTGAATGTAGTGACAATGTACAGTTTACAATGACAAATTTACACATCAAATATTATATAATTCAACTTATCTGAGGTATCCGGTAGTCAAGCTCACAGGCAGGGACAGATGGCAGGCTGCTCGGGTCCTGACTTTGGACTGGGGAGATGAAAAGGTCTGAGGCCCGCACGGTGGTGATGGTGAGTGTAAGGCGTCAGGGGACGAGTTAACGCTTGAGTATACAGATTTTATTATAAAGATGGCATGGTTTTGCTCTGTTTCTTCTGGGAAATGAAGAGCTTTCTGGGGACAAAGTCCCTTTTTTTCTGGGCAATAAGTCGTATCTGAGCACAGTAACAAAACACTGAGAAATACATTCCTCCATATTGTATATTTGTTTCTTTACATCATGTAAGGTTAAAACCCTAAAAAACCAAACTTCTGAATGTAAGCAAGTTATAAATGGTAGAGTACTTACCTAGCATGTGCAGGGACCTGGGCTTTATCCAAATACTGAACAAGAACCCAGAGATTAAGGACAGTTATAATTTGTTAATTACTACTTTGACCCTAAAAATGTAACTTTGGGGGCTGGAAAGATGGCTCAGTGGTTAAGAGCCCTGATTGCTCTTCCAGAGGTCCTAAATTCAATTCCCAGCAACCATATGGTGGCTCACAGCCATCTGTAATGTAATCTGATGCCCTCTTCTAATATGTCTGAAGACAGCGACAGTGTATTCACATACATAAAATAAATAATTCTTTTTTTAAAAAAAAAAAAAAAAGTAATTTTGGGGACTGAAGAGAAGGCTCAGTGGGTAGGGCAGTTTGAACAAGAGTGTGAGGACCAGAGTGTGGACCTTTAATGCTCGTATAAAAGCCAGACAACTGTGAGGCAGGGACAGAAGATGCCCTGGGCACTGTAACTGGCTATGCTCGCCAAACCTTGGCGATACCCTGCCTCGACAGATTCAATAGAGAGAGTCAGCTAACGCTAGATAAGATATTTTGTATTTGAAAGATGATGAATGTAAAAATGTGAACGAGATAGGCAAGGAACACTAGTGCTTCAAAGGAGGAGGGCAGATATGATCAGTCGCTCT
Organism: Mus pahari; assembly: GCF_900095145.1. Lineage (NCBI taxonomy): Eukaryota > Metazoa > Chordata > Mammalia > Rodentia > Muridae > Mus > Mus pahari. The sequence goes on along the minus strand of NC_034603.1, from coordinate 55,269,787 downwards.
AAGGATTAGTTTGTATTCTGTTTTGTTTTTGAGACGGTTTCTCTGTTTAGCCCTGGCTGTCCTGGAACTCGCTCTATAGACCAGGCTGGCCTCGAACTCAGAGATCTGCCTGCCTCTGCCACCCAGTGGTGGGATTTAAGATGATCATTTTGTTAGTCAGACTGATGGCATTTTTTTTTTTTTTAAGTTTCTGGATTTCAAATTTCAACTACAGAAATTAATCATTTATTAAATTCAAATTCAAATTTTGGTGACCATAAAGCCATAAATTAAAAGAGGCCAAATTCAAGTGTTTTGTTGTTGTTTATCCTAATTATTTAATTGAGTAATTAATTAATTTTGAAATAGTCTTAAAATATAGTCCTGTTGCCCTGGACTTTACTATGTAGACCAGGCCAGCCTTGAATTCAGAGATATGACTGCCTCTGCCTTTTTAATGCTAGGGTTAAAAGCACTCAGCTTTTCCCCCCGGCCCACAGAAACCAGAAAAGGGTACCAGACCTAGAATTGGAGTTATAAGTGATTGTGAGCCATCACGAGGAAGGTGGTAACTGAACCCAGGACTTCTGCAAGAGCAGCCAGCATTCCTAACCATCCAGCCAGCTATCTCACCAGCCCTACAACTAATTTTTAGATGAAGTTTAGTGTTTTCTATTAAAATTTTATTTGAATCTTAGATCACAAGAGTTTGTTTTGAAGGAACTGAAATATCATCATCTTCAGTTAGTCTTTTTGTTAGGACCTAAGTGAATGTGGTAGGGATTGACTTGCCTTTCAGTAGACACAGCTGACTTAACTTTGAGAAGGATGTTCATCATGCTGTTAGTTAATAGGTGCTCACTAAATACTGGTTGCTTAGCATTTTGTATCCTATTTGGAGAAATTCATTGATTGCACAGTATTTTCTATGCATTCTCTTTTCCAGAGCAGATAGCTTATATTTAACAATACAGCTCTATTTATACAGTACTTCAGAATGTGCACAGTGCTTTCATTTACTTCATGTCATGTGTTAGAAGCCACCACAGAATCTCTCAGCCTTTGGCCAAGATCAATTGCAGAAGCTGTCGTGACTTCTCCCTCATATTCTGAGAAACTTTACAGTCATTTCAAATTGTCCTTCCTAAATAATGACAAAACAGAACCCAAACAACACAGTGTGACGTGAACAACCCCAACAACAGGAGCTCTCACTCTGCTTCTTTTTTGTTCTTCAGTGCTGGGGTTGGAGCCAGGGCCTCATGTATGCTAGGCGAGAGATCCATCACTAAGCTATAGCCCCACTTCCTTCTTGTGCTTTTAAAAATGTCTGTGCCCACATTCTTACCTTGACCTCTTGCAGACAAGTATTAACTTACAAGTTCATAATCAAGCTAAAATAAAGTTTTTTGTTGCTGTTGTTTTGTTTTGGCTTTGGTTTTTCAAGACCGTTTTTCTATGTATCCTTGACTGCCCCGGAACCTGTTCTGTAGGCCAGGCTAACCTCAAACTAAGAGTTCATCTGCCTATGCTGGGATTAAAGGTGTACATTACCATGCCTGTCTTGAAAATAAACTATTTTTAATAATACTCCAAATTAATACTTTAATAATACGCTTCTCCAAAGAATGAAGTAGCTGCTAGTGACACTAATAAGTAATCTATAAGTGGGTCTCGTAGACTACAAAACCAGGAGTTTTGATGAAGATTGCATAGAACCCTAAGTATACTTTCCAATTTAAAAAAAAAAACCCTTCCAGATTATATTTATTTGTCTCTTAGGTTGCAGGAGTATAACACTCAAGCCACCATGTCTAATAGACCCAAAGGAAAACTCCCTCGAAACTCCAGATGGAAAGATAAAAAGTCCTTTTCTACCTTTCTCCACATAGTCCAAATTTCAATTCCCAAAAAGATTTTCTAAAACATTTTTAGATTTATTTATTTTAAAGTGTGTGAATATTTTTGCCTACATGTATGTCTGTGTACTACATGCATGTTTGGTGCCAGTGGAGGTCAGAAGAGGGTGTCCAGCCTGGCAGTGGTGGCGCACGCCTTTAGTCCCAGCACTCGGGAGGCAGAGGCAGGTGAATTTTTGAGTTCGAGGCCAGCCTGGTCTACAGAGTGAGTTCCAGGACAGCCAGGACTACACAGAGAAACGTTGTCTCAAAAAACCGAAAAAGCAAAACAAACAAACAGAAGAGGGTGTCCGATCCTCTCTGTCTGGAGTTACAGGCGGTTGTCAACTACCATGTGGGTGCTGGGAACTGAACTCAAGTCCACTTCAAGAGCAGCCAGTGCTCTTAACCACTGAGAACTGTCTCTGGACCCACAAGAAACTTCTAAACCTTTAGTATTGTAAGAAATGGAAAATATTATTGGTGAATAACTCCTTAGTTATCTGGGCTACATAATATAAGAATATGAGGGGCTGGATGTGGGGGTGCATGCCTTTATTCCAGCACTCGGGAGGCAGAAACATGCTGATCTCTGTGAGTTCACAGCCAGCCTGGTCTCGAAAATAAGTTCTAAGACAGCCAAGACTACACAGAGACCTAATCTAAAACAATATAGCTGGGCATGGTGGCACCCGCCTTTAATCCCAGCACTGGGAGACAGAGGCAGGCAGATCTCTGTGAGTTTGAGGCCAGCCTGGTCTACAGAGTGAATTCAAGGACAGCCAGGGCTACACGGAGAAACAAAAAACCAAACCAAATCAAAATATACTACCTACCTACATACACATACACATAATCCAGCTAAAATAACTTAGCTAGCAATGCTGATTTATTAAAATATTAAATTTATACATTCAGTGGATAAGTAAGAGCCAGTTCATTCATGCTTATAAGTGAGTATATTACTAAAATCAGGATATGATCTAGTTGTAAAAGATAACTACTGTTAAAAAGTAAATAAAGTAAATATCTTTTATAGAAGAAATATTGGATTAAACTCACCAGCAACAAAAACCTTTTTGTTGCTATATTTAAGATAGATAGCTTATAAACATTAACTTAGGCATCTTCTACTTTTAAAGATTGCACAGATTTTTTTTTCTTCAAAGTAGTAGTAGAAAATCTGGAAAATATTAGAGCTTAATCATTTTCTATATAAGATTGTAAGTTTAAATTTTTTTCTATTGGGCAAAATGGTACCCTGGGTTCTCCTCAGATCAGATCAGTTTCTCAGTCCAGCGTTCCTAATAGGCCAAGCGATGACCTCGTCTGTACTCTCCTCATTCTCAGCTCCATGCCTAGACAGGGAAGCTCACCTCTAAACGTCCACAACTGGATGCAACGTAGATGCTTAGCAAGAGCAGAGCACTGCCTTTGCATCAGGTAAAATGTAAGGAGTAATAACCAAGCCCACATTAAGATGTCAGCAGTCAGGAAACAATAATACCACATACCAAGTTTTATTTAATATTTGGCATTTTGATTTTTGGAGGTCTAGTATTATTCATTAAGGTACTGTTTCTTATTTTCTTTCTTTTTAATAATTTTCCATGGTAAATTGTTCCTAAAAGAAAAAAAGAAACAATACCACACACAGTGCAGTCACTACGTCTACAGCTTTTAAATGGCAAAGGAGAATTGTCTTAGTCAGGGTTTCTTTTTTTTTTT
>NC_034603.1:55212689-55264570 GCF_900095145.1 Mus pahari | reverse complement strand
AAGAAGAAGAAGAAGAAGAAGAAGAAGAAGAAGAAGAAGAAGAAGAAGAAGAAGAAAAAGTCCCTTCCTTCTCTTTCTGGACTTCTCTGAAAGCTTTGACCCTTGTCTCACTCTGCAAGCTTGTTCAACCCATGGCCCCAGGGCACAGACAGCCAAAGATAGTTATGAATGACACCCAACACAAAATTACAAACATACTTAAAACATTATGAGAATTTTTGTAATTTTTTAACTAGATTGTATGGTTATCGAGGGTGAACTTTGTCTTGATGTGCAAACATTGGCCAAGCTTGGAACCAGGAGACACGCACCCCTGCTACTGTGTTCCTAACAAAACAGAATATAACGCAAAGGCAAGCATAGCATCTTGCAAAAGGTATTTGCAAACCCTCCATTTTCCTCTAACTATGGAAAGATTCGCTAGTGTTCTGGATTCTACCAGCCTGCTGTCCTCGGCGTGCTTGGATGAAGTCACAGCTGCGGCTGCCAGTTTCTAGCCTGTATCCTGAGTCCTTAGCTGTCTGGGGAACCATACAGGTCTCCCGCACTCACCACAGTGTAAGGAGTTAATTTTCAAAGAGTATGTGTTCTTATGAAGCTTCATTACTGAAATGCTAAAAAGATCTGACTGAGGTAATCTCATTTGTAAAATAAAAATCCTATCTTAAGAACAAACTGAAGTAACCACTGCAGGAATGGTGGAATAAGAGTAAGGTTCCAGGGCAGGCGCCAGAGCTCAGTCTCAGAACTGGAGTACACTTGGAGGATACAGAATTTTCATTTCACTTAAAATATACACTTTTCTGTGGTAACAGATTCTCAGAAGCCTTAAGAACAGAGGAGCCTTTCTATGCATCGTCTATGCAGGGTTTGCTTAGCTAGGCTTACGGAGAGGGTGAGGCACGTGGGTGTGAGTGCAGGCTGAGGAGCGTTTAATGAGGCAGAGGCAGAGGATCCCTGGAGCTCAGGTTATAGGCAGTCATGAGTCCTCTAACAAGGGTGCTACCACCCTCTGCAAAACCAGTATCTTCGCTTAACCACTGAGCCATCTCTCCAGCCCCTAATAGTTATATATTGTTTAAAATGCCTGGTTAAGAAGTCATTTGACAGCTTTTAAATGCATATTTCTATTCTTTAAGCACACAAAGTTTAAAATGCGATAAAAATATAAATATCCTTATAAACTACCTTTATAGAAGCCGGTGAACTTGAATGTCTCCTACCTGTTGGATAGTAGGCTTGGGAGTACTGTGCTGAGGGTGTGTAGTTACTATATTTTTGGGAGGAGCTGACCATTGTTTGAGGACCTTGTTGAACGTGTACAGATGTGGCGCTGGGCTGCAGCGTATACGTAACCTCAGCTGGAAATCTCTGCAGTACAGGAAATGGAACCCCTTTATCTGAAAAAGTGGGAGACGTCTCCACTTGTCCAGGGTGCATTCCAAGGGAGTTCTGCCACGTTCTGGGAGGAATCGGGGTGCGATCTAAACCTTTCAGAGGGAAAGCGCTGTGGTTGTGGGATGAAGTTGATACGTAGGAATAAGGAGACAAATTATCTCGCCGGAATGACCGGTGAAATTGTCCTACAGCCACTGGTCCTGCACGAAAGAGGAAGAACACATTACAAACTTTACAGTGCACCATCAGACAGTAAACCAAAGGTCAAAACAACTGCTCACCCATCAGATTTTTTTTTAACACAATAGAATTTTGAATTTAGCAGAAATGAATTCAGAACACAGTGCTGAAAGAATAAGCAACTCTTGATTCTTAACAGGACAGCCAGAAAGGGTAAAGTGGGCAAAAGATTTAAATTAACACAAACTAGGAGTTTTCCAGGCAGTCTTTCAAGCTGTGTGGAAACTTTAATAAGTAGGAAGCATCACTCTACTATCCACATCAATGTTCAGAATAAGTAAGAGCATGAGCCACAAAGAGGCATCATGCCCGTCATCCCCCTCAACTGTTTTATTCCTTTATTGCAATGATTAAGTATCTGTTTCCTTATTGTCTGAGTGTGCGTGGCTGTCAGGACACTTTCCAGGAGTTAGCTCTTCCCACTACCACGTGGGCTCTGGGGGATGGAATTCAGCAAGCCACTCTCCGAGCCACCGCACTGGTCCCTTTACTTATTTTAGATTTAGTTATGTAGTTAATTTTTTGGAGGCAGTCTTGCTATGTTGCTCTGACCTGGCCTGATTACTCACAACCCAGCCCAGGTTCTGACAAGAAGCAATTGTCCCGCCTCAGCCACCTGAGTGGAAGGAGCAAAGACGCGTGCCGCCACACTCAGCTCCGAAAGCAACCCTTGTGGGAAAGTCAGCCTCGCACACTCATCTAGGTTTCTCCATCTTCTCAACCAATCAAGTAATCTCCTTCCATGAGGCTTTCGGTTGTGGTGTTCTTCCTTTGCAGGTCTGGGGATCAAGCAAGGGTTTTGCATGCGCTGGGCCAGCCCCTGACCCAGTGAGCTGTATTGAAAACCCTGCATTTTTATTTTCTGTTAGTCTCTAATAGAGACCCTTCCCAAGTACCAAACACTGGCTTGCGCTGTGTCATAGGAAGCAATGATTAAACCTTTAGATATCTAGTCTCAGAGATAAGTATTTGCTTTTTTTTTTTTTTTATAAAAAATCTAACCAGATAGAAAAAAATGAGGAAATATATAATTTAAAAATGATAGCTATATTATAGCTTTAATTTACTTTATAGATTGCAATTCTTAAATATAAAAAAACTTAATTTATTTAAAAGGAGAATATTACCTATTGGTTATATGTATGGCTTACAATTTCCTCTCAACATTTTTAAAACTAATCGTATTAATTTACTTTATTAAGCTAATCTTTAGAAAACAGAGGCAAACTTAATTTACATGTGACTTCAGTGCCAAGCTACATGTTGAAAGATGTCACTCAAATATCTACCCATCCAAATTATAAATCACTCAACACTTTACATGTCTCCCATTCTACTTCTATGGCAATCAATTTCCTTAGCAAATAAGGCATTAACACGAAGAATAAACAAATGCATGCATGAATACTAACAATGCAAATTCTGGAGCCTGAGAAATCAAGGACTCTATCTAATAAAGAAGAAAACTGCTAATTCAGAAGCACAAAGAACAGTTTTTATGATGTTGCTTGCCTACCAGTTTCTAACATTCTTGAACTCACCACCAACAATCTGGTTTGCCTGAAGAAACTGGTACTTTTCACAACAGCTGTTTCTGAGATTCCCAACCACCCTGTCCCCTACTTGATTTCTCCTTGGATGTCTCACATGTCAAAACTGCATGCTGCACATGGCTCTTTAGTCTTCTCAACTCTTTAATGGATAGGCCATTAAATCTCTAGGTGGGTTCCAAAAATGTAGCTTAGATCTAAATTAAAAAAATAAATTCTGCTTCTCCCTTGATCAACTGAGTGGTGGGTAATTACTTATTTTAGATGCTGGAAATAAAAGAATACTGCCAGGATTAAAAGGCCACTCCTCGGGGGCTGGAGAGATGGCTCAGTGGTTAAGAGCACCAACTACTCTTCCGAAGGTCCTGAGTTCAAATCCCAGCAACCACATGGTGGCTCACAACCATTCGTAATGAGATCTGACACCCTCTTCTGGTGCATCTGAAGATAGTTACAGTGTACTTAGATATAATAATAAATAAATCCTAAAAAACAAAACAAACAAACAAACAAACAAGAAAGGCCACTCCTCACTGAGGAGCTGTCCACAGTTGATGGCTTCTGGAAAGAGAGTCAGTTTTCTCAAAGGATGTGGTCCTTAATAGGTCAACTATGCGCGGGTGGATGGCCCACACCCATGAGTACACGGGCAGTATAAATTAGACTCGAATATATATATACATGAAATTGGTAGGTGTGGATCTGGAAGGGGTTAGAGGGAGGAGTGAGGGGTGAGGGATGAAAATACATTGTATAAAATATTCAAAGAATTAACAAAAACAGACCCAAACAATTGTCAATTGTGTGTGTGTGTGTGTGTGTGTGTGTGTGTGTGTGAGCAAAGGTCATTAATTTGTTTCTTAAAGAACTAAGACAGAATTAGTTCTTTTTTGTTCTTTTAAGCGTTAGGTAATAGGACTCTCTCTCTTACCAACTTTATAAACCACCACATTCACATCTTCAGAATATCTTTAAGGTATATTTGGCAATGTTTGAATTTAGAATTCTGGAAATGTAGGGCATGATGGGTTTTTGTCTTTAACAATTCTGTTCCTTTTATGGGAATGAAACCAAACTAACCACCCATCAACTATCCCAAACTTTGCTCATGGACAACCTGTGGTATCCATACAAGAGTATCTACTTCCCAGACTTTAAACAAATGAAGAAAGAAAAAAAAAAGGATGTTCACACTTTTTATCAAGTATATTCTTGATTTAGTGGATCTAAATGAAAGAGGGCTAGGTCCTAAAGCAGACTCTTCTACAATTAAAAGGAATTAGGGAGGTGGGAAGCAGCAATCATATAACTACGGCAAGTTGAAGTAGAATAAAAAAAAAAATTAGGCATGGGAAGCAAGGTGGCACATGGCTATAATCCCAGCTTTGGGAGGCTGAGTTAGAAAGACGCTGAAGTCAGGATCAACCCTGACTACATGGCAAGACCTTATGCCCAAAAATTAATACAGAAAGCAAGCAAACAAACAAACAAAAACCCAAAACAACAGGTGAGGAAAAGTAGAAGAGCCAAAAAGACCTTAGACCATAAAAGCAAACAAATTGCAAGAGTGTTTCTGAACTTAACAGAAGAATCACTTTACACCAGAATGAGAAACACAATTGCCTTCTGCGCTAAGTCTATGCTACAAGCTAACCTAACACCTTTGGGACATGACAACAGGGAGAGAACAGGAGATGCTTCAAAACATACATCCTACACATACACTAAAAAGCTATGAATTTTTTTTAAATCAACAAATATCCTTTAAACTGCTTAAATAAGCTGAACACTGGCCTTATGAACACAACTAGAAAAATAAAATAACAAAAAAGGATTCACTGGGTAAAGGGAGTTGCCACCAAGCCGGATGACTTGAGTTTGATCCCAGTAGAAGAGACCAGACTCCTACCGAGTTGTCCTTTGACCTCCACACACATGCCATACCTCAAGAGCACGTGTGTACACATATACACAAATAAGTAAATATATGTAGTTTTAAACACGAACAAAAATAGAATACAACTGGCTTAAAACAGTTAAGAGGGAAAGAATAAAGAGAACCTGTTATTTCCCTGTCTTTTCCTCTTATGCCCTCTAGAAATAAGAAAAATGAAACAAAATAAACAACCCAAGCTAGAGTTTCTGCTGAACATATTCTGTATGTCTCCATGGTCTTTCTCCACACAATTCCCCAGTCAAATCAAGGGCCACTTCCCTGAGGTAGCTCACTATTCCTTTAGAATTCCCTTAGAACATTCCTGGGCCAGTTTTTTCCTCAGCAGGTTACTAGAACTTTAACAGCAGGTTCCTTATCTTCTAAACTCCACAGACAGAAAACCTAGGCCCTTCTCTTCCAAATTCCAAACGCAGCATCGCTTCAACACTGGGCCCAGATGAAACTGACCATGGTGGCATTTGTACATTTACATTTTCCCATGCTTCAGAGTCTGAAAATTGTTTCTATTAGTCTTCTATGTGCAGGTGAAAAAAATTCAAATTCTGATTATTGTATCTTATTGCTTTCTTGGTACAGCTGTCTATTGTGACCTCCATATAGAGCAAGGGACACCGCCACCCTCACCTGTGTAAGAGTGCAGAAAGGCACTTTACATCGAGTGCATGAAATACCTGTGACCATAAGGTTCTTAATTTTTCATTGACTATTTACACAGTCCCCCTCCCCCAATCCCGAATGACCAGGAATTGTGAAAAGCCAATAAATTATGAGTGTGTTCTAAAATTCTTTTAAGCGTAAGAATTGACATCTAGTCTTTGTTTCGTTTTTTTAGCCGTTTTGCTTTACGTTTGTCCAACCATAACATCTCAAGTAGGGCATCAAACTCCAAGTATTAGTGACTTGGTTCTACTCTACACTGGATCAAAGCTTGCCCCTTAGATTATACATAAACAGTGTCTACCACTCTATTCATGTCAATAGGTGGAAGGTGGCCTGTCTCTGAACAAACGTGCACTCCAGGAACCTGTTCCTCTTTTCCTTGGTTGGGTAAATAAATGCCTTAAATTTTCTTGGTGACTTTGTTCTTTCCCCCCCAACCTGTAAGAGTGCCTGTTCTTTTGACTGTGGGACAGTGGAGGCTCTCCCACCCAGTGCTTTGATAAATACAGTGGACAGACTAGCTACTACCAGGTAAATGGTTCAAGAGGTTTGGGAGTTAGTTCCTGGGGCTCACTCTCTTGGAGAAGAGTGGAAAGCAAGCGTAAAGTCCATGTCCTTTTCGCAGCTAAACCCAGATCAGGGAGATGCTTAGGGACTCTTGCCAAAGGAAAAGCAAGTGCTAGTGAGGATGATGTGACCTAGTCTTGGGGTTGTGCAGAACTGGTATTTGCTCCTTGCCGCCCACGTGCTTGATGGAGAACGAGGATCCAGGTGGCACACACTCACCATGCTGCTCTGGCCGGGGCCCAGCAGGCTGGGGCGGCGGGTCCTGATGCTGCAGCGGGGAGGTAGAAGCTGAGGCCGAGGCGGAGGCTGACGTGATGAGGAGCCGCTGGAAGCGGTTGGGCGGGCGACAGGGCACCTCCAGTCCGGCCGCCAGCTTGGCCTTGTTGGCGCTGGTGAGCCTCTTGAGGTGAACGAGCAGCTGAGGCTGGTCGCGGCGGAAATGCGGGCTGTGGAAGTGGTGGAGTGGCCCGTCGCCCGCCGGCCCGCCAGCCCCAGGCCCGGGTCCGGGCCCCGCCGCCCCCGGCCCACCCAGCACCACCTTGCGGAAGCCGTAGAGGTTGAGCTGGCGGATGAAGCTGGTGAAGTTGGTGGTTTTGAAGAGCTCCGGCTCGGCCCCGGCCGCCCCGACGCCGCTGCCGCCGCCCCCACCGCTGCTCCCGGCTCCCCCCGCGCCCCCGGTCCCCGGTCCGGGCGGGCTGAGCAGCTCGGCCTCGAAGAGCGGCTGGTCGATGAGCAGCCCCTCGCCTCGGCCGTCCCAGCGGATGGAGCGGTACCGAGGGCTGTTCACCAGCCGCCACAGCTTGGCGGGGAAGTTGTTGGGGTTGATGGGGGTGGACAGCAGCGCCTCCTCCATCGCCCGCCCGGGCCCTGGGCCTCGCCCCGCCGAGCCTGGCTCTCCCACCGTTCTCGATCCCCCGGGCCTTCGCTGCGCCCTGCCCCCTCCTGCCAGCGCCCGGCCGCCGAGGCCTGGACCGTTGGCGCACGAGTCCCGGCACGCCCTCCGGTGTGGCCAATGGGGCCTCGAGTTCCCACCGCGTGGTGGCCGACGGGGCGCGAGCCCGCCCTCCCCCTCGGTTGGGATGCAAGCCTTCGAGGGCGGTGGCGGCGGCGGCGGCGGGGACACTGCGACACAGGGCGACCTTCGCGTGCCTTCCAGAACCGGCCCCTCTCCGTCTGGTCCCCGGAGGGTAGCACACCAGGGAACTGTGGTTCCTGAGGAGAAAGCGGGCGGCCGGTTCGGTTCGGCAAATTCTGAGGGGCTCCAGCAGGGCAGGCATTCAGAACGCAGAGAGCTTTCAGACGATACACAGCTAATGGTTCCTGAGAACAGAGGAACCCGCTCCAGTCTTCCCTAACAGTCGAACTGCTGCTCTCTTCAAATAAAAATGACAGGGGTTGGGGGCTGGGGGGGTAGGTACAGTAACTGTAGTGCATGAACTCATTCATTTTGTATATAGAAGCATAGTTACACCTTTAAAAACAACAAACAACCTTGAATTCAAAATAGTTGAGGCCCGCGGTACCTAGCAGAAGGGACTAAAGTAGATAGGTATGTGTTTATTGACCAGCTATGATCTCCCAGAGAAGAAAAATGAACCTCACTTGAAGGGGGACTCAACAAACCCAAAATACAAGAGGGCCTGCCAATGAATACTAGTTTGGTTTGGTTTTGCTATAAAGCCCAGCCTGGACCTTAAACTTGCCTTAATCCTCCTGCCATTAGCTCCCCAGTACTCGGTGTACAACAAGGCTAGGAATCTAGTTCAGTGGCTGAATGCTTTATCCATTAAGCTAGATTCAATCCCAATACCACTAAGAAATAAAAAGACCCAACAAAGCAGCACTAATATAGAGATTTTATTTGAACTGTATTGAGTTTTTACAGCACATTGCATGTTTGTCACAACGCAACTGCACAGTTTGGATTTTTGGCCACATCATGTCACTTACACCCACAACAGCTCTGAAAGGATGCACACATCTGAGCCAGAAGCCCAGAGTCTCTCTCCAAGGCCATGCAATCTGTTCACTGATGGGACAGTCCCTCAAAACAGTCACACAAAGTAGACAGATACAGTCTCCCCGAATGTCCCCAATCCCCCTGAAAACAGAGTGAAGTGCAATGAAAACTGGTAATTAAAAAGCCATTCATGACTGGCAGTAACATTTAATGATTGAGAAAATGCTTAAAATAATTTTATGTATCAGAGACAAATAGTTTGTCACTCATTGATCTTAGGAATTTCTCAGACACAAAAAAAACTCCATTATTCAGTTCCATTAAAATGAAAAAAAAGTGCTAGGCTGACCTAAATATGCCAAAATTTTTAGGTTACATCCATGGCAAGTATAAAAGGAGCACAGATGCTTCACTGTGGAACTGAAGAAAAGGTCGGAGAAAGGATTCCTATTCTAAATGCAGGTTCTGGTTAGTCTGGAATGAAAAAAAAAATGTTTTCTAGAAAGCAACATGACACTAGCAGTTGAGAAAGACAACAGCTGCAGTTTTAACAGAGTGAGCATCACATTAATGCATTAAGGAAGATGTATCTAGAAGTCCTATAAGCCAAGGAGACTGTACCTGTCCCAACCACAGTACATGGCTATATTACTGTATCTTTTGGTTAAGTGCCACTGGTACATAGTAAGATGAGAAACAAAATCTAAATAAAACAAAACAAAGTGTTTGGTCCAAATGGACACATCCTCACTCCCAATTTTGGTATCAAGGCTTTCTTCCTTCTGTTTGGGTTCCATTGTTAAGTGCACAGAAATAGACAGCAGCATTTGTACTGAAACCCTCACATACCAAGTAGCATATGCTAGGAGGTAAAAACCAAATGCTATATTCTACCCTCAAGGTGTCAAGTGTTCAGGATAAGAAGCAGTGTGACCCAGAGGAGGCAGCGGCCAAGGGAAAGACAACATGGGGGAAGTGGGCAGTGGAACAACAAAATCCTTTATTTTCATGCCAGGAGAGGATCAAGGTGTAGCTTCCATTTTAGCACCAGGACAACTAGGAAAAGTCAGGTGCAAAGGGTAGGGCACAATCAGCAGAATTTCACAAGGATAATCTTGCTTTTCCCTTCTCCTTCTTCACAGTGCGTACCTCAAAAGCAGCCACTGCATAACAGTGACAACTGCCTTCACAGCTCAGAATAACTGATTCTCACAAAACTAAGCATTACCAGAGTTCTTCTGTTTCCAAGTGTCTTAATCCTCAAAGCTGTCCCTCTGAAACTGAGTAGTCACTGATGCTAGCCGATGAGCCTGATGAAAAATGCATCCAAACCTCTGTTTGCCAAACCAGTCTTTGAGCCAAACTCCACAGAAGACAGTGCTAATCAACTAGAGGGAGTGCCTCTAAAGACTGAGCCTTCATGCACAGACACAGAGCACAGAGGTACAGAAGAGAGTTCAACTCAAATAGGATGGGAATTCCTATCTCATATACTATGATCTGCTCTTTTCAAGGTAGAGGAGAGATGGGTCTCACTATCACTTGGAGCTTGGTTAGAAGTATGCCTTTCTATTGCTGTTTGGGCACTGTGCACCAGGCAGTATTTATGAATCATCATCTTGGGACCTCCAGGAGATAGAAGCTGGAGTCACCAACTCAGTGTGAAGCTTCCAGACTCTGGGTCTAGATCAGGACCATCACCCCAAAGTGAGGGTCTCTCCAGTAGAAAAATCTCCTGCCAAATTCAAATTCCTCTGCTCCGGTCACATGGTACCAAGGAGGATTTCTCAGGACGGTATCTTTGAGCTGTGTTGATGAGCCATACCAAGGGACCTTCCAGGCCACACCTGAAGCAGATCCTCCCCTCAAACCTGCTCAAAATGGACAGATCATCTCCTCTGGCATTCAACTGGAAGCCGTAGCAATGGGTTTCTTCAGATGTTGGCTCATGAGTTCCCTGGCACGAGATACTTGAATGTGTTCGTAACATGAGTTACAGACCAGAACTGGGTCGTAGAGTTGCTGATCAGGAATGGGCAGCTTAAGGTAGCAGCATCCAGCACAAAACACGTTCCCACAGTTTCTGCCAGAGTACAGAGAGGGAGAAGAGCGTCAGAGAGGGAGAAGAGCGTCATTCTCATGTTCTGAGAATGAGTAACAGTCTAAAAGGGTATCCAGGAATAAAAAACGTTGGATGTAAACAAAAATACTACTAAGATAGCTCCATTTTCAAATTAATTTAGCTCTATACAAGAACCTTACACATTATGAGTAACAACGAGATATGCAACAAAACAAAAAAAAAACTTGTCTTACCTGCAATGATGTCTTCGCTTGGCCAACCAGAATTCACAGTCACAGTTATAGCAGTGTGATGCCATATGGTCTGGAACCCAGCGAGTCACCTACAGGAAGGCACAAAGGAAAAGTCTAGGTCCATGTCCAAAGAGGAGAACAACACTACAATCCGGAAAGTAGCCCAAAGGGAAATAACAAGGATGGATTTTATGATTGGCCACTACTTGCCTACAAGGATGGTATTCATCTGGGGGAGAGTTCAGGCCACAGTACATCATTCATCTCTGAGAGATATAACCCACTGGCTTGCATGAAGTACCCACTACACATCTGCCTACACATACATACCTCAGTCTCCTTCTTATCAACGGGTTCCCAGCTTGCTTCTGAAAGGCAGTCTTCACTGTGATCAGAGCTAAAGTCTTCAGTGTCACTGCCATCCGACTCCTTTAAACACGTCTGCAGTGTAGGCAAAGACACCCACATTACTCCCCACATTACTTGCCGTTACTGTATTTCTTGTTACATTCTAGATAAATGTTGGCAAACTATGACCCAGAAGCCAAATCTACCCTGTTTTCCTAAAATCAAGTTTTACTGGAACATGGCCATAGTCATTCATTTATATATTCTCTACGGCTGCTTTTGTGTCACAAGGGTCACACAATAGTTGTCTTACAGGCAGTCCAGCCCACACAACCTAAAAACGTTTACCATCTAGCCTTTACAAAATTTGGTTGGATATTTAAAGCATCACCTAAATACTATGAAGCTGTTAGTCCTGTCTCTTCTATCAGCAGGCAATGAGAGTATTTGAATGGGTGGAAGGGAAGTATCTATGCAGACAGCAAGGGGCAAGATGGCGTCTAGACGCTCCCTGAAGATTGCAATGCCAGAATCGAAAACAGCTAGGACAGTAAAGCCTAGATGGCCCTCATTATCCCTCACCTGGATTGTTTTAAAACGTCTCAACCAAGCCAGGAATAGGGACAAACACCTTTAATCCCAACACTTGGGAGGCAGAGGCATGCAGATAGATCTCTGTGAGATTGCGACCAGCCTGGTGTACAGAGAGTTATAGGACAGATAACACTACACAAAGGAAGCCTGTCTTGAATAAATAAATACTCCTAGCCGGCCACCTAATCTGGGTCTCACTTGAATCATCAAGCTGATCGGCTCTCCATGGCTACCTCTCGTTTATACTACCCGTCTCCCTTACAATCCCAGCACAAATGTACACGCCATGTATACACCGTGTATACACACTCACGCCCACACACACCCCACCCCTTTGTTAAGCAATGTCACTGGAGCACCTACAGCCTCCATGCTTCTGAAAGTGCTATTTCCTTCTTACTGTCTACCTGGACAAATATCACACCATCTTCAGCATTTAGCTTAAGCATTATCTTCTCAGGAGAGCCTTCTACTTGCCTGCCTGATCCCAACACTCAGAAAAATCACTATGGTTACTCGTCTTTCATTATGATGGGGGCACCTAACTCAGTGGCACACAGAAAGTACTCAACAAGTGCTAACAGACAGGTGGGCATTGGTGAATACTTACAAAATCATCCTCATAGTCCATGGGGGGTTCTACTGGAGGGGCACAGCAATGACGAATGTCTAGCCTCATCTGAAGCTCTCGAACCTGTCGACGTAGCTGTTCTACCTCTTGCCTGTACCCTGCTTCGATCTGCCGTAACCTATGTTGGATCACATCCGTGGGAAAGGGGAGTCCATCATCATCCAGGTAGAGAGGAGGCACCGGGGAAGGGCAGCTCAGAAGAGAAGGCTTTGTGCTGGAGACTTGCTTTGGATGACTGGAAAACCACATCCGGTTGTTCTTCCCTCCTGGGCCTGTACAGTGTCCATTGGAATGACTAGAACAGACAGGAGATTTCATCCCTTCTCTCTGAGCCCACTGGCCCCCAAGGCAGGGCCCTGCAGCTCGAATATGCTTATTGCTTGGCCTCTTGCTACAACAGCCATAAGCAAGCAGGCGCCGAGGAGTGGTCTCTCCACTTGGGAATGAAGTCATCATCCCTTGGAAGCTGTCCCAGTTCGACCCTAAAAATGAGAACTCACTGATCTGGCTTTGAGAAATTGGCTTTCGGGCCAACTCCAATGGCATTTTCCCAAAGCGAGGATTTTCCAACAGCTGCCCATTCTTACTTCCTCTCTTGCCAGCATCCTCCTTCTTGTAGATCAGATCCGGCACAGAGCTAGGCTGTTCCTGGTGGGAGATACTTGACGTAGACCCAGGGGGGTCTTGGCTGAGGAGGTCAGTGTTTGGCTCTGGAGGAGTTTGGCTGTCCACACTTGGTGGGTTGCAAAGGTTGTCCTGGCTGTGATCTGGGGTGAACATTGAGGGCGAGGCCCGCATGGAGTCTAGATGGGGCTGTTGGGGAGTACCTGTTACAGGGTCCTGGGGAGGCTCAGGAAAATCACAGGCTCCACCACACTTACTGGAGAGCGAGCTGACAGCTTCCTTCTCTAGAAACTGTTCAGGTGGCTTCCCTAAGCCATCAGATGTCCTACCCTGCTCCTCTTGGGCTGGAGGGTCCGGGGCCAGCGCTTCAGTTTCTTCCAGGACCTTGATCTCAGAGGTGTTGCTCTTCATTTCCCAGGACACAGAAGTATTAAGCAACTTATAACTAAGAGAACAACTTTTATGACCCTTGAAAGGTTTATTGCTCAAATATTCTTTCTGGCTACTGGGCAGAGGAGGAGGAAGGCCCATGTCTCCCACAGTCAGCTGTGGGCTTCCAACTCCAGAGTCTATGACTGTCTCTGCTCCTTCAGGACTGCTGTGCCAGGGCTCCAGGCTGCCTCTGACCTCCTGACAGTGGTTATTCAGGTTAGGGTCACTGGAAGTACGAGTGAGGGGGCTGCTCGTATCACAGGCAGAGAGAAGATCATCCATGGATCTGGTTTTAGGTAACCTGGAATGACAGACAGAGAGCCTCCAGGTCAGGAAAAGGGAACAATTTCCAAGGTACACATTTAGGTCATCAACGCAGTATCAAAATTGATGTTGGTAAGACATCTAATATTACAAATAACTGAAGTTCACCGGGAGTCTACTTTGCACAAAGGATAAGACATACTCATCTTCCAGAATGCTTAGCTGTCCCCAGTTCCTATAAGTTGTCAACCTATAAAATCTCCCAGGCCCATCCCAAACACTTTGATGGCTTCAAGTGCCTGCAATGCTGGTGCACCTCCCTATGTAAAATCTGTGCTGGATACTGAATCTGGGGCTTGTGTATACAAAACACATGCTCTATCACTAAGCTACACCCCTAAGCCTACTGAGGATCCTAAATCCACTACTGTAGCCAGAGCCACACCTGAACCTCAGACCACTTTCTGTCACAGTCAAAGACTACAGGTTTTTGGCCTTCATAGTGATTAATTACCAGAAAATGCATTATTTAACCTCTCAGGTATTTTGTTATCACCTCTACAAATGTTAATGTTATACCTCATAGAGATGTCAGAAGGTTAGACAGAAAACCACAAACTTATCAGTCACAAACTTATCAAGAAGGCATAACTTCTCAATATACATATTTTTAGACTTAGTAGCAGTGTGTTCCTCCATCTCTCAGAACCCCATGGAAACTTCTAGTAGACATCACTCAAAAAACTTAAGCACTCCTAGTCACCAAATGGATGGCAAGCATTTTCACGAATGGTTGTCTTAATTTTTACTGCAGTACAAAATCTTTAGAGCAATAAAAACCTAGGGGAATTGTCCAGGAAATAAGAGACACTTCACTGGCTTCTTCTCAGGTGACTTTACTCAGCCCTCACAGAAAGTCCTCCACACACCAAGTTACAACACAGCTTACTCTAAGTACTTACTGTAATTATTTATTTTTTTAAAAAAAAATATTTATTTATTTTATATATGTGAGTACACTGTAGCTGTCTTTAGACACACCTGAACAGAGTATCAGAAACCATTACAGATGGTTGTGAGCCACCGTGTGGTTGCTGAGAATTGAACTCAGGACCTTTGGAAGAGCAGTCAGTGCTCTTAACTGTTGAGTCAACTCTCCAGCCCCCACTTTTGTCATTTATTCTAGTACATATAATATCTTTATATTTGCTTTTACTTTTGTGATCAATTTTGTGTGTGTGCAGGCGAACACATGTGCATATGTTGACACTGGGAGTTTTCCAACTTATTTGAAACAAGATCTCTCACTGAACCCGAAGCTTGCCAACTTGGCTAGTCTGGTCGGCCAGCCAGCCTCAGGGTTCTCCTGTCTTTGTCTTCCCGGAGCCAGGGTTACAAGCACAAGGCACGAGTCTCTGCGTTTGGCATTTTACACCAAACTAGAGCTCCAGCTCACAGTCAGGTCGGAAACCTCAGCTTTGGAACTTTCCTTTCCAACTTAACTCTCCAAGACTTGTTTTCCTCATTTGTGGAAGAAACTTAAAGCCGTAGTGAGGGTTGAACAAATAATCCCTACCAAAGTATGGTGCTATTTATTTGTTTCTCCCCCTCTACCAAAGTGCCTCGAGGTCAGGCCTACGTCTCATTTGAATACCCAACACCCAACACAGAAGCAGGCCAGTGATATAAGGAATGAAGGAATAAGCTTTAAGACCATGTCAGGTTTGCACTGGCAGAATGCCAACTGAATAGACCAGGTCAGCAGAGCTCAACAGCTGGCAGACAGCAGACTTGGCTTCCAAGGTCCATCCAAACCCTGCTAACTGAGAATGGTTAAGGGGAAGGCCTGAATAACTGTAGTCCCTCTGTCCACCATGTTTCTCTTGGCAGAGCTAGTGATTGAACCCAGTTTCATGCATATGATCAGTACTGACTGACCTACACCCCTAGTCCAGCTCCGCATACTTTTAAAAAGTTACAACTTTGTCTTCTCTTGCTTTATTTTTATTATAGAAACTTTCAACTATATAGAAAAGTGTGACTCCCATGCACCTTTTGAAATTCAAACAGTAACAGTGTGTCAACCTTCATAGCTGATTCCTATGTGCACCAAAGATTTAACCAATAAGGATGGAAGAGACAACAATGCTGGAGGACTTTAGAAGAAGTGGGCTAAGCCAACCCACATGGCCAGGGAAGGCTACATAGAAAGCACTGAGAGTGAGTCCTCTAGATCCAACCTTTTCCATTTGGACTGCCTGGTGCTACACCTCTCCTCTGCTATCAACTGACACTTCAATCCCATCTTCCCAGTATCTCTTCTTTCTCTGCAAACTGGCTTATCTTCTCAACTTCTCCTTGGCTACTGATGGGTATGAATATTCTGGATTTTAAACTTAAGACGTGTGAGCCTGTCTTTGACTCTGAAGAGACTTTGGATCTTCTGCATTCTGCACTTTTAGTCTCCAACTTTCAGCCAACCCCAGAGTCTACTGAAAATGTCTCTACTATACTTCTGAATATATTCCTCTTTTCCAGGAACATTTTATAAATAAATTACACACTAGCAGAGGTGGCTAGTCCCTGTGCCTCTACCCAGCTCAGTGGCAAATTCCCCAGATTTCCATTACTAGTAGGCCATAATCACTTCCTATGCTATCTTACTACTGACAACTGAATCAAAATGCAGTTGTAGCAATGATTCAGTGGTTATGAACACTTGCTACTCTTACAAAAGACTTCAGTTTGGTTCCCAGATTTGATACCTTCTTCTGATCTCCCTTAGCACCAGACACATATGTGACACATGGACATACATGTAGTCAAAACATCCATACATATAAAATAAAAATAAATCTTAAAAAAATGCACACACACACACACAAAGTAAGCTCTGCACTATATTGTCTACAGCCTGCAATAACTTGTTTCTTCCTATTCCCTTTTGATGTGTTTTGACATTAATCTGACTAAAAGTGCAGAATGCAGAAGATCCAAAGTCTCTTCAGAGTCAAAGACAGGCTCACACATCTTAAAGTTTAAAATCCAGAATATTCATACCATCAGTAGCTAAGGAAAAGCTGAGAAGACAAGGCAGAGGCAGACAGACCTGTGAGTTCTAGGCCAGCCAGGACTACACTGTAGTGAGGCCCTGTCTCTCAGAACAAATCCCTCTCACCCTCTACTAGCTCTGGAGTTATTTTTGCTTGTTTCGTTTTCTTCAAAACTTTCTTTTGCCAGGCAGTGGTGGCTCATTTAATCCCAGTACTCGGGAGGCAGGGGCAGGCGGATTTCTGAGTTCGAGGCCAGCCTGATCTACAGAGTGAGTTCCAGGACAGCTAGGGCTATACAGAGAAACACTGTCTCAAAAAACAAAAACAAAAACAAAAACAAAAAACCTATTTTTCATATATCTGTTTGTTTGGTCCTTTCTCCCATAAAACCTATAATACACTCATTAATTCCCTTAATTCCAAGTATTTATTTATCCACTTAAATATTTGCTCAAATGCTTCTTAGGGCCCAGTGTGGTGGCACACACCTGTAATCCTGGCACTTGGGAGCCTAAAGCAAAAGCATCAGGAGTTCTGGGTCAGCGTCAGCTACACAGAAGACCTTGTCTCAAAACCAAACCCCATCTGGGACACAGAAACAGCTATGGTTCCTATACTGGTCCTTCAAAAACAATGTCCTATATAAATCAGCCCCAAACGATCCTTTAAAAGATTCTTTATAGTTTAAAGAAAAGGAAACCCCCTGAGATCTATCCCATGACAATGACCTTGGCTCAAAAGAGCCTAAAATCAAATTTTTCAGATGGATGAGTCCTCCGTTATACTTTATAATATTCAGTCAGTAGATTTTACTTTAACTTCAAAAACTTCAGCTAATAATCAAGTATCAAAATTTGCACTATATGTAATTTGAAGCATGCCTATAATTGCAGTATTTAGAAGACTGATTCAGAAGGCTCATGAGTTTAAGGCCAGTCACAATGAGCAGTGACATAGTGAGACTGTCTCAAATAAAATATACTACACATCCTTTGAACGGAACGCTTTTGTTTTCAGAAATTAAAAATTCTGGTAGAAACGCAAGCACAATATAATAAATAGCACACATTCTACAGCCCCAAGTGGAACCGTGCACTTACATTGGCTTAGATAGCAAACAGTATGGAGATTTTACCATAGCTTACTCACATGCAGATGCTCACTAAAATATTCTCTGCAACAATCTTGAAATTATCAAAACAGGCAGAAAGGAACCCAAATGACACTTAACCTGTGAATATCCTGTAGCCATAAGAGACAATGAAGAAGGGCTAGGAATGTACTGAGTGTGGGACATTTGCCTTGTATACACAAAGTTTGATTTCAGGCACTATAAAATATACATAAAGAAGGAAATAAAATCAACACATTATCTTTATATGTGTTGTTACGGAATGATAGCCTGACACAAAATGAGAACTTGCAGAGCCGTATGCAAAACACTGGGGAGTTGTTTTTAAAATCATAGGTGCCATAAGGGCAGGAGCAGCTGCACCTGAGGGCTTGAGGTACTCGTGATGCTTCTAGAGAGATAAATATCTGGATACACACCTACCAGTGTTAACAGTAAACATCTGTGAGGAAAAGAACCAGGAGGAAGATTGCCTTTTCTTTTAAAACACTGGATTTTATTTTGTTTTTATTTTTGATTTTTGTTTTTTCGAGACAGGGTTTCTCTGTGCAGCCCTGGCTGTCCTGGAACTCACTCTGTAGACCAGGCTGGCCTCAAACTCAGAAATCTGCCTGCCTCTGCCTACCAAGTGCTGGGATTAAAGGCGTGCGCCACCACTGCCTGGCGCACTTGACTTTATTTTTAAAAAAGCAACATGGATTACTGGTGTAATTCAATTCACCAAATCTCTTCCCCCAAATATTCAGCCAGAAGCAAATTTGACAGCCTACTTTAGATTTGGCCTTTACTGATAGAGAAAAGTCTATCCCCTGCTGGGAATGGCTCCTTTGAGAGTGAACTGCTTCTAGAAGTTACTGCTGGATAGAGCCAAGGTGGTTCCCGAGAATGATTTCCTAAACTGTGTGACCAAATCCCCAGCATCCCACAGAGCTTGTGAATAGCCCTTTCTCTACAGTCCTCCCCTCCTTTGTTGTGTGTCACGCGCAGTGACAGCAGCACCAAAGACAACTTAGTGAAACCTTGAAAACAGTGCATTCCAGTCTAGCCCCGGGGCTAGCTCCTCCCTTAAGTGATCAAGAAGTTGTTTCTAAAAAGCCATTAAAACAGAATAAGGGCCAGTGAGATCGCTCAGTGGGAAAAGGTGCTTGTCTCCAAGCCTAAGGACCAGAGTTCAATCCCCAAACCCCACACTGGGTGGAAAGAGAGAACCAACTCCTGGCAGTTTCCCTGAGCTCTACATGTACACTGTGGCCTGTGCAAGCACGCAAGCACACACACACCACATACACCAATAAATAAATGTAAACACACAGGTAAATAATCTTGAGGTGAAATAGAATAGGAAGCAATTATTGCTTTCCTTGTGGAGAGGGGGAAAACAAGGTTTTTTTTTTTTCTCACCTGTCCAGAGAACGACCAGAAAATTCCTGGCTCTGAGCCACTGGGGAAAGGTAAAGATCCATATTTTCCTCTCCAAGGGTGCATGGAGATGATGCAGGCAGATAAACAGCTGTCCAGAGGTGCAGGGCCCGGACATGACACACAGGATGCAGGACCTAGGGAAGCACCCAGATGTTATTATTTTAGGGGAGGCCTTGGTTCATTTCTTTCCTTGAACATTCGGCTAGACATTCTTTTCACTGGCTTAGCCTCCTCTCCCTATAGGATTTCCAGCAGAAAAAGGGCTCAGCCTTACCATGTCTGAACCAGGTGTATAGAGGAAGTTATGAAAGTTCTTGTTGCCAGCTCGCAGGAGTGCCCACACAGAGCATGTTCGTTTATAGATGTTGCGCTTCTCTCGCTCGCAGGGGTTGTTGGCCAGGAATGTGCCGTAGAGACAGGAGTATGTGTGCTGCACCAGTTTTACCTAGGAAGCCCAGACCAGCGTGAACCTGAGGCCTTCAGGACACCATCCTCCAACCCTGGCCACAGGCTTTAGGACTTACCAGAAATGCTTCATTGAACTCAAACAGGCAGGGGAACTGCTTAAGCAGCTGATGCACGGAATCAAGCCACTGGAGGAACACAGGACACTGTTCATTTTGGTCTTCTGCATTTTCCTGATGGCCACAGCGATCTCCAAACTTGTGCCCAAAATCCAGCCAATCAGACTCCACTAACACTTGGAAGCCCTGTAAAAAGACCAGTCTAAACACAAGGCAGCTCTGGAAAGGTTTGAGCTCAGCTTTCCAAGAGAACATCCAAGGGTGGGAGCTGGCAGCTGTAAAGAAGTTAAGTCTAAGCCTGGAAGAGGACAAAAAGGCCATATCCTTTACTGAAACATTCCCTAGACACTTTGAGGGAGCCTGACGCCACCCGTCTTCCCTCATTTCTGTTGTTCTTTACAACTAATCCCTTCTTGGTACCTCCAGAGTCCTGTAATATGGATCCAGTAGTATTTTGGCCAGGGCTACAATCTGTGGTGTACGGTCCCAGCCGTCAGAGCAGTGTACCAGCACAGGCCGGCCTTCCCGATCTACCGTATTGGCTACCAACACAGCCGCTTTTAGCATCACCGACAAGTGCTGCAGCCATTTGGTACTCTCCAATGCCGACAACCAGCTGTGCAACAACAGAAAGAAATGGAGTCACTAAGGGTTCTAGGGCTACCACATGTCTCTGCCTCCTCAGCCAGCTCTATCTGACAAAAGCCCCGGTAAGAGCTGAAACCAAGCCAGGCGTGGTGGCGCACGCCTTTAATCCCAGCACTCAGGAGGCAGAGGCAGGCGGATTTCTGAGTTCGAGGCCAGCCTGGTCTACAAAGTGAGTTCCAGGATAGCCAGGGCTATACAGAGAAACCCTGTCTCAAAAAACCAAAAAAAAAAAAGAGCTGAAACTAAGAATTTAATTCATGGCCTTTCTGCCAAGAAATATTTTGGCTAAAAGGTAGAGGGACGTGAGACAAAGAGAGGTAAGAGCTTCTCAGAATCAAAAGAGGAACTGGGAAGGGAGGCATCACATGCTTACTTAGCCATGTTTCTCCTAGTTCTCTATTCTCTTTGGTAGGACAGTGATCTAGAAAAAAAGAATCTAATGGCCTATGACCATGTCAAAGTGCCACTCAAGGAGTGGATGTGGTGCACTGCACCCAGCTGTGCTCAGGCACTGAAGTCCCCAATCTTCCCATCTCCCCTTCAAACCCTCTATGGAGGTACTGGCTAAGGCACGGCAGTGGAAGGCATGGACTATCAAAGAGAACACCTACTTGCTGGGATCTGGCATCTGGCTACACACAGCCCGGAGGTACTGGAAGCTATTCCGGATGGCGTGGATGTTGGCCATTCCCATAAACAAGACCTCACAGTTCGGATAGTATTCTGCAGACAGGAGAGGAAAGGGGAGTATGCAGACATGCCCCGGAAACAGCCACTCGGGACAAGAACAACCCCAGTGGACAAGAGAGCTTCCTTGGCCGGACAGAACACTCCGGGACAGCAACACTGACTCCTAATCACCCTTTCACCTCTGGATACTCCGGCAGCAGCACGAGGGATAACAATAGAAATGCTCAACAACTGGTGGCTGCTCTGGGCCAACAATCTTCTCTGAGAGCTAACTACTCTGACAGCCTTTCAAGGCGTGAACCATCCTCAATTACAGATGAGAAAGTAAAATTTAGGAGGGAACTTCTACTTCATAACCACGGCTCGTAAGTGACAGAGCCCTGGATCCATGCAGGCTTATTTGCCTCTTTTAAATATCCAAGCTGCCCTCAATCTCCTCCTGACCAAAGCTGCCTCAGAACCCTGAGCGACTGCAGACACTAAGTAGTCACAATACCTTCACATTCACAGCCTCCGCCCTTGGCCCGGTTAGCCACAGCTGCTGTGTAGGACCGTGCGTCCAGGATCAGCAGCTTCTGCGGGGCTGCTGCGCTCTCCACCCCAGAGCATGCAGTCAGAGAAGAATCTAAATACGGAGTGGGAACAAGTCTCAGGGCCAGCCATCCGCTCTGTGGTGGCCTAGCCTTCGGGCGCTCAGACCTCCACCTCCCAAAAGGCAGGAGCCCACGCAGTTTTGTCATCTTTTCCCATGGTTTCACTGGGGACTTCCTGGGAGCCAGCGAGGATAGGAGGGGCCTATCACTGGGGGCACTAGCACCACTGACGCCTTACCGAAATCCGTGTCACATGCCTCACTGGCATCATTAGCCCCAGTGCTGAGGGAGCCCCCGCTGGCCCTTGTCCCTGGGTCTAAGGCGCAGGCTTTGGCAATGGACGTGACGAGGTATTCATCATCAGCATTGCGCCAGCCCCACCAGCTGATCTCAGGCTGGCTGCAGCGGGCAATGGCAGCCCCGTTGCGCAGGTGTCTGACAAAACAGAAGAAACCATAAAGCCCTTGGTATTCCAAGCCTCCAGAAGCCAACTGCAGAGACCTCATGGGGCCAGAACAAGGTCTCCAGAGCCAACAAGGGCTACCAGCATATCCAGGTCATAAAAATAGCAATCCAAAGCCTTAACATCTCTAGAGCACTTTATAGTTTATGAAGTGCTATCACACACATTCTTTGTGAAATGGCTCCTATACTCCAACTGTGACCTTGGCTCATCAGATCTGTACAGTACCTGTTCCGATATATACCAAGAGACCAGTCTGAGTCAAGAGCGTGAACCATACTAACCCTCGTGGTTACTACCTGCCTCAGTTTGGGTAGCCTTTGTTTAGCTCTGGCTGGCCCAGAGCACTCTAAGTAGACCAGGCTAGCCTCAAATTCACAGAGATCCCACTGCTTCTGCCTTCAGAGTGCTGGGACTAAAAGTGTGCATCACCACATTCAGCTTATTTACTGACATTCTTACATAGGAATTGGCCAACTTTCCACTAAAAGAAAATGATCCAAATTTCTAGCTTTGTAAGTCACCATCAATGTCTGCCATGTATTAATAGATAGCGCTAACAGAATACACTGGCACACACCTGTAACTCCAGCACCCCAGAGGCAAGAGAATAACCATAGTGAATAGGCCTAGTGAGGCCTTTACTCCATACAATAGTATATAAGCCTGATTTGGTCCTCAGGCCAGCTTTCCAACCTCTTAGTAAATGCAGTATTTTACACACACACACACACACACACACACACACACTCACGCACAGAACCAAAAACAACAGACTAAAAATCACTTTTCACTAAAGATTTATCTGAGATTAAGACTCTAAAGTCGTGCCTAAGGTTCTTTTGTGTTACTATCATTTGCTTGTATGTGCATCAGTGTTCTGCACAGACATATATATGTGTACCACATGTGTGCTGGTACATCAGTGTTTTGCATAGACATATATATGTGTACCACATGTGTGCTGGCGGAGGCCACAAAGGAGGGTCAGATCTCCTGGCATTACAGATGGTTGATCTGCTGTCGATACCAGGAACTGAACCCAGGTCCTTTGCAAGAGCAGCAAGCCCTCTTAAGCAGTGAACCATCTCTCCAGCCCCAAAGGTTCTTATTTTAGAATAATCCCTGCTAGGCACCATCCCTCTCCACTGACTGCCTCCTATTTCCCATTCATACTGCCTCACCTGTACACCACAACAGGGATACGTTTCCAAGAGCGGAAAGAAGCCACGTTCTCCAGCTCTTTATCTGTGATCCACACAGGAACCAGCAGCTTCTGGGGGTAACTAGGGCACAGCCTGAGAAAAGATGGGGGAGGGTGTCCTGATCTCAATATAGAGCACCCTTCCTAGGAGATGGCTTTGAGACAATAGGGACAATTTGAGCCCTCCTCCCTCGTGGACCCAGAAGTTAGACATGCTACATTTCATTCAAACAAAGTCTGAGTATGGACTATGTTTCACACCCAAGCCCTGCACCCTCACTTGTAATTGCTGTTGATATGCGAGACTCTCCAGACATTCTGCAGGTCAAACCCCATCCTTGCGAGTTCTGCCTCCTGTCGACATCGGATGTGCTCTCCTGCAACACAGTCCCCAGTCTGTCAGCTTCCCGCACCACGGACATCCAGGGGTGAAGGAGGAGGAGGACTGGGGGCTAACAAGCAGATTCCCCAAGTGGCCTGGCCTCACCTGGCTGGCACAGGTGGGTATGCTGGTCCTCCTCGGTCAGCCCCAGGCACCATGCATGGTAGGCAAAGGCAAAGAGATCCTCGGGCTTGGCCGGTCTTGCTGTGGCCCGGCTTAGCCTTGAGAGCCACTCTTGGCACTGCTTGAAAGTAGAGAAGTGGCACCTGCCAGGTAAGAAGCACAGGCTTGGATGAGGCAAGGGAAGACAGGCCATGGGGTCAAGAGTCAAAAACACAGCCCCAAAGGCTATCAAAGAAAGGAAACTGCAAAGCAGGAGGTAAGGAAGTGACTCTGGGGAGAGGGAGGGGACATTGGCGCCTGAGAGTTGTCTCTTGTGACAATTCTCATGGCCACCCAGTACTACCTCCTATGAGGCACACATCCTGCTCCCAGCAATCTTACTTTCTTGGTTT
Organism: Mus pahari; assembly: GCF_900095145.1. Lineage (NCBI taxonomy): Eukaryota > Metazoa > Chordata > Mammalia > Rodentia > Muridae > Mus > Mus pahari. Next base: position 55,240,403 of record NC_034603.1, on the reverse strand, counting down.
TTCCTCCTTAGCCACACCCTACTGATGTTTTAAAGACAGTTTCAGTCCCACCTCTTCCTTGAAGCCTTTCAAGGCTTTCTAGGTCTCTCCTCTCTTGACTCTCAATGTGCCTAGAGTACGGAGGAGGTGGCTCTGGGCAGCACACGTGTGCCTTAATAACTCGACTTTAGTTTTCACAAAGGAAAAGAGCAAAGGGATTATCCCAATGTGCCAAAGACCTCAGCACGCAGCAGGCTCTCGCTTGAGTGTCCTTCTAAGCACTGCCCGGTCCTCCCAGTTCCTTCTCTCTCATAGCCAATTTATAGCAAATGCTGGCTGCACCCAGAATATGGACCGGCCCCAGGCCTGGTGCCATGGCCTCTCACCTGAGCTAAGCATAGCAGCTTCCTAACCAGTTACTCAGCTTCAGCCTTGGCTTTTGTCCCCATTTTCTTCTACTTGGTTCCAAGGTGACAGCCAGCATGGGCCCATAAAGCATCAACCACATCACATCACTGCTGTGCTCAAACCCTCCAGAGATTCCTCAGATCCCTCAAAGTCAACGGCAACTCTGGCAACTGTGAGCCCTGCCCCCTGTTCTCGTGCCTCACATCCCACTCCCCGCACTCAGAAGTACTCCTCCCAGCCATGTAAGCACTTTGCCATTCTTCTGATCTGCAGGCACGGGTCACACCCACTTCAGAACCTTTGCACTCACCTTGCCCTTTGGCATACCTTTCCCTCAGATACCTGCTCAGTCACTTTCCTCAGAGCCTGACTCCAATCACCTTTGTCTACATGGCTTTCTGCAGTCAGCTGTTTAAAGCTAGAAGCTGCAAAAACTTTTCTTGATTTTACTTTTAATTTTACGCTTATAAGTATTTCACTTACTTATTGTTAGAGCCTCCCCACTGGAATATAAGCTCCTTAAGGCAGGGATTTTTGTCTGTGAGTTCTTGGATATATCTGCAGTACATGAACTATGTGGTACAGACTGCTCAATAAACTTACACTACTTAAGTGAGAGCGCTGTGCGAGAGCACTGTGCCTGACTAACCCAGTGCCCCTACTCGTTACCTCAAGCGGTCAGTCCTCACAACGGCTCCATCCCCATTTTATTTCAAGTCAAGACAGACTGGGTTAGCAAATTGACCTTCTGACTAAGAACGGGGAAGTGAGTTGTCACCTTTTCCTCCAGTGGGGAACAGAAAGTGGAATTGATCCTCTTACTCCAAGGGAAGCGTGCAGCAGAGAGGTCTGCACAGGGCGAGGGTCAGAGACCATGAACGAGGCCCACTGTGCTCACCTCACCACTTTGGAGTCCTTGCAGGCAATGTGCAACTGAAACATATCACGGCTTTCCACACTGTCAATCATCCGGAGGGGCACCTGCAGGGAAGAGCAGAGTGAGGCCCAGGTGCCCCCAGCCTAGAAGGTGACACCCCAGTGAGAGGAAGGAGGTCAGCATCTGCTGACAGTCTGCTAGGGCCCGGGGACCAGGCCGGGTGCTGCCCAAAGCTCACCAGTTAATACCATAAGAATCCTGAAGGCAGGTGATTTTATTCTATAAGGAGGACATCATCACTTGTCCAAGGTGACACAGAGTGACAGTGCAAGAAAAGGGGCCACATCTGCCCGGCTCCAAAGTCTATGTTCTTCTAATAAATAATGCCAGTGTGGCTCAGGGGTTAAGAGCACGAGCTGCTCTTGCAGAGGGTCTAGGTTTAGTTCCCAGCACCCACACAGTTGTTCACAACCTCTTGTAACTCCAGTTTAGTCATCTGGTCTCCTCAGGCCTAGGCATGTACATGGTACATAGACAGAGGGACACTAACAAATAAACATAAAATAAGAATAAAGCAGCAAGGGCTGGAGAGATGGCTCAGTGGGTAAGAGCACTGACTGCTCTTCCAAAGGTCCTGAGTTCAAATCCCAGCCACCACATGGTGGCTCACAACCACCCATAATGAGATCTGACGCCCTCTTCTGGTGTGTCTGAAGACAGCTACCATGTACTTATTTATAATAATTAATAAACCTTTGGGCCAGAGGGAGCAGGGACTGAGCAAGTGGGATGACCAGAGCGAACAGAGGTCCTAAGGTCCTAAAAATTCAATTTCCAACAACCACATGAAGGTTCACAACCATCTGTTCAGCTACAGTGTACCCACATACATTTAAAAAAAAAAAGAATAAAGAATAAAGAAGCCAGGTAGTGGTGATGCACACCTTTGATGCCAGCACTAGGAAAAGAGACAGGCGGATCTCTGAGTTCCAGGCCAGCCAGGGCAGTACAGAAGTAGCAAGGCCAATGGGCAGGAGATCCCAGCTATTTGTGAAGACACACTCTGGTAAAGCCCTGGAACAATGCCACTTTGAAGCAGATGGGGACTCTGCCTCTGGTGTGAGGAAAACAAGACGAGGACTTACGTTGATGACAGAGTCTTTGAACTTGATGTGCAGCCGGTAGTTAGAGATGGCAATGAGGGCATCGGTTGCCCGGCCCAGGAATTCCACTCCCTCACCCTGCAGCACTGTGAAGGGCACCTGTAAAGGTCAGAGAAACCCTCAGCCCACAAGCCAGGCTCTCTCTTGTTACTCTCTGCAGCCCTGCTCTATAGCAGCCCCTGAGGAAAAGGGAGATGATGCAGGATAGTCAAGTCAGGACACTGGTCATCTGTTGTCCAGGAAAACTGCCTCTCCCCTTCCCTAAGGCCAAAGGCTCCAATAACACACAGACTGACAAATACAGGAGCCCACCCCCTTCAGAGGCCCAGGAGGAGGAAGCCAGGGCTCTGGTAGATCCTCTAAAGATGTAAAAGTCGGAACACAAACTGGGCAGGAAGCCCCTCCCACCAGGAGCCTCCTGTTCTCCTTACCTGAAGATTCTCCTCCTCCTTCACCAGTTCCTTGGGGGGGAACAGATCCTTGGCTTGGATGTACTCCAGGCTGGGGGGGCCCTCCTCACCCTGCAGGGAGGCCATAACCTTGAGTGTGCCACCCACCCCACCTGTCTCCTGAGGATCAGTCACTTTGCTCCTCTACCAACAAACCTACAGGTGCCTCCTTTGTTTTATAGGTTCTGGCTCCTTAAGGAGGGAAAGGAGACCTGGCTTGGCTGGAGGAGGGGTGGAATAAAGTGGTACTCAGAGAAACATGAGCTAAGCCAAGGAGGAACCGAGAATCTGTACCGCTTAAAGAGACTTCTCCTTTGAACCAAAATTGCAAAAACCGTGAGGAAGGGAGGGCATTAAGAAAGCCTCCTATCAGAATAAGACAGGAGCAGGGCTGGGAGAGGCACCTGAGGCACAGGAGCCAGCTGAGGTAGCTGGCTAGAGAAAGGAAAGCAGGCCCCTCCAGCCACTCAAGCATCAACCTGGTGGGTGGAGACAAAGAGGAGGAGGTTGGGGGGATTCAGTCCCATGCCTCTAGAGGGCCTTTGTGAATGCCTTCAATGTTTTGGAGCTGAGCTGATCTTCCCATTGGGCTGACAAGCCCCCACTACCTGCCAAGCAACCTGCCCCGCCTGCTGATCTGAGGGGAATTCCTAAGGAATACCCATAGCTAACTGAAGTCACTCTGCTCCCAAACACCAAGGGAGAAGAATAGAGGAAATCCACGCTCAGGGAGGAAGCAAAGACCCAAGGACAGCCAGGGGAGAGAAGAGGCCTGGCAGACACCTAAGGGAGGGTGAGGGGGGGGCACGACATCTGAGAGGACAGATGGGGAAAGCTGGGAAGGAGCATTAGCTAGGGGGAGGAGGGGAAGACTGGGGATGATTCAGAGATACAGAACCCTGCAGAGGCAGGGAAGATGGAGAAAAGAGACTGCCTGGGGGACAGTCAAGGAGAAAAGACTGGTATGTCAGGTGAACGCTGGAGTATGTGGGGGGAGGGGACTGGAGACCTAGAGACTGCTCACAAAACATCTAAGCTTCTCATTTAGTTCAGCCCCGTAACATCCCACAGAGCCTACCAGGCACATCCTACATCCCCAAGCAAGGATGTGGCGGGTGGGACCAAGATGGAGAGGAGGTAATGGGATGTACCCCTGCAGGGCGGGGCCTGGAAATCTGCAGTCAAGGGCAGTGGCTGCAGAGCCAGAAAGAACCACAGAATTTTCATCCCCAGTACCGGCTTTTCTGAAGCAATTCAGAGAAAAGAGCTAACCCGTTTCCCCTGTCCTTAAGGTTTAAGGTCGTGTCGGGGTCTTTGGGCGGGGCTGGGGGTACAGCATGCGTTGGGTGCTCCCCCCACCCCCGCCCCAGGCCCTGGCAGGACAGGCCTGGCACTTACGAAGCAGCTAAGCATGGAGCAGGAGACGCGGGCGGTCAGGCTCATGGTCGCGGGCTGTCTGGACCAGCGCACATGTCCCCGGAGCCGCTGCGCTGCCCGCCAGCCCCGGGCGCCCGCTGCATCCCGGCTGCGGGGCCCGCCTGATGCAGCCGCGGCCAGAAGCGAGCGCCCTGGCGCCAGGACCCAGCCTCTGCTCCCGCGCGCCTCTCCCCTCCTCTCCACAATGGAGCGGGCCCGGCTCCGCCCTCCGGCAAGAGCGAAGAAGGGAGGGGAGCTCAGCGACAGGAGCGCCCAGGACACAGCCGAGGAGGTGGAGGCGAAGGCGGAGGCAGAGAGGCTCCTCCCGCCCCGCCCGCCACTCTGGCTCCTCCCTCCCTGCAACCTGGGCGGCGGGGGGAGACAACCACCATCATCACCACCACCACCACCACCACCACCTCTCCAGGGAACTCTAGGGACATTCTTGAGTGGGACGAGGGCCCGCCCCAGGACCGCTCAGAAAGGAGAAGCAAGTCCGCCCACACCTTTTCATTTCCCATCTTTCCAGGTGTGCTACCCTACACCCTGCTTGTCACACAGTTCCCACACCCTCTTCCCTTTTCCCAGAGCACTCTTCGCTTGCTGCAGATCCTAAGATGGAGTTCTCCCCACATTCCTTACAGCCCCAAGCCTTCCTTCTTTCCCTCCGAAACCACCGCCCAGCACGCTCGATTCATCTGCCTCCCTGTTTGCACAAGCCTGTTTGTCCTCTTAAAAAGACTGTTAGTCTTATCATAGTGGACATGCCACACTTCTGTAAGGGAAACCCTTGGAATTTGTATCTTACCATCCTCCCAAGCCCTCCTTAGTTCCATCTCTCCCTTGATTCCCACCCACAGATCGACAGATAAGAAAATCCTTCGGAAGAACTTCTAGTCTAAGAGAAGAACTGGGATTATGGGCCACCGAAGCTATAGAAAGCAACAATGAAAACAACAAAACTCAAAACCCAGGAGTAGAGCAATCAATGGTGTTGGGTAGAGAGCCAAGGAATAAGCAGTGAGTGATAAGCAAGCCGCTTAGTGTTTCCAAAAGTAACAGAAAGCTTACTACAACTCTTATACTTCCTGTGCCTGGTAACCTCACAGACCAGGGCTTTGTTTGGAGGACTTGGGATGAATTTTTAATTAAGTACTTATAATAATGGCCAACAGTGGCAAACATTATCCTAACTCTCCAAGAATAAAACTCGAGCCCACTTCACGGGTGAGACTGTAGGCTTAGAGAGAAACCGTGCAGTTCTCCTAAGTGGCAGTGCTAAGATGAAAGGAGACTCACTGCGAAGTGCACAGCATTCTCAGGGCACCACCGAGTCGGAATAGGGGATGGGCTATCAAGTCCAAGGGAGCAGGTTCAGCAGTAGGCTCTCTGGAAGGAGCCTGGGCTAATGCACACATCACAGAGAGAACCAGGGGTCCAGGAAAGGGGGGAATCCATCACTGACTGAATTCATTAACCTGTGACCCCTGGGAGGAGCTGATACAAAGGATGGGTCCTGTCTGGAAAGGGCTTCAGGCGTGTCTTCTTCATCTTTGCTGCTGGAGCCCTAGCTCTCCCACCAGGACAGAGATGACCCACCCCCAATGATACTGAGGACACCTTCAGAAGGCTGGCCAGGTATTCAGTCTGCTGTCACCTGCAGTGGCTTAATAGACAGCAACACCTGGGACCTGGAAAAGGCCTACAATTTGAGTGGAATCACTCCTGGGACAGCACCAACATATTCATGAGACTCACCGGACGTTCAGGGATCTGATTTAAACACAAACCGTGGAGTCTTTTCTGGAACTCACTACAGAGACTTGGCTGACGTCACTGAGAATCACCTTTCTCTGTCCCCAACTGATGCGATTAGAAGCCTGGGCCACCACGCCCTGAAGTTCAGGAATCTCAGATAAGAAAGACTTGTTTTCTTAAACCAGAATATGCATAGTTTTAACCAGGAATCCAAGTAAGAGGAGCTATAGCGGTTTGTTAGTATGGAGAAAGAATGGCAACACCGAGAAAAACTACAACTTGCTGAGCCCAGTGCTATATAGTGCCTGATATGTTTTGTTTTCAATCCTAAGAAACCATAAGCTAGATACGTAGCTCTCAGTGTTAGAGCACTTGCCTATCATGAACAAGGCCCCACACTGCATTCACCAGCAATCCTGACACTTAGGAGATGGAGGCAGAAAGAAGGATTGCCACAAGTTCAAGGCTGGCATGGGCTACATGTCTAGTACCAGGCTAACCAAACCAAGACTTTACAGCAAGAACCTGTCTCAAAACAACAATGCACATCAAAAAAAAAAAAAAAAAGGATCAGGGCAAATGAGCCTGTTTAGGAAGTAAACAGAGAAACCAGGGGCACCAGGACCAAGAGAGGTGGGGCAGCTTCACCGAGTCAGACTGGAGGATGAGCCACACAGTAGTATGAGGGAAAAGGAGCTACTCACCATTCTACCTTGGTAAGGGTCCTGGCTGCCTGCTCCTGCTCGTCACTAAAGGAGACAGAACACAAGAGAATCAACAAATGTCACATGGGTCTACCCCTAATCTTCTCTGCAACTCATTTTCCTCCACCACAGAGGATCCGGCTTCTCAATAAGTCACCACACCAGTCAGGCAATGGAAGAAGCAACAAGTGACCCTGCCCGGTGAGAAGTCCACCACAAAAGTTCCTGAGCAAGGAGATGTATCATCCAAGCTTTACTCAGCAGAAGCCAAACGCTCTGATTCCCACGCCCAGCAGTAGAGCAAACCCTGCTCTCTACAGAAGAGAAGAAATGCCAACTCTGAAGAGACAAAGACTGCCCAACTGGGACTCACTTTTGGCCCTGGGAGGGGCATGAATCCACAGGGCAGTTCGGCCAGTCTCTGAGTCTAGGAGTAGCACCCACCTGACCCTGTTACTGAGGGGCAGAGTCCAGAGCAGAGGACAAGAGGGAGAGGACCACAACCTGTGATAAAAGAGCAGCAGGGTTGGCCCGGTCCTGCTGAGCATACTTGAGACCAAGTAGGTGAAGGTTTGAGGGAGGAGGCCACACAACAGGAGCAGAATTAGGCCAGTCCGGCCTGGGAGTCAACATCTGTCAAATGGGTCGAATTAACAAGGATTTCAAGTTAAGGCCTCCTAGGCCCACTTAGGGAGCCAGGTCTGAGTTTCACTGACACTCCTTCATGTTTGGTATGCTCGAGGGGTGTGCAGCAGAGCCCCATAGGAGGCTACAGCGATTAAAGCCTCCATTGTGATCCTACCAACCTTCCCTCCCTCACGGGGGGAGCCCGCAAGCGGCCAGCCGGAGGTGCTGCCTCACGGCTCCCTGGCACGCGGCCTGAGAAGCAGAGAGAGGAAGGGAGCGACAAGGACCAGGCCTAGGAGGCCCAGGGTTCTCAGAGTTAGGGACTCTGGTCTTGGGGTGGGGGCTGGGGGAGGACCGGGCTAGGCAGCCAGGAGAGCCAGGTGCCCAGGTCTTAGGGGCGGGGCCAAGGCCTCGGAGGCGGAGCCCCAAATGACAGAGGGCGGGACTCAAGAGAACCGGCGAGGGCCGGGCAGGACTCGGTCGTTGTGGCTCCCAGGCTGGCAGTGCACGGGGTACAGTGACTCACCCAGGCGGCGTCCGCCCGACCCTCCAAAGCCGCGCTCTCACCACTTCCGTCTCCCGCAGCTGCTGAGGCCGCGCAGCTCGAACCCCACCACGGTCCCTTGTCCCCAGCCAATCGTATCTCTAGCCTCTACCCGCCCTGGCCAATAGCCACGCGAAGTCCCGCCCTGCCTCACCACGCAGCCGCCGCCCTCACTCTCCACGCTGCTCACTGGTCCAGGGGGCAGACGCCCTCTCAGCCTGTAACCTATCCGGCCCTCGGAGACCAGACAGTACCTGGAGGGAGGAGGCTCGGCGCCAGAGAGCAGACGCGACCAATAGGAAATCACAGCGCGTCCCTCTGGCAGCCAATGGGAGATGAGTAAGAGGGGTCGCAGCCTAGGGCTCCGGGGACAGGAAGTACGGCGGCCCGTCGCCTACTGGTAGCGCAATTGGAGGGCGGGACATTGCAGGGAATGGTAGCAGTCACTTCCGGTGACGACCCCGCCCTAGAGGTAGTTCTCAGATGACCTCGCGGTAGCTCCGCGTTTTAACCTAGTGGTGTTTCTGGTTTGCTCCAGTAATGCGAGAAAGGAAGCCGGCTAGGAAAAGGGAAGGTCCCTTCCCAACCTCTCAGTTCCATCACTCTCGCGTTTCATCCCCCGGTCGATGGAAAAGAAAATCCTTCTGGATTTTTTTTTTTTTTTTTTTTTGGTCTGCGAAAGAGCTGGGTTCGGGAACTGCTGAAGCCACAGGAATGGAAAACTTGAATGACCCTCCTAGAAGGAAGGTGCTCTCGTACTGGCAGCGCTGGCGGCTCCCTTTGCGTGTCTGGACTAGTTCTTAACGATCTCCGATTGTTGACGACCGATCAACCTTGCCGTCCTTCGAGACCTGCATTGCCGCCAGTCCAGTGTCTCTCAGCCCAGAGAGAAAAACTGGGTCTGACTGCCATTAGCTAGCTGCGGCTTCTTAGTCTGTAAAAGGGGTAGAGGGACAAGACTGAAGCGTCTGGAGCCAGCACCGGGACGGAGGTCACCAGTAACGCTGGAGGTCTCCGTGATCCGCGCCACTACTAACCAAACAGAAGTGGCAAAGATTGCGATTCTCGGCGGATAGTCCGAGTCCTGGAGTGGGTCTAGGCCCTGAGATACTAGGCTAGTGTCCTCACGTCTTGGTTTATGAAGTACTGGAACTTCTAGTAGTTACTAAGTCATAGGGAAACAGAAATCTCCTGAGTTCACTGCTTTAGTTCCAGGGTCTAGAACCCTGGTCTAACCTAGCGCATGCATGATGCTGAGCTCCTTGGGGACGATGGCATTTTGTTTTTCCCTGTGTCCCAGCACTTTAATTACAGGACCTTCAGCATTTGTTCAGCGCTGTACCACAAGCTTCCTGGAATTTAGAGCTTAATTCTGCATATCTAGTTACCCAAATCTGGGGAAACCCGGAAGTCAGAGGTTGCCAGGTAGTTAATACCTTGTTCTTCCCAAGAGCAGCTACAAAATGAAGGCATTGCATATGGGAAACATGGAGGCTTGAGGCTCAGAAAGTGGAGTCAGAGTAGAAATGGTCAATACGAAGGATAGGACAAGCTATGTTGTAAGCCGAGTGAACTCTATAAGCGAAAGGGAAATTTCTCCCTTTCTGTTTCCTACTAAAAGCCAGAAACCAATACCCCTTTCCATCAGCCTTTCAAACTAGTCATAGGAGCTATGTTTCCAGGAAATGGTAAAAATACAGAGACACCTGAAGCCACATAATAGGTTAGTTTATTTCCTCTGAGTCTCTGAGAAGTCAGCAGGGATATAAGGCGAACTGGTAGGAGCTGCGGGGGGTCCTGAGCACTGCTGATGCAGGGAATAGAGGCTGGCATGGGCAGGAAGAAGAAATTTAAATATTCAGGTCCAAAAGCCGGTTAGTGAGTCTCCTTCATCTGTCTTTGGATTTTGTGTAGCATCTCCTGCATCCGCCGCAGCTGAAATAGGCACATACATCAATACAAGATGTTTGATAGGAAGAATCTTACTGTATTGGAGAAGTGTCCCCAGATTCTAATCCCTTGAGTCTGAGGCTTTGGTGGCCCTTATGTATGATGGAAATGGCAGAACCACTCAGCATCCCACCTTTGTACCAGAGCATAGGATAGGTCCTTCTATTCCCAAGCCAAGAGATAATGAGGCTTATCAAACAAACAGAGGACTTCCCAGACTGACATCCGCATCGTATTACTCTCACCTCTTCATCTTTCTCCCGGATTAGCTTCTCAGTTTCTGGATCTGTCCCTGGTGGGACAGCAGGGATAGGGAAGTCAGTACCACTCTCTCTTGTCAGTTTGCTGAAGGGAGGGGGAAAGGAGGGTAGTAAGGTTGGGGAGACCCCAGCACCAACTTGAGTGAAGCCTGGGGCCTGCAGAGTAATAAGGGGAGGACTTGGGATTCCCCTGGCCAGCTTTGTCCTGGCTCCTGGTCATACTTGCGATTCCGTTCCTTCACTACTAGCCGGGTCATGCTCTGGATGCACTGTGCCCTGTAGTTCTCATAGTGTGTCTCTCGGGTCACATCCTTTAGGTCCTGCATGTGGGTACGCACCAGCATTGTCCTCAGCTTGACAAAGTCGCAGTGACTTGGGTTTTCCACTGCATAGCAAGGCTAGGAGTCAGCCAGGGTCAGAGGTAAAGAGCTCCTAAGGGCAAGGGGATTCTGGTCCCAAGCTCAGAGCTTTACCTTCCACGATGCCCCACGGGTAGAGGCGGCCTCGAACTCTCCGCCCCCTGGCTTCTACCACAGTGTTGCTGCCAATCACCGCAAATGGGATGCTTTCCTAAGAGAAGTTACAGTGGCCTGTCAGCATCCTTGTTCTCTCCCCTGTCCCTTTCCACTTGGGTCTTCTGCTTTGCTCTAAGATGACAGGGTCCTCTTCCACCCCAACAGTCTGTCCTTGTATAGAATTCTCCCCTCTTCTGCTCAGCAGAAACAAGATAGAGAGGGGGTTGCCCTAGGGTGGCCCCACCTTTAGGGCTTGGTCCTGTAATTTGAAGTCCTCGTCCTCATCTGAATCACAATCTGGGAACTGATAGATCTTGATTCCAAAGTGCTCAATCTCCTCCCGGATCTGGCAAACAGATGAGGGGTCCACAGTTCTGGGTACCCCATCCTTTCTAGAAGCCCACCTGACCCCCTCCCTCCACTAGCCTCCCTCACTTTGCATTTCTTTCGGTCCACTTCAGGAGGCGTCAGTGTGTCTGCCTTAGCCAAGATAGGCACAATGTTGACCCGCTGATGCAGGGCCTTCATGAATTCAACATCCAATGGCCGGAGCCTGGGGAACAGGAATCAGTGACCACCCGCTAGTGGTAGCCCTGCCCTGTGGTTCTCTCGGCCTGTTCCCTTAGTAGACCCCAGTGGTACCAGGAGCCTCGGGCTCAGACCATACCCATGGCCAAACGGTGAGATGAAGTACAGGCAGCAGTGCACCCTGTTGTCTTGGATGTTCTTGCGATTCAGGCCACTCTCATCTCGGAAATACTGCTCAAATTGCTGGTCGATGTATTCGGCCACAGGCTTCCAGCTGGGGCAAGGAGAGACAAGCAGAGAGACTGTGGGAGTGGGGGCTGCCTGGGAAAGTCTGGCCTGAGCCATGTTTTGCTTTCCTACTTGTCCAGGGAAATACCTGAGTAGGAGGATTTCGTGTCTTGAGAGAAAGTTACACGGCTACACAGGTAGTTTAATAAATACTAGTTCGAGGAGCAAAAGGGACTGGGGGTGACCAGGCAAAGGAGGGTAGCCAAGGGGCAGCAGGTGGCACCAGTTAGACACCAGCCTCAGAGCCTCTGCCTCTCTGGACTGTACAGACATAAGAATGTTACTCCACAGTCATCCACCATGAAGCAGTGCTCCAGTCAACCTTGAGATCCACATATTTCATTATCCCAAGATAACTGAGCTCAGACACTGCCATTCTAACATCATAGTGCCCGGGAGTGCCTCACATGTGCCACCAGGCACGGAAAACAGCACGCAGCTGATGAGAGCCCTCACTTGCTAAGAATGCTTGCCCCACCAGACGAATGGGCAATCCCAGGAACACAGGTGAAGGGAGAAAACTGGTTTCACAGTGTTTTTCTCTCATCTCCATGGGCATGCCCCGGCACAAACACACCATGCACCCTGACAGTACATTTATAAACTATAGCACAAAAAAAAAAAAAAAATGTGTATCACTTAATAGGGATGACAAATGGCTGTCACTTCATTCACTATAATGCACTATAATGTATGCTTTCTACTTATGAAAAATGTTTATTGTAAAACAACTGCTGTTAGGCCAACAGCAGCCTCATTTGTCTATGTTTGGTCTCTTGTCCCTTGAGAGATCATGTCCAGTAAGGGATCTACAACATCTGGCTCTGTGTTATTAGACTCTGTGATGTTCATTCGATGATGAAATCACCTAATGATGTGTTTCTCCAAGTCTGTCCCCACAGTTAAACAGTGCTCCCCTCCCCGTGTGTGTGTGTATGTGTGTGTACATGTGTATATGTGCATGTGCACCTTTGTGTGTATGTGCATATGTGTCTGCATGTATGTGTGTGTGTGCATGCATGTTTTAAAGAACTTCACTTTTCAGGCCTTTGCTCTTGTGTTAACTAGTTTAATGATCACTGCTGTGACATCAGCACTTTGAGCTCAGCACTCTCATTTTATACATAAAGAAATTAAATGGGAATCCTCTGAGAGACTTCTTCTAGATCCCTTAGCTAGTAAATTCTCCACCACTTTGTGACTGACGCCCAGCTCAGCGTCAGTAACTGCACATGACCTGACCCACCCATTCCTTATCTGACCAACACAACTTGCTACAAAATGGCTCTCCCTCCCTCTGCTCCCCCACTCCTACCAGGGTGTATGCCTCCAGGGATGAGCATATCTGTTCTGCATCCCTAAAAATGTCCGCCTTTGCATATGTTTGTGTTCCATTTATTCCTCCTAGCTGACTAACTTAGTATCTATGGAGGTACACTATAAACAGTATAGTAAAATTATCTGGGAACTATTATTACCGAAAGGGAATTCTTACTGAAATGGAAATTATTTATTAAAAGGAAAAGGAGGGGCTGGTGAGATGGCTCAGTGGGTAAGAGCACCCGGCTGCTCTTCCGAAGGTCCGGAGTTCAAATCCCAGCAACCACATGGTGGCTCACAACCATCCGTAACAAGATCTGACGCCCTCTTCTGGAGTGTCTGAAGACAGCTACAGTGTACTTACATATAATAAANAAANAAATCTTTAAAAAAAAAAAAAAAAAGGAAAAGGAGGCAAGCGGGTTGAAAGCGGTACCTTCTCCAGTGGAAAGCAGGTACTAGTTGGGATTGGAATTTCTGGACAAGCTGTCTGCTGAGACATACTGCTAGAGCAGGAAAGATGTGACAACATGGTCATCTTCAGTCCATCCAAAACACTGATGGAAACCACAAGACCATGACCCACAAACTAGCACCATGCTGGAGCATAAACGTCAGCGATGGCCACTCAGTCAAGGCTCACACAAGGTTGACGCTGAGCCAGTTCTCTGTGAGGACAGCCACATGGCGTGATGATGAAGCAGGTGATGAGGGTTTAGAAAGGCCTGTGAGGGTCCGGTTAGTCAGTAAGACAGGGTTAGCACCATGGATACACAGCCTGTGCAGTCACACAGGAATCTGCACTCAGGAAGGCCACGCTTGGTCTGATGTTCTTCTGCTATCATATTGAAATTCTTAAAATTACAAACACGGGAACCCACAAAGCTTGTTGCTGGCCCTGCAGTTCCCATTGCTAAAATGCATAGGTGTCATTCTGGGTTGTTTTCAGATCGAAGAGATGATATAGAAATAGCTGAATTTGTTGTTGTTGTTGTTGTTGTTTAGGGGGCTTAATTGTTTGTTTTTGTGTTCCATGAGGAGAGAGACTGCAACCATCTGCTCAAGATCATGCAGTTACTAAGCCAAGAGCTGTGCTCTTAGTACTATCTGCCCAATCCCTTCGTCAAGCATCCTGCCCTTTTCTCCTGCCTTTTTGGTTCATTGCCTGCACCAACTCACTTAGGCATGACCATTACCTGAGCATTTCTCTAGTACATGGAAAAAAAAAAGCTAAGGTATGTGCTTGTGTAATGCATCTGTCAAAACTACCTTCCTTTTGTTAGGTAGTCTGAAAGCCGCCTGGAGTTCCTTCCTTTTCTTCTTCCTTCCACCCCTCCCTTAGCTTTTTTTTTTTTTTTTTTTTTTTTTGAGACAGAATCTCATATAAGTCAGGCTTCATGGTTGAGACTGGCCCTGCCTGCAGCTCCCGTGTGCTGGTGCTGGGCTGACAATGGTGCACCACGGTGCCGCCCGGCATTCCCTTACTGGTTCCCTCCCCTCCCTGCTCTCTTGCTTCCCTTTCCTTCACGCCTCCCTTCCTCTCCTCTTGTACAAGATCTTTTTGCAGCATCTAAAATAATAACTGTGGGAAAGAAAGGAGGAGGGACGGTGGTGTTCACGCTCATGGATGGGCATCTGATGGGCATTTGCTCTTTTGAGGCTCTTCACTGGTCTGAGTCCTCACATCATAGAGCTATGTGCACAGTAATGCTCACATCATAGAGCTATATGCACAGTAATGCATGCTTGCAGGCCCAACACTTGGGAGGCTAATGCGAGAGAGAACTACTGAGCTCAAGGCTAGACTGAGTTACACAGTGAGTCCCAGGCTCTACAGCAAGAGACCCTAATCTTTGAAAAATTCATGTGAGATGCTGCAAGGCAGATCTCTGAAGTCAAGGCCTGCCCAGCCCCCATAGTGAGCTCCAGGCCCGCTGGGGCTACATAGTAAGAGTGTGTCTCAAAGGTAAACAAAATCATCCATCCCAGGCCCTCTCCTCTCAGAGAGACGGCTGTCCGGCTAAAGGAACCCAGCTGTCCAATAAGGTCACTGGCCTCTTCGTCCTAGCAACTATGACTATGTCTGTGACCGAGTGTGACCTGTGTAGATGCATGCAGTTTGTGGGTGGGACAAGGGCAGCTGGGGCTGTGCTTGGTCAGACATACCACTCTGTGTTGTTGACTGCATCCCCAAACCCCGGAGTGTCCACAATGGTGAGCCGCAGCCTCACTCCCTTCTCTTCTATATCCACCGCATGCTTAGTAATCTCCACGGTTTGCATGATCCGCTCTGGAAAAGAGGGAAACTGAGGCAAGGACAAGGGCGTGGTCTTGCCCAGTCTTCCCCTGCATCCCCCCCAAAAAAGCCCCCCCCCCAGCTAGCTTTGCTGCCCAGGCAGCCTCCCTTTCCACCCCCCAGGCGCCTGAGGGCCTGTTCCCTGGGAACCAGCAAAAAACACATTTCCCAACACAGGAAATGCCGGTGGCTGTTGGCTCTGGCCCCAGCCTCTTCTCTACTCCAGGCTTTTTTCTTGGATTCCTGGAATCCTTTAGGGGTCAGAAACTCATACAAAGATCAGGATTCTGGTCCCTGCCCTGCCTCTGCACCCAAATCTTTTTATGCGCCTCCCCCCCCCCCAAGATAGGGTAGCCTTGGCTGGCCTTGAACTCTCTCTGTAGACCAGACTGGCCTGGAATTCACTGTGATCTGCCTGCCTCTGCCTCCTGAGTTCTGGAATTAAAGGCATGTGCCACCATGCATGCCCAGCACAGGACCCAGATCTTTAGGGAGCTGGCTGGTGAACTTGCCAGGCTCCAGATAGGTCTAGGGAAAGAAGCCATAGATGTCTCCAGGAAGCCCGGGGCTCCCAGCATGCCAAGGAGGGCCCCATCTCCAGCACCTGTGGGGAGTTCAATTTCTCCCTCCTTTCCTTACCTTCAGCGCCGAGCAGTTTCCGATCCCGGTACAAATCAGTGAGGAAGAGGCTGTTGACAAGAGTGGATTTACCCAGACCAGATTCTCCTGGTGGGAGAGAAGACAGAGGCACCAACTCAGAAGGTAAGGTTCACCTGATCGAGATCTGGGACAAGATGCCGCCTTGCCAATGGCAGCCAGAGCAGCCAAAGCATGGGATTTCAGAGCTGGAGACGTGTACAGCCTTCTTGATTGAATGAAGCCAAGAGACTGCCCAAGGTAGCGGGGGGGGGGGGGAGATTCTAGAAAACTGTTAGTCATGAGCATCTTCTCCACCTGAATCTGCATTTTTGGCCAGGCTTTACATGACTTTGTAAAGCAGGACAGAGTCCTCTGTTGTTCATTCTTTCCTTCCCTGTGCACTCTTCAGACCCACACACATATCAAAGGCACCATATCAAACACCCATGCCCACCCCAGCCTCCACCCTTCTTACCTGCCACCATGAGTGTGAAGTCGAAGCCTTTCTTCACAGACTTCCTGTGGACTTGATTGGGGAGGGTTGCAAAGCCCACATACTCCTTGTCATCCTAGTGGACAGGAGACACAATGCATCAGTGAGAAGCAGCTCCGTCACCAGCCTTCCTCTTCTCTTCTGGGTCTCTGCCTCATCATCTGAGGCCTCTGGACTGGTCTTCAGTCCCCACTGTTACTTTGAGTTTCCAAGGCCTTCAAGGCAGAAACCCCCGAGCTGGGGCTGATGCGGAACAGAAAGGTCCCCCTGACACATCTAATGCACAGGCCCACACACCTACCCCAGGCTCTCTTCCTGCCCTCCCCAGGGTCTTTCAGCACCCACCCCACTGAGTGGCAAAGGCGGGGCTGGAGTCTCTACCTCAGAGGAATCATAAGGATCAAGCTTGCCCCATGGACTGCGGGGCCTGGCGGAAGGGCTGAGAGGGGCTGGGGCACTGAAGTACTGCTGACTGTCAGAGGTCTGGGGCCACAAGGAGCCTCTAAACTCCACGTCATCATCACAGAGGTCTGGGCTCTGGGGCCTTGGCTCCAAGATCTGGGGCCTGGCCACCCTTGTCTTGGACTCCGCTGAGTGGTAGGGTTCGCTTCCTGGGAAATCCTTCACGAACTTGCTCAGCTCAGCATCATCACTGCTGTCCTCCAGGAAGTGCTTGATCTGGGGGTTGGGGTAGAGGAGGCGGGAATGGCAGAAGAGGGCAGGATGGGAAGATGGAGGCAAAAGACAGAAGGTGAAAAGGAAAGAAGGAAAAGTACGTGTGGTTAAAAGAGACAGCAGCAACGCCAGAGGCCGTGCTCGCACCTAGCCCAGCACACGCCTGCTCACTAGCCTCCCCGGGCCAAGAGACTGGAAAGGGCTTCAGACTCCAGCCCTGCAAAGCCCTGTTCTCCTAGCAGGTCATCACCAAGGCTGCCACTGCTGGAGGTCTGTCTGCCCTAGTCAGGGGCAAGCAGCGGTTCCAGAAGCAAGCAAAGAAATCGGACTGAGGAAGAGGAGGAGGAGAGAGAGGAGCTGGAGAAGAGGACAAAGACTGAGTATGCTGCTCAAGAGGTGTGCAGACTCAGAAGAGGATGGGACACTGATGGGCAGGTTGGGGACAGGGGGCTTGTCCTCCAGGTAAATTAAAAGGCAGCGGACGGCTCAGAGCCTGTCACTGCTGGTCAGGGATCTGGGGACCAGGCGTGCTGCCCAGGCTTTAGGTCCACTGACCCTACGTTTACTCTAGCTGATGAACCATGCCCAACACTGGCCTAAAGCCCGGCACTGGAGAGTAACCTTCCTCAGCCCTGTGGATGCTAAATACGGAGGGCAGCCAGGAACAGTCAGGTGAAAGAGGATGAAGGAAACACTGAAAAGGCCTGGGAAGGCTGAAGTATGGCTAGACCTCCCTCTGTAAACCTGCAACATACACTGGCAGTGCCATCTGGGGGAGGGACCCCTTAGTTGCCTGTATGCCCTTTCCCTGAACTCAGCAGTACAGGAAAGGTTACAGCCTCATCTAGGAACCACAAATGTGGGGTGCTGAGAAAAGACCAGGCTGGCTTCCCTGCAGAGGCCTGTTCTATCCTCGTCATAGAAGTCAAATGGTTTCCCCTACTCTTACCCTTAGCTCCCCCATAGCCATAAGCTTCATAAGAGTTCCCTCTCCTTTCGGGGGTCAGCATTCTTTGTGGGGTGCCTGGCAGTGCTGGGCTCATCTCTGCCTCACAATACCCACGTGCCACCCCCCAGACAATGGACAAGGGCCAGCTGCAGAGGCTGAGTCACCCTCTGGGGATTGGCCAAGCCAGCGGGGTTACCCTGGACCACTGTGAAGTCTCAGCCAAAGAGGTAAGGTGGCCACGGCCTCCCTGCATAGATAGCATCATTTTATGAAGGTCAGAAGTGAAAGGGACAGACATGCATCAGGGTTATGCT
This sequence comes from Mus pahari, assembly GCF_900095145.1. Lineage (NCBI taxonomy): Eukaryota > Metazoa > Chordata > Mammalia > Rodentia > Muridae > Mus > Mus pahari. The sequence continues at coordinate 55,222,251 of NC_034603.1, read as the reverse complement.
AGAAGAGACAGAGAAGGGGAGGTTAGAAGGGAGAGCCTTGGATGACTCTTGTATGACACCTGCTCATCATCAGTCTTCAGAGGTTGCTTGGATGGGAGTGAGGAAACTAGAACCAGCATTGGACCCTAGTGCCCCCAAGAGGCTGTGCTAAGGCAAGGCTGACTACGGCTCCCCGTGCCCATCACATCTGAGGGCCAATAGGTTAACCATACAACCCTGTTTATGCTTGTCGGCCTAGCAGAAGGGTTAGCTGTTGCCCCTTTCACTCTCTAGTGCTCCGGCTTGGCCAGATTCATTATACAGCAGCAGAGAAAGGCTGGAGTGGCTCTTGTTGTCTGGCAGTTAATGAGTCTGGGTACTTCTGGAAATTCTCCCTGCACCACCCCCATGGTGACCCAAAAGTTGATCTGGGGGTCTTGATAAGCATTTTTGACAAGACTGCGTTCTCTCTGGGGCACCGAAGGCTGGGAAGCACTAATGGAAATCCCAAGCCTGCAGAGTCTTCCGGCAGAGCTACAAGGATCTCAGCACCACCATCTTCCCTGCCAGACCTGATGGTACCTCAGCATGGAGAAGGCCAAAGGACTCCAGACAAGGAGTTTAAGGCACTAGGCTCTTTGCCCATCTATCTATCCACCTCCTCCAGCTTTGCCAGGGACCAGCCCTGAGCCCCTATGCCCGTCAGTGCCAAGTGGAAGACCACTTAGGTCTACCCATCTCCCCAAGCACCACCTTACCCCAGCTTCCTCGGGGACAGAGTTCCCTTGCCATCCCAGTGAATGGTCCATGCCCCACACTTGAGACCCCTGTCAGCAAACTCTAGGTCTAACTTTATCTCCAGGCAAAGGTCCTCACACAGAAACAGGCTTCTCTTGATGCTCCTGCTGTCATCCGGCTTCCTGGTTTGTTCCTCCCCCCTTTTTCTTCGACCCTACTCTGTCTCTGTGGAATGTTCTTCTCCACCCCCCCCCCCCCCCTCCCCTCCCCTCCCCTCCCCTCCCCTCCCCTGGGCTCCCACCCTCCAAGGACGGCTCAGCTGCATCGGGGTCAGTTAGAGCCTCTGCAGCTCCCTCCTCCTCTGATTGGCTGTCCCATGCCGCCTGCCTGCTTCCTACCCTGGTGGGCACAGCACCAACCTCCCAACAAGTCTGCAGCACCGGCTTGATCCAGTTTAGCTTCTCCTGTTAACCCCTAAGGACACTGACTCCTGCTTGAGGTCTGGGACATAGATCTCTAAGGTGACTCTCGGCCCATCAGTATATAGCGAAGGCCAACCAAGGAACTTATGTCCAAAGATACCAGTCCCTTCCATCTTGTACTTTAAGCAACGCTAAAAGAGGGTGGGAATGCCCGATAATGCCCTGCACACAGGTTCCATGGGAATGGCCCCACACGTCTTCCCAGGTATCCCATTGTTTTTCCTGAACCAGAAGCTGCTGCTGTTTCAGTGTCCAGGAAACTGCTGCTTGCTTTCTCTGCAGGGAACTCCAGGCACAGAGGGGTCTTTTGCTCCATGGATTCCGGCCATCGGCCATCCAAAGACACATGACCTCTCTACTCGCAAAGTCCTATGTCCCACTACCTTATCTTTCCCACAAAATCAGTAGAGCACTTGGTCTCTAAGGAGCATGGGTTCAAAGCAAAGGAGGCTGGCATTCCAGAGACCAGTGGAGGGTCTTAGTGGAGGTATAGAGATGGCGCAACCAGTAGGAGTCAGGAGGCCAGCATTCCTGCTTGGGGCAGAAATACCCTTTATGAGCCTGAATAGTGACTTAGTTTTAGGGCTTTAACAACGCCATTGTCTTTCCTTTCTCCCAGGACAGCTGAGGAGAGAGAGCACTCCCAAGTAACCAACACCTCAAGCTGTTTTGATGCTGAAGTTTGTCTCAAGTCACACACTGGTCATTAATAGTGCCCTGTCATTCTTTTCATGTGGAAATTCAAACTTGCTCTTCAGCTGGAGGTCTCTGCACTTATTTCCAAAGGAACCAGGGTACTGACCTTCTCCATTGGCAAGACACAACACAGAGGAGTGTGGCCTGACATGAACCAGTCAGCCCAAGCATTTGGCTGGTTGTGCGTGCAGAGGTCTGATACTGGACATTGGGGTCGTGCTGGGTATCTTTAGCTAGAAAAGAGCAGGGTGGCCTCAGCCAAGCTGAAAGCCCAAAAGACCTCAATTGAACTGAACTTTGTGTGTGGCAGAAAAAGCCCCCCTGGTTCCTGCTGGGTTTAGCACTGGGGATAATCAGTACTGCCCCGGGCGTCTATCTTAGAACAATCAGTCTGTCCATCTCCCATGTGGGCAGAAGGTTGGGGAACTGGGATGAGGACAAGCACAACTTGGCCTCTCCCAGGAACCCCCTTCTGAGTAGGTCACAGGGTCACTAACACTTCCTGGCCAAAACTTGGGCCTCTGCCTAGACACAGCTTGAGAGCCGAAAGGCCGAAAGGGTGGCCTTTCCAGACCCGAAAGCTTCTGATTCCACGGGGCCCGAGAGTTCCCTCTTGGCAGCTGCTCACAGCTAACATCCTGCCCTGTGGGCTGATCACCAATCCCCTCCTGCTGTAAACAGCTTGTGTCTCCCCATGCAGAAGGCAAGGTCTGGAAGAATAGTGTGGTGTGTGGCTCGGAAGCCCCGACCCCCACAACACGGTGTCTCTGGCAGGACAACAGCAGAGGAGCTGATATCCTCAGAGACAAGGGTGAAAACTTTTATCTGGGGTTACAGCTTTTCTTCTCACAGGCAGGTGGCAGAAATGAGTCTCCCGCCCCTCACCCCCAACCACCAACCCCCACACACTGCAGAAGGACCTAGTTGCAGGGACGGGGTAGATGCAGCAGGAAGAATGTTTCCCATGGTTCTGGACCGGGAGGCAAAGGGATAGAGCTGATCACGCCCCTGCACAATAGGCTACTGGACTTGCCTCTTCCTCTCTGAGAAAGGTCCAGGGTATGTGGGTCATTCTGTCATCATCCCTTTTAGAGAGGCTGGCCATGTTTACGGATTTCCTCTGTGTTTTCCAAAGGAAGTTGGTGCTGGTCTCTGCACCCCAGGTAGGTCATCCAGGTAACACAGCTAATTCGGGCATGGGGCGGGGACCCCCTACCATCCTCATCAGTGCGGTCCTCTCCAGCACTAGAGACTACCAGCAGGCACCTCCCACAAAACTGACCTAGTCCTTCCTCCAAGACCTTGGGCAGCACCCTGGGGGTCGCGGCCGGCTCAAAGCAGCTCTGCTCAGAAGGAATAACTTGAGAATGGCAACACAGCGCCTAGCGCCAGCAGTGCCTTTCTGAACCGGGAGCCGGGGACAGTACCTCCCGCCCTGCCCAGCCAGGGCTGCAGCGCCGAGTGTCCCCTCGGAGCAGCCCCGGAGTGGCAGGCCCTGCGTTTCCGGCTGTCCTCTCTCCTTACCATGGTTGCAGCCCGAGTCGGGCCAGCTCCTCCTGGACAGCGCCCCAGCCACCCGTGGTGCGAGCTGCGCACCGACCTCGTTGCACCGCGGGGCCCCCACTAGCCTTGCAAGAGTGCGGTCCGCTGGTGGCAGGGTGGGGCGGGGCTAGTCGGGCCTGGGGCGGGGCCTGTACCTCTGCAGCCGCGACGGGTGCCTGCGTGAGCTTCTCCTGAAGCCCAGGGCTGCACCGGGCAACTGCTTTTTTTCTAGAATAGTCTCTCCAGGCATCCCTGGAAGAGAGGCTGCCTTTGCACCGGGAGGGCGAGTTGTGCCAAGAGTTGGAGAGAGAGCATTAGTTACCTCCTGGAGATTCAACAAGGATTTAGGGGAGTGAGCTGACTGAACATCCAAGTTACTCATTGCTCATACCCACACTACACCTCCTATGAGGGAAATGTCAGACATTCCCCGCCTCCACTCAAGCTGTGAAAAAGACACAGGTTAGCGGCAGGTTCCTTTTGTTCAAGACCCCAGATTAAAGATTAAAGAGGATTTGCTGCATAAATTATCCAGAGATCATCTGCTGGTTGGGTGGAATGAAGAGGCAGAACTGCCCTAAGAGGGAAGGGGTAGCCTTGCCTGGGGCAAAGCAGAGGGCCTCTGGAAAGGCCAGCAGAGCCTAACCGGCAAGGCAGGCCATGCCTCCGACAGGCAAATGAAATGCAGTCAGAGCAGCTCTAGGAGCATTAGAAGGTCAGAAGGGTCAGAGCAGCAGCTAGCTAAAGGTAGATTCTTGGGAACGGGGAGTTGAGAAGGGATTTCCTGAGTTGAGTAGGGTCTGAACTGGTCAGGCTCCTGAGGAAGTTTCCAGAAACATGTCCCTCCCTGACCCCCCAAAAGCCCTTCCCCAAGGGCAGGTTGATTGACTGGCCTTGCCTGAATATGCTTCAGGCAAAGCTAAGCCCTACAGCTATCACCCTCGCAGTACAAGTGCTGGCCAGCAAGCTGAGGAGGAGCCTGTCTAGTTGGGAGACCTCAGGCAACTCACTTCACCTCAAGGACCCACTTTCCATCCCCTGAAATTAAGGGGACAAAACTAGATGGCTTCTAAGTTTCTAACTGTTCCTTCTGGCTTTCCAAACATGGATGCACTGTGAGTGGAGGCTGTGCTGTATGCTTCTATAGGCCTTAGAGGCAGATGGGAACAAGGCACAAGTTTAGCCACGAAGGGTCTCTGAGGCATGTGGTGGGGGGCCTGCAAGCTCGGCTTCAGTGAGGGACCCCCTGAGGCTATTCATAGGCTCTAGACAAAGGTCTGTGGAAGACAGGAGCTCTCAAGCTACACCCAGAAAAACTAAGACACAAAAGAGGAAATCCAGTGCTGTTGGAAGTCTACGGTAGCAGCAGCCTGCAGTGGCTGTACCATCTGAGTGTCAACCTTGGGCTACACACGTTCCCCCCCCCTGCCCCCGCCGGGTCACCAGCACACACCTGAAAGATGCATCATCAGTAAGACACATCAGTCCTTCTAGTCATGTGGATGGGAGTGGACAAATCTGCATCAAAGAAAACAGACCCCAGGGCGGATGTAGCTTGTCTATAAAGTGCTGGAAGACCTGAACTTGATCTTCAGAATCCATATAAAAAGCTGGGTGTGATGGCCTACTGTAATCCCAGCACGAATGTAAAGACTGGTGGATTTCTGGAGTTCACTGGCTGGCCAGCTCCAGGACCCAGTGAGAGAGCCTCTCTGAAAACAAGGTGGCCACTGTCCCGAGAAACAACACCCAAGGCTGAACTCTGCCTGGTTTCCACAGGTACACATGTGTATATATATGCCTGCATTCGTGTAAGGCAAGGTCAGCAGGCCTGACCACAAAGTCTTGTTTTCCTTTACTATCCAATCCTAAGCCGGAAGCCATTCTGAGTGTAGACCCAGAACCATCTCAAAAGGCAGCTCCACTAGTTTCTTTCTCTTCAGCTGTGGCTAGACTCCCCCAGCTCTCCAGAACCACCTGCTGCTCAAGGTCCAGAGACCCACATGTCCTGAGGCATGCTGGAGCCAGCTTGCCTTGACAAAAGCCCCAAGAGAAAGAAAGAAGCCTTAGAGCATCAAACTCTGATCCCGCCAAACAGCGTGGGTCCCAGAGGTACACAGTCAGTCCCCTTCTAACTCTGGTACTAAAACATGCTGGCTGAAATAACAGCTGAAGCTAGGCTAAGCCATCCCTTTCCCACAGGCCGTATGTCCCATGGCAACAATGTCTATTGAAAAGTCCCTTGATCTTCCTGGGCTCCTGCTTCCCTCACTGAAGGAAACTGGATCTCCCCACCACCACCACCACACACATAATTTCTGGCTCTTTCTCTGTATTGATCAGGGCAGGATCCAGATCCAGCCCCTCTTGCATGAATCACTGATGTGAGCACCCGTCCTACCTCCCGGGGTCTGGTGTGGAGACCCACTTTGACTTAACCCCTTTCATCTCAATCAACTCTGGGTCTCCCTTGAAATTAATCATCCAGAGAGGTAGCCACTGGTATCCTCAACGATTGCCTGAGCACTGCTAGCATGGAGAGCCAAACATCTGAGGAACAGATAGCATGGCACAGCGCGGATCCCATCACTCCCTGAGAAACTCAAGCCAGCAATCCCAGCCATAGCCTGACACCCACAGTCCTCTAGAGATGGGGTGCATGGCACAGTAATTTTTGTAAGGACCAAGCCAGGACCTAAGTTCAAGTCCAAGATATGGAATGATTACACCGGAAGTCAGTATTTCAGCTCTGTATGATAAGCAAAAGGCCACGATTGTGCCTCTCGGTAGCCATTTCTCATAAGTGGTTCAAGAACCAGTAGTGTCTCCTTTCTGCCACAAAGGAATGACTTACTAATTGATGATACAGTCAAGAGCTCTGGTGGAGCCAAAGTGCTGGGGTGTGTCTTTCAAGGAAAACTCAGTAAGTGTACAGAAGCAGAAACAGAACTCCCTTAAGCCCACCCCCACTCCCCCTCACACACATGCACACCCCCAGCTGCTGCCTCAAGTTCCACATTCCTGGAACAGGCCTGAGATGTGGGTGTCACCTGCTATGTGGCTACACACAGAGAGCAGCTCTGAAGCTCAAAAGGTGCTAGAGGCCAACCATTTCGATAAAGAAGGAACTTCCATCACAGGAGGTCCAGGTGGGAAGGGCCTGGCATGCCTTCTGACACCATCACTCTTTGACCTGTCTGACTCTCCTAGCTTCCTGGCCTCTCTTTAAATACCTCCTCAGCTTCTAAGGGCATGGACTCAGTACCCTGCAGTCAGTGGAAACTGATGTACCAAGGTATTCCCCCACCCCGGCTGATCGCTTCTGTGCAAGGAGGCTAGCTGACTCATTTCACTAGACTTTGTCCTTGGATGTCCACACCCTTTCAAGTGACCTGTCTGTATACAGTTCTCTCCCAAATTAAGCAACCCCCCCCCCCCATGGGGCTGGAATGTGTCTTCCATTTTAACCTCTGCTGACTTCTATCCTGGGAATAGAGAATCTGTCATGTGATGGTAACAGGGCCCTGCCACCAGGAGCTGGCTAATCAATACGCACCGGCTAAAACAGTGCACAAATTAATTTTCCGTTCTGGTGTTAGTGTACAGGCTAGCCTTCGGGGCCCTGACTTCACTGACCCGGCACACGTCCTTCCTTCTGTCTGCTCTCAGCCTCTTCACTCACATGAGATGAGAAGGCGTGACTGTTGCTCTCAGGAATATGCTTCCCTTTACCGTTCCTGACATTCTGAAATGCTGAGAACTTACTTCACAGGAAGATGCGGCTACAGAGGCGTGTCTGTACCACACTGTGGGGCAGTAGAATGGGATATCCCTTAGTGTTTTCAGCTTTGACAAACAAGCTCAGACCCTCAGTTTCTTCATCCGTGAAACAGGAAAAAATGTCTATGCCACAGGTTGCTAGCAAGATTCAGTAACATGAGAAGGTAAAGCCACTAAAATGAACAGTAGCTGTTATGTCTGCAAATGAGGACATTATCAACACCAACCCAGCTGCTGCCAACTGTGGCTATTTCAAATGTTTTCCCTCCAGAGGATTAGGAGTGCCCATGTGTGGATGGGTACAGAGAATGGGAGAATGCCGGAGTAACGCCTTAAAGTGACTCTGAAATATGCTACTTGCTGCTGCCTGTGGGGTCAGCTTTCCGGGTCTTGGTCTTAGACCGACCAACACAAATTCCCAAGAACAGCTACTACAGAGACTCTTAGGTGACTTTTGACGATGGAGGCTGAACCAAGGAAGAGTCTGGCCCTACCAGGTCAAGTCTGAGTGCTGGGGCTTCTCTCAGGAACTAAGAGACATTGCTCACATTCTGTTCCCCTCCTCCGAGCCGCTGTCCACCCTTGAGGAGCAGCTGTCTTTCTGCCCCCCCCCCTCCCAGCAGCTGAACCCAAGGCAGCTGAGCAGAGAGTGAAGGGACACGGCGGGCTCTGCTGATCATGACAGCGGTCTTCTGGCTGAACAGCTTCAGGGTGGCTTCTGGGCTGAAGAGGTTTCTTCCTCGCTTCCTCACTCAAGTTGGCCTCCTGGAGCCAACCTTCTGCTGCCTTTCTCCTCACTTAAAGCCATCACCTCAAACATCACTAAAATACTCTAAGTCAAAGAACTGGAAATGGAGTCCAGTCGGGAGAGCAGTTAGCTCTTCAGGGTCCACTGATGGGGTTGCGGAGGTCTGCAGATGTAACTTGATGAGTAAGAGCTCTTCCAGACCCAGGTTCGATTCCCATTGCTAACATCGTGGCTCACAGCTGTAGGTAGCTCCAGGTCCAGTGATCGGATTCCTTTTTCTGGTTTCCCGGGGTACCAGGTACAAATGTGGGACACTGACCCACATCATTCCAGACAAAAATACCCACACACATAAATTAGGTAAACAAAAAAGAGAAACATATACTAGGAAGCCCAAGATGTGTGTGCCTGTGTGGGGTTATTTTGACAACAGAAAACTAAGGAAGTTTAGCTGCTTCAGTCCCACCTTCAAAGCCAAGAAGGAGTCACATTTTCCTGCCCTTATTACAATACAGTTAAGAGCCAGCGGCCCAGGTCTTAAGTGAGGCTGGGAAATCTGTCTCTCGACTCCATATCCAGAGGCTGGCGTTAAAATAGACCAGTCCACAACTTTTGGGTTGTCCGGGACTAACGAGGGCTCATCAGAAGCAGGACTTTCAATAATAAACCCTAAGGTCAATCTACCCTGTCCCCACATTAGCAAGTCATGGCCAGAGGTCACCAGCTGCTCATCCTGCTCCAGCAGTGGCTGCCCATGATAGGTACAAATGACCGATGTGCCACCTGACGGAGAAGAGGCTGTGAAAGGCCTTTGGAGGTACCCTGCCTCATGTTCACCCACATTGCTCTATGCTTCCACAATTAGTCTCTCAACCACCAGCTAGAGAGCTGTCCTAAACCTGTGGGTCGGGAGGGGTTACCTAAGACTATCGGGAATCACGGATATTTACACTACAATTCATAACAGTAGCAAAAGTAGTTATAAAACAACGACAAAAATAATCTTATAGTTGGGGGCCACTACAACATGAAGAACTGTATTAAAGGGCCACAGCATTAGGAAGCTTGAGGACTGCTTGATACAAGGCAAGAGGACTGGGGCAAGTGGGAAAGAGAGTTCCCAGGATTCCTTTCAAATAGTTCGCATTGTAGGATTCTGAACCTCCTCCATGAATGCAGACACTCCTGGGTTCCTAAGAGGCCAGGGGTTTTCCTTTGTAAATAAGGTGCCTCAGAGCAGAGCTCCCCCAGGCTTCAGAGGGCAACAGGAATCTGACAACCCTCTCCTTCAGGGATCAAATGACATGTGACCCTGAAGACATTTCAAGTCGGCCTTGGATACCACTGAGATGGCCTCCTCTGCTAACTGCCCTAATTTCTAGCATTGGTGTCTTGCATAATTGATAGATGCAGAAAGAAGAAAACGACCTCATCCTCTGGTCGCCCGAGAAGTCGCATACAGAGGCCAGGGGGTCCCGTATCCTGTAGGCAAGTACCCCTGCCCGTCAGAGGCATCGCAGCCGTCTCATTTCCAGAAATCCCCGGGCCAAAGGAGAAGGCAGTTTCTCTGACCCACTTCTTTTTTTTTTTTTTTTTT
>NC_034603.1:55183872-55212654 GCF_900095145.1 Mus pahari | reverse complement strand
TGTAGACCAGGCTGGCCTCGAACTCAGAAATCCGCCTGCCTCTGCCTCCCGAGTGCTGGGATTAAAGGCGTGCGCCACCACGCCCAGCTCTGACCCACTTCTTGTTGAGATTCTGCTAGTGCACATCCGCTAGGAATGCTCCCCTTGGTTTAGCCCCATCTTCTCTGGGGAGATTCCAACCCCTATCATCCCAATCCATGGGTGAGAAGCTCACTCAACCTCACTCCTAGACAAAAGGACCTCAAAAAAGGATTCAGGAGATCAGCAGAGTCACGGGCAGAATCTGGCGTTATCCATAGCTGCAGACCCAGAGGGGCTCATGAAGTTCAGTATCCTCCATAGCTGTGGACCGGGAGGGTTCACAGTTGAGTATTCAGTAACAAATACTGCCTTCCATGGGCCAGCCACTGGGGTTGAGCCACTAGAGAATTCCTGCTGGGAATGGAATCTGGAACAGCCTCTATGGTCAAGTACTCCCAAATCAGAGGAACCAGGGTCCTTGTACACCAGGACCACAGAATCTCCATCCTGAGCCTGCCTGGGGGTTATGTAATCTGAAAGGACCGGCTGTGGGAGTTAGTTTTTCATGGAAACTACTTTGCCCAACTCTGTGCAAACCCTACCTCTGGAGAGCCAAAGGGGACCCCGGCCCAGCAGCCTGAGAACCTCTCTTCCCAGCTTCTGGGGAGCAGTTTTGCTACTGAGCAGGACTGAAGAGCTGTAATTATCCAGACAGGATAAGAGCTATTTTGGGAAGAAGTCATTCTGCTGCCAGAACTTTTGACTTCCTAAACTAAAACAAGATGCACAGAAAAGGGGGTGAGGGTAGGGGGATGGAGAGAAGCCTGCTTAGTCACAGGCATCAAATCTTGAACTGAAGAAAACAGTACCCCTTTCAAAGGCATAGCTTTGTATTAAGGTATCCATTAGGGTGTCGCCCTCTGGCCTCGGAAAGGAGGCTGGAGCTACCCTCTACTTCCCCTCCTCCTGGCGCCCATCTCCTAAGCTCACTCAGCCTGTTGTTTGTTTGGGTATTTCAGCATAGACTAGTATCTATTGATATAGTGGGGTTTTCTTCCTGTCTATGTCTTATCTTCCACTTGTGTAGTTAGTATCTCAAAGCAATCTGTGTATGTGTGTGTGTGTTTGCACACGCATGCACACGCACACACCTGTATACTAATGCTTAGCAGAGTCTCAGACATCTGAATAAAACCTGTCTATGGAATGAAGGAACAGGATGGGACGGGAGGTAAGCAGAGGAAAGAGAGGCTTCCTGCTTTGCTTGGACTTAATCTCCAAGAGTGCCTTCTCCCTCCCACCTACAGCTGAGCTCAGGGCCTGGGGCAGAGGAGGTGGCAGCTGCGTTCCTGGACACCCCCCTCCTCCAGCTGTTCCGTTATCTGAGCTCTTGCTGTCCCCCACCCCTCGTTTCTATCTCAAATCAACTGTTCATCCTGGTCGGCCAGCCACACACGGGACTCGCTAGAGATTTGCTCGGCTTTGGGTTGAGAGAGGAATGTGGTCAAAGAAAAGAGTGGAAGCCGGAAGAGCTTTGACCATCTTATCAGCCATGGCCCAAGAAGAGCACAAGTACTTAAGGGAGCAGTCCACTGGCTGCAAAATCAGGACACTGCCAAATTTAGGACACGGGACTGCCAAGGGCAGGGCCCACTTCACGTTTCTCCAACCTGAGGACTCAAATAATGTGTAACCCAGAAAAGCAACCCCTTTCTGAAGTGCCCTAGACAGGAGACGGAAGGGCCGGATGGGGAATAATCCCACCCCCAGCGGCCTAGTCTTCCCCTGGTGCCCTGGGTGAAAGATCTTCACTTTCTCTTCAGAGCTGCAACTTCAGCTCATGTAGTGTTTTGGTACAAACACCCCTGCACAGTGCCCTTTTGCGCAGTGGATAACCTACTAACCACATGTAGTTCTGTCTCCTTCCACACCCCTCCCATTAGAGGACAGGAGTAGGAATTAGGTAAGGGGTTGGGACCATGGGCTAGAAGTCATCTCCCACAAGGATTCTTACCTCCTCATCTGTCAAAACAAAGAAGTAGAAGCCAGGCATTTCCGGAGGTGGACAACAAATGGAATTCAGGAAGTGTCAACATGAGGGGGCAAAACAGTGTGTTACTAAAGATGGCCAGTTGATATGGGAATAGCCCAGCCCAAGTCCCTTCCTAGGGCCCCAAATGGCCTAAAAACTGCAGCTCCCATTTACTGAGTGTTCATGATGCTTTACACATAAATTAACTCACACCGGTCAGGCCCTCCAAATGGGAGGAGGGCTTGGGATTGGAGTTTATGCACTAGGCTCTTCCCTCCCCAGGAATGGCATCCACAGCCCTGTCCTATGTCCCATTAATAAATAGGACAAGGACTTACCATGCCATAATTCTATGCTACCAAGACACACTCTTGGAGGTCTGAGCCCCACACTCCTGTGCCACCAGTGGCCAAGCACAAAAAAAGAGGCAAAGGATCTGAGAGGATGTTGCTGATTCCAGAGATGAAGGCAAGAGCTACTGGTATGGGGGCAGGGGTGAGTCATGAGTAGGCCTAGAGATCCTACTAGGGTGACACGTGAGGGAGAGCTTGAGGAGAGTTCTGAACCCTTAACTTGAATCACTGGGGATTCAACAGTGAGCGTGACTTCGAAGCAGGTGGTCTTGTTTTTGGTGATTTCCCCTTGAAACACATGATTAGGGGGGCTAAGAGCACTGGATACTCCTGCAGAGGACCATGGTTCAATTCCCAGCAACCACATGGCAGCTCACAACAGTCTGTAACTCCAGTTCCAGGGGATCTGACGCCCTCTTCTGCCCTTCATGGGCACAGAGATAAATGAACAAAAGACCCATACACATCAAATAAGTTAAATCTTAAAAGCTGGGTGTGAGTGGTGGCACACATCTTTAGTCCAAGCCCTCTGGAGGCAGATAGATCTCTGTGTGTTCAAGGTCAATCTGGTCTGCATAGCAAGGTCAAGGCTCGCCAAGGCTCTATATAACAAGACCTTGTCTCAAAAACAAATAAAAATCTCAGTCTATGGTAGGTAAGACCACGGGACTTGAATTATTCTCCTTCCCACATTTGAGTTCTCATTAGAAGGAGACTGTTGAAAACAAAAAAGGTTCACATTCCCAAAGGGATAACTAGTAATGGAATGTAAGGTGAAAAACTCCTTTAGATCTAAACCCTAGCCATTTAGTTTCCTGACGGACACAGAGGTCACCCTATCACCTGTCTTCTCGCCCTTCTCCAAAGCCCCTCCTCTCCTCCCCGAGCTTCCCGGCCCCCCACCCGCCCAAGAAGGGAAAGCACAGACCTTTCAGCCACCAGAGGATTCGGTTGTACATTTCCTCGGAAACATCTGAAAGTAACAGAAACTTGCTTTTTCCTGTGTGTGGAATGCCACCCTCCCTCCACACCTCCACCAGAATGTCCTCTTAACCCTCGAGCCTTTCACTCTTCTCCCTCCTAGGACTGGGTACTGAGTGCTCACGTTCTCTCTTCCACCTTCTCTGTGCACTTTAATGCTCTCTGCCTCCCGGAAGCCTGAGACCCAGCCCACGTGTGCCCCAGCTACTCTACTTTGAAACCAGAGTATTTACCTGAGGCTCCTGTTGGTTTTTTAACAGCCTTACTAGCCCTCACCCTGCCTCGGTTCTTTATTTCCACTCCAAAGAATCCACTTCCGACCCCACAGTCCATCCTCTCTACCTTCCATGGAAGAGTTAAGCTGCAATGTCTGTTAAGGGTCAATGCTCAACTCCAGATTTAACCATCTGCTCTGATGTCAGCAGCTTGGGGCTCACTGAAGCTGGCAGGCAAGGCATGGAGCACTGAGCTCAAAGATAGAACCAACTCTGGCACTAGCAGAAGGCAGCCTTGGGGCCCAGAACAAAGAGCAGGTGCTCTCCTGCCCATCCCAACCAATATCCCATTTCACTAAATGTGGGCTGCGGCTGGACAGTTTGCTTCCTTCACATACCTAGGAAGAAAGCATTGAACCCTTGAGTGGGTTGTTTGCTGGTGTACTTCGGGGTCTTTTGCACTTCTGTCAATGGTACTCGGTATAAAGAATCCTTCGGGGATGGTGGTAGGCTTGCTTTGTCTCTCTGGAACATCAGGTCCTCACAGAAAGGGGTTGAGTCCATTTCAAAAAAGGACTCTAAAGGGTCTAGGGGAGGAGGTGACTTAGGTTCAAGATCAATTGGTGAATGGTTTGGGGGCGTTTCAACTTTAGGATTCAGTAAGGCCCACCATGAGCAGTCAGGTCCATACCTAGGTAAGGACCGAGGGGGCAAAGGCCGAGGGGTCAACTCAAATGCTGAGGGGGCTTGGGTGGAGGGCTTTGTTGAAAGCTCTGGATACAGGGGAGGCTTATAGGCTCCTTCAGACACTGTTCGACATGTCACACGATGAGGTGACTGCATTGACGGTTTTCCTGAAGAGATGGTCACCTTGCATGTGACCTCACGTTCTCGAGTTGGGGATCTCATAGTGTGCTCCGCCTCGGATATTAAAATCTTTGGGGAGGGCTTGGTCTCAGTACAGACAGAACGCTCTTGTCGAGGTGGAGCAGCTCGGGGTGCCCCATCTAAATCTCTAAGGACAGAAAGTTTGAGGCCTGATGACAATTTTGTGTTCTTTTGCGAGGTCTTAGGTTCTGAATATATTGAGCTGTGACCAACTTCTGGTTCCTGGGGAGGGATTTTTCTAATGACTATCTGAGGGTTATTAGCCATGCGGATGCCATGCTCTTGGACGGAGACATTTCTTGAAGATCTGACCTCAGCAGTAGTCCTTCGGGTGGGCTCTGTTTGTATAGCTTCATCCTTCGGGTATGCTGAAATCCTACGGGGTACTTTAACCCCCTGGGGGTTCTGGACCTTGGAGGGTGGGTCCTCCTCTTTTTCTCCAGTAAAATACAAGTGACGGTATTTTGCATCAGAGGTCGTAGAGGAATGGTAGCCAACCTCACGCCCTGGCCTGGTCTCAGTTTTTCGTGTTGACTCTTCCCTGACTGGACTGACGTTCCGATGCACTCCTGCGAGGTAGGAGGACATCGTCTGGACTGACTGATTCTTTCGATGAGGAGAGTGATGAGGAGAGTGATGAGGAGAGTAATGAGGAGAGTGATGGCGGGATGCCTCTATTCTTGTTCGGGTCTCAGTTCCCCGTGAAGTGGAGACTGCAGAGAGGCCAGGCCCTGGCTGTGGGGACACAGAGCGTGGGTAGTCTGATGTTGAATGGTGAGTGGTGGATGTGGCTTCGGCTCTTCTCTGGGAAGGAGGAGGAAGAGGAGGAGGAGGACTCAAGGAGACAGCAGCAGCAGCTCGCTGGCTTGAGGAATAATACCCATGTCCCCGCTGAGGAGTGGAGGTAGCAACCTCTGCCCCTCTGTGTGAAGAAACTGCTACCTTGGACCCATTTTTATTTGTCTTGTACACCTGATAGACTGTGGCCTTCTGGGTAGACGCCATGTTTTATCAGCGGGTTTGTTTTCAGGATCCTGATTAAGTATGAGTGTTTACCCTCATTGTTTTCAGAGCTGCTGTTCTCTGTCCCCCTCGGAAGTGGCAGCTGTTCTAAGAGTGTCTCACAGTCCTCTTTACAATCTCTGTCTGATGATGTCATAAAAGGAGCTTCCTATTAAACATCTTGTTTTACAGTTACAATTCTTCATAGAGAATCACTCCCCAGATGGAAAGTAACTCTGACAATAAGCCTTTGGCCAAATTCTTAAGAAAAGTCAGGATTTCCTTGTATAGAGGGAACTTCCTTATTCGTCTTGGATTCTAGGAGTTCTCAGGGACTCAGCCAAGGAGAAATCAGCTAGAAGACCTTATGAAGCCAGCCTCACAGGTCAACCAGGCTGTGCTAGCTCAGCTCCAACAAGGTACCTCTTGTGATGTACAGATTTACTCCCATCTTGTTTGAAACCGATATATGAATTAAATAATAATAGTGATGATGATGATAGTAATAATAATAGAGCTCCAGCCTTTTCCAAGTTTCATGAATAACCATTCAGTTTGGTTGACTCTAGGGACAAAACCTAGGTTACTCAAGTCATAAATTCTCTCATTATTCCAGGAGCATATAGTATCATGGTAAAACACCTGGAATTAGTTTGGTCTTGACAATAAACAACTGGTTGAGCACCTTGGGCATGACTTACCAGAGTCTTAGTTTCAACCTGAAAACTATTGCCACCTACGTGAGAATCACACAATAAATAGTAACGTCCCTTCTTATTTATGATCCTCTTGTTGGCAATCAGCTAGATTTAGATATTCATCCTTTCTCTTTTCTTTTCCTCCTCCCCTCCCCCTCTTTTGAAACAGCATCTCACATAACCCAGGCTAGCCTTGAACTCTTTCTGTAGCCAAAGATGATCTTGTGCTTCTGACATCCACCTCCCCAGGAGTGGGATTATAGGCATGTGCTAGCATCCCCAGCTTGTGTTATGTTGGGAATCATGCACAGGGCCACATGTATGTTAGATAAGCTATTCACTAAGCTATATCCCAACCTTCTTTTATTTATATACTTTTTTTTGGAGGGGGGGACAGAGTTTCTCAGTGTAGCTCTGGCTCTCCAGGAACCTACTCTGTAAGACCAGGCTGGCCTTGAACTAAGCGATCTGCCTGCCTCTGCCTCTTAAGTGCTGAAATTAAAGGTGTGTGTCACCACACCTGGCTCTTTTATAAACATTTTACATATATATTCATGTGAGTGCTGGTGCCCCCAAGGATAGAGGTGTTGGACCATTGTGAGCCACCTGATGTGGGGGCTGAGAATCAAACTCAGGCTTTCTGCAAGAACAGTACGCGCTCTTAATCGCTGAGCCATCTTTTCAGCACCCTCCTCTTTGGGGACAGATTCTCACTAACCCAGGTTAGACTCAAACTCACCATCCTCCCACCTCAGTTTCTCAAGTTGTGGGAATTTAGGCAGGTGCCATTATACCTGGTCTTATGGTCTTGGTAGTCTTTCAAACCATATGTTCTCTATTTCTATGTGTCTGCCTGTCTGTCTGTCTGTAGCCCTGGCTGCCCTGGAACTCTATAGAACAAGCTGGGCTCAAACTCAAGAGATCTGCCTGCCTCTGTCTTGCTGTGCTGGGACTAAAGGTGTGTGCCACCACTGCCTGGCATGGCTTTTTTCTCCTTGAAGAGCAACTTTCCACTTTCAGTGAACACTGTGGATAAAGAAACTGTTACCTTTCCCATTGACATCCTTTACCCTCTTTTTCTGACAGAAATTACCATATGTAACCATCTATCATTGACTCTGAAAGACAAAGGTTTTGTTTGAGACAGAATCTTATTGTGTAGCACAGGTTGGCCTCTTACCCACAATCCTCCTGAATGCTGCGATTTCATATATTAGGCCAAGACTTACCTTCACAATTTTAAAATATTTTTTTATTTATTTAATGTATGAATGTTCTGCTGCATGTATGCCTGCAGGCCAGAAGAAAGCACCAGATTTCCTTATAGATGGTTGTGAGCCACCACATGATTGCTGGGAATTGAACTCAGGACTTCTGGGAGAGCAGCCAGGGCGCTCAACCACTGAGCCATCTCTCCAGCCCTACCTTCATATTTTTGTGCACTACACTGACGATTCTCTCCTGTTAGTTTTTCTTCAAATGAATTATGATAAAAATTAATTAGGTTTATGGTTAATTATAATGGTATTCTAATCTCTCCAAGGACTTGAATTTTAAGTATTTCTAAATTCTGTCCATTTTCCCCAATTAAAGGAGTTTGCAAAGAATTACAAAAACTTGAAATTATGTAACAGGATCAAACTTCACCATTTTATTATTTAATAAGTATTTTCTGCATTTCCCATATATGGACATAAAGTTATATAAGTAGAATCCTATTTATCTACTAGAATATTACTACTATCACTACTTCATATGTCATGGTATGTTTCCATGCTAATCCATATCTATAATATGATTTTGAATGAATTCACTTATGGTTATTTCATAAGTTTTGTTGTTTTGTTTTTCAAGACAGGGTTTCTCTGTGTAGCCCTGGCTGTCCTGGAACTTGCTCTGTAGACAGGCTGGCCTTGAACACACAGAGATCCACCTGCTCTGCCTCCCAAATAGTGGGATTAAAGGTGTGCACTACCACTGCCCAGCTATTATTTCATAATTTTTTTCCAGCCCACTCGGGCCCTGCTTGCTCTGGCCTATTTATTTATTAGATATAAGTACACTGTAACTGTCTTCATACATACGTCAGATCTCATTACAGATGGTTGTGAACCACCATGTGGTTTCTGGGATTTGAACTCATGACTTCTCGAAGAGCAGTCAGTGCTCTTAACTGCTGAGCCATCTCTCCAGCACTTATTTCATAATTTTTTTTTAATTATTTATTCATTTAATGTATGAGTGCACCGTTGCTGTCTTCAGACACGCCAGAAGAGGGCATCAGATCCAATTTCAGGTGGTTGTGAGCCACCATGTGGTTGCTGGGAATTGAACTCAGGACCTCTGGAAGAGCAGTCAGTGCCCTTAACCGCTGAGCCATCTCTCCAGCCCTATTTCATAATTTTTAAATAAGTCTTTTATTATTGAATGCTTGGGATATTTTCAATAGTTCTGTATTATGAACACTACAATAAACACCATATATATATACATATATATACATATATACACACATATGTATACATATATATATATATATAAAATTCTTTATATATGCTATTATGTCTTTATACACTCTATTATATCTTTATATACTCTATCTACTATGCCCTCCTTAGGAGAACCATTCTTTATTTCTTTGGTTTATTTATTTTATGAGTATTTTGTCTGTTATGTATACATGTGCACCATGTGCCTCATGTCCAAAATGCTCAAAGAAGGCATCTGACCCCCTGGCACTGGGTTAGGGATGGTTGTAAACCACCATGTGGGTGATGAGCACTAGACCTGGGTCTTCTGAAAGATCACTAAATGCTCTTAACTGCTAGAGCCATCTCTCTAGTCCCATAACAACAGTCTCTCCTACCCCCAGAGAGCTTTTAAAAGCTCACATATGCCCTCTCAGAATTTGCATTTTACTACATTTATTTAGGGAGGTGTGTGTGTGTGTGTGTGTGTGTAAGAGGGAGGGGGAGAAAAATGTCTGGTCAAAGGACATTTTGGAACTGGTCCTCTCCTTTTGCTGTAGGTTCTAGGGATTGGACTCAGGTCATCGGGCTCATCTGGCTTTACTCACACCAGCCCCATTTCTGTAAGCCTCAATGTTTCTTCAGTGCAGTCCTGAGCTGCCTCAGAGCTACGGTGCCATCTCTAAGTACAAAGAAACATTTGTTCCAGTGTGACCATGAAGTCCTCTTTGAATAGTCTCCTCTCTTGTGAGGAAGGCGGTAACACCCAACCTTCATGACTTATGAATATTGCAATTGCTCTATTAACATATTAGCTGGGTATCCATCAAGGTCCATGGTTCTGGAAGTCTCTAACCTTTCTTTTTAGCTTCTGTAGTTCTACTTTTGACTAACTATTCTTGTTAACTAAAGTATGTCAACCCAGAACATGTTTTTTTGTGCTTAAAAGCTCACCCCAAGAAAGGCTCAGTGCTACGCTGGGATCCTGAACCAACCCAGTGTAGTTATTTCTGGTTAATAAAGACTTTTTGTTGGCTTAAACACATATCCCATCAGCCTTCACTGGTGAATAGGCCAAAATACAAATCTGGGTTGCCTCAGTGAACAACACAAATATGACGTGGCCTTCTTCAGCTTATAGTTGATAAGAACAAGTGTGGAAGATCCTACTGGCCTGTAAGTGTGTTGTACAGTATGAAATAAAAGTATGGAGCCAGAGAGGGGCTTGGCAGGTAAGAGTGCTTGCTGTGGAAGCCTTGACAACATGAGCTCTAGCCCCGTAGCCCATGATGGAAGAAAGATAAACCCACGCCTGGAAGCCGTCCTCTGACCTCAACATACATGTTGTGACACAGGCACCTGCATGCTCCAGCACACACACACACACACACACACACACACACACACACACACACACAATGTATTTTTGAGACAGGGTCTTTCTATTATGCAGCCCTCGAATTGCTCTGTAGACCAGGCTGTCCTCAAATTCAGAGATCCACCTGCCTCTGCCTTCCCAGTGCTGGATTTAAAAGGCATAGGCTAATGTGGTGTGTGAGTGGTGTATGTGTGTAACTGTGTAACAATTTGGTCTGTGCACAGGTTAGAAGGAGGCAGGCAGAACACTAGTAGAGAATCTGACAGAAGGTTCAAAAACATCAAGAAGATTCTCTGAGGAACTTAAGCAAGCTGAGAAACAAGCAATATAGCTAGATACGCAAGGGTAGCACATGCCACAGTGTTCTTAAAGAGCTAAGAGAACTCCGTTTTCTCTAAGCGCCATAGGCTCAGATCCGAGTGAGATCCATAGAGTGAAAAGGTCATTGTGAAGGTGGGACAATGACTCACTAAAGTGCTGGCTGTGCACACATGAAGACTCAGAAAAGGGAGGCATGGTATGTACTTGTGGCCCCAGTGCTTACAGAGGCAAAGGCAGATCTCTAGAGCCTAACAGCCAGCCATTCTAACCAATCGATGAGCTCCAGGGTCAGTAAGAGCTCCTATCTCAAAAAATAATGTGAGGAGCAATAGAGGAAGGTTCAGTGGTGACTTCCGGCCTCCACACACCAACACTCATATACCCGAGCACATGTGTGCATATAGCTTCTATGCATACACCAGAAAAAAATGAATGAGAGGTCATTGTGGTTGGGGCATAGATTAGCTGCCAGGGTACTTGTCAAACAGATTCTAGCCTGAGCTAGACTAAACTGGAGTGCTGATAAAGGCCTATAATCTTAGCACTCAAAAGGTGGAGGAAGGCAGATTCACAAGTTCCAGGTCATACTCAACAGAAATTGAAAGCTAGCCCAGCATACATGAGGTCCTATCTCAAAACAGGAACAAGAACACATTGTGTTAAGTATTAGAGGAGAGAGGGCGTTTTCTAACAGTTCCTATGTTTTGCCATGGTCTATAATCCCCACTTGCTTAGTCTTCCATCTTCACCGTACTTCTTAGGCATGTGGGTGCTTTGCCTACATTTATGCTTGTACACCATTTGTCCAACTAGAAGCAAATCCTGTGAGCCATAGCTCCAGCCCCTCACTGCAACTTCCTGACAGCTTCCCTGTAACTTATTCTGCTTCTCTACCACACTGGCATTTTATACATGCTGGCCTTTCATACCTCAGGTCAGTGTGTCCCATGGAGTGCTCTGTCCTCTCTTCTTGGTGCTAGATGATCATGCTGCAGACACAAGGCTGGCTCTCTCCCATCATCCCAGACAAGGTTAAAGGTCACATCTTCAGAGCAGCTTCCCTTGAATATTTTAATGTTAAGTTGCCTGGTTTTTTTTAAAGATTAATTTGTTTATGTATTTTATGTATATAGATACTCTGTCTTCATGTACATCTGCACATTGGAATACATCATCAGACGGTTGCGAGATGCCGAATGGATGCTGGATATAAACTCAGAACCTTTGGAAGGGCAGTAAGTACTTAACCACTGAGCCGTCTTTCCATCCCCATTAAGTTGCCTCTTAACATCCAGATGTAATTAATGTCCTTTTAACTTATTTATTATCACTACAGCACTCACCATTATTATTATTTGGTCACTGAATAGCTCAGTAAACTCCGGGACAGCAGACTTGGCTTGGCTCATCATTGCTTGAAGGCCTAGGGCAGTGACTGGCATGTAGGAGTTATTACAAAGATTTGTAAGGCAGGCATGATGTCAAGTACCTGTAATTCTAGCACCTGAAAAGTAGATTCAGGAGGATCAGAAGTTCAAGGCCAGCCTTAAAGGAGACATACTAGCTGGAAGGAGTCCCTTGAGAAGGTTGCTAGACAGGCAGTAGCAACGAAAAATGGGAGAGGTGAGAATAAGGAACCTAGAGTTTGGAGGTGAAAGTTTCTTGCTTGACTAGCAGGGAGGGACTCTTGGCTCTTGTTTTTTTGTTGTTGTTTGTTTGTTTTTGTTTTCTCACACTGTAGCCCAGACTGGCCTCAAACTCTCAGCAATCTTCCTGCCTCAGCCTCCAAGTGCTGAGATTATAATCCTGTGTCACCATGCCCAGCTTGAAACAAACACATCTTTACTGATTTTTAAGAGTTAAGATTGTAAATCTAGCCGGGCAGTGGTAGCACACGCCTTTAATCCCAGCACTCGGGAGGCAGAGCCAGGCAGATTTCTGAGACCAGCCTGGTCTACAGAGTGAGTTCCAGGACAGCCAGAGAAACCCTGTCTCAAAAAAAGCACCTCCCCCCACCCCCGCCAAAAAAAAAGATTGTAAATCTAATGGAATTGAGAGTCAAAGATGGTATCTGGATCTCCGATTTGAGTGGATAACACGACACTAATACTGAGTGGGAGGGGAAGCCAACCATGGTGAGCTCAGCATTGGCTGGGCCAGTGAGTTTCCTGAAAGAAATCCACGAGGAAGCACCGAGTGCACAGTACGTGCATGGGCTCACATCAGAGACCCATTCCTCACAATACAGGATTGTTAGAGCATGCCCTATGGCCAAAGCCATAGAAGTAAACTAGGTCACTGCTTTGTGCTGTGAGAGACACCATGACCAGGGCAACTCTTACAAAAGAAAGCATTTCATTGGCAGCTTGCTTACAGTTTCAGAGGGCTAGTTCACAACCTTCATGACAGGCATGAGGGGAGGGGAAGGACCTGGGCCTGGCATGGGCTTTTGAAGCCTGACGCTTGCAACACCCGACTGACTACTGCAATAAGGCCAGAGCCCCTAATCCTTCCAAACAACTGGGGACTAAGCATGCAAATACATGAGCCTCTGGGGGCCATTCTCATTCAGACCATCAGTCATCTAGAAAGAACATTCAGAGAAAAGGTGGAGGTGGAGGCTGATGTGGTAGAAGAAAAACCAGGGTCTAACATCAACTGAGACTGAGGAAGTGGGGAGAAGAATTATCATGGGGCAAAAGTTGACTGTGTGACTTAGGAATATGGAAGATACTGGAGACCTGAATACCTTCTGAAGAAGTGGAACCCAAAATTCTAGTGTGCTGAGGCAAGTCACTAAAGGGTAGTGGGTACTATGAATTATGTATTTTTTGTTGTTGTTGTTGTTTTTTAGATTTATTTATTTATTAAATGTAAGTACACTGTAGCTGTCTTCAGACACTCCAGAAGAGGGCGTCATATCTTGTTATGGATGGTTATGAGCCATCATGTGGTTGCTGGGATTTGAACTCTGTACCTTCAGAAGAGCAGTCGGGTGCTCTTACTCACTGAGCCATCTCACCAGCCCTGAATTATGTATTCTAGTTAGCCTCTATATAAGACACAAAATCCTTTTTATTTCTAAGCTGCAAGCCTAGATGGTACAGACTTGGAGCTTTCTAACTTACATCCCAGCCACATGTCCCTTGTCCCTTGCTGTTTGATTTCTAACTTACATCCCAGCCACATGTCCCTTGTCCCTTGCTGTTTGATTCTTGCCCGGGTCATCCTCAGGGTGCACTTCTCCTGTCACCTGCTCACGATCCATCATCTAGCCTTGTGGCAACCTTCTTCTCTCCCTCTCCCCCTCCTCCATGGTCTCTCCTGAGACCCCTCACTCCATCCTCAAGTCCTGCCTTTCTCTCTACTGCTCAATCAGACTCTAACCTTTTATTAACCAATTAACTTAATTGTGGGGAGCAAGGTTTACATAACAAAGGCTGGTGTAGTGGGAATTAGTTCATCTTAGGGCAGCATCAGATGAACCCCCAACAGTAGTGTTTTAAGAACCACAGCAGAAGGAACCCAGGCCATGTTTTCTGTAGTGCTGAGGACTGAACCCAGGACCTCACTCTGCCACTTGTCTGACTGTTGCTTTGTTAATGCTCTTTGTTCTGAGGAGGTGTTTGGAGGCAGGGTCTCTCACTATATAGCCATATCTGTTTTGGAATTCATTTTGTAAACTAAGCTGGCCTTGAACTCACGGAGATCCACCTGCCTCTGACTCCTAAATTTGGAGATTAAAGCTGTGCACTATCATGACTGGGTAAGATTTATTATTTTTTAAGTTTACGTGTATGTGTGCACCACATGTATTTGAGTACCTGTGGCAGCCAGAAAGAAAAGGTATCCCTCACTGAAGCTAGACTTGGAGACAGTGGTGAGCTGCCTAGCGTGAGAGCTGGAAACTGAACTCCAAACCTCTGAAAGAGCAGCAAGGGTTTTAAACTGCTGAGCCACCTCTGTAACCTGCTATGTTGCTTTCTCTAGTCAGGATGGTCTTGAACTCACTCTGCAGTCCACCCTGGCCACCAACTTGCACCTTTCCAGCCTTTGATTCCTGAGAGTATAGGCCCAGATGAGGGAAATAAGTTTTAAACATAAGAAAATCAACATGTGAATGCTTATAGAAAGAGATGAATAAAGAAGAATGATCGGGAATAGGGAGCTGGCTCAGTGATTAAAGCACTTGGTGCACAATCATGTGGACTAGAGTTACACTTTATAATCCCAGGGCTTGGAAGACAGAGATAGGACCCCAGGAGCAAGCTGCCGAGCTAGATCAGCCATAACAGTGGGCTCTGGGGTCAAGTGAGAGATACATGCTGCTTCAAAGAATAAGGCAGACTGCAATTAAAGATTTCTGACATCAACCTTCACACATGTAAGCATATACACACAGACATAGACATAGACACACAGATATAGCTATGGCTGTCCTGGAACTCACTATGCAGACCAGGCTGGCCTCAAACTCACAGAGATCCACCTGCCTCTACCTTCAAGAGCTGTGATTAAAGCTATGTTCCACCATATCCAGCCTAAATTAACTCTCATCAGCAAGCATTAGTGTGCTCTTATACTTACGAACTGATGACCTTACAACTGCATAAGCCCCATGTCTCATGCAGTCTGCTATTAATCTCCAGGTTCTTGCATTTGTCTCTTCAATTACAGTAAGCTTTGGAGAGGGAGACTGCACTGGAAGTCTCTACAGTCCAGCTCCTTACATGTAACCTTGGGGGTGGTATTGTTTTGTTGCTTGCTTTTCACATTTTTATTATGCTTATTTATTCATCATGTGTATATGGAGGACGATCTGAGAACCAGCTCTCTCCATCTCCCATGCAGGTCCTGGTGACCAAACTTAGGCTGTCAGGCCTGACAAGTGCCTTATGTGCTGAGCCATCTTGTCCTTGTTGTTTGCTTCCTTTTGGAAGGGTCTCACACTGTCTCAGAATGGCCTTGAATCATGGCAATCCTCCTGCCTCAACCTCCCAAGTGCTAGAATTACAGGCCAGAATTCATGAGCTGTCATATATCCATGTAACTTACTAGTTTTCTGACAGTTTTCCTCTGGTTACAATAGCTAGGTAACCAAACACATGTGTACTTGCTATTTTATCTGTGCAGAAGAAAGTTCCTGCAATCTAAAACATGAAATATGACCATTCGTAATAGGAGCTATTCGGTTTTCACAACAAAGACCTACTACCTAAGACAAAATCAAATGCTAGTACTGCACAGCAGTGTAATGCTTCCTTGAAAAGTTGCTAATCGTATGTGAAAATTCTACATATTCTAGATAACATATTCACTTGGCTAATAGTCACAAAAAAGGCTAAATGAGAGAAAGCACTGATTTTAGTTTTGCCACAGTTCCACTCTTCTGGTTCCCTGATGATGTGAGGTGTACACTCCAAAATGTGTGGAGATGATGTTGTTCATCTTAGACAATTCAAAATACATTAGGGTGTTCCTGCTGTATCCTGGTAAGCTGGTTCTAACTGGAAGGGAAACTCAGCAATCTTCCCACCCCCCCCCCCAAACTAATGCACAAAAGTAGATCTTTCACAACTGGCATCTAACTAGCATTGAAAGTAAACACTTTATTATGTAACAAAGTTATGGTTTCAAATTTTTACATCAGTAAAAACAAAAGCCATTCTGAACACAATTAAAATGTTTGCCATTATGGCCTGAACACAATTAAAACGTTTGCACTTTTCAGAAACCTGATTTAAAACAAATGACTAAGCATGCTACACATGATAGGGCCACATTATTGTGCCCGTGGTAGCAGCAGAACAAAGTGTGAGTTACAGGCTGGAACTACTGTCCTTGAGGCAACTGAAGCAGATAAGAGAAGGAGGCCACAGCCACAATGCTTGCACGGTCCAGTTCCAATCAGTCTGACAAGTCACTCTGATCCAGCACAATTATCCTGTGTGCACATATTTTAAGGGGCAAAGAAAGGGAAGTTTTTTGAGTTTACATGTACTTTTACAAATTCTTTTGCAGTGCTTAGGGTCACATCCCAGACCTCACACAAACCCGGCAGGCATTCCGACACTAAGCTCATTTCCTAAGCCCAGACACACACTTTTCCTACTCAACTGAAGTCAGAGGAAAGGAATTTCAGTCTGTATAATCAAGGCGGATAGTATCAACAGTGTATCTTGGAAATGCAAAATGACTACGAAGCACCTGATAGCAGCAACATCTCTCATATTCCCTGTGTATGAAAACTTTACTTGAACAGCTATCACTTGCTTAAGCAAAGTTGGCATTAACTTCACCTTGTTTTTATCAATTATAAATATGTAACTTTAAACTGATCATGAGTTAGTGGTATTTATTTAGATACTGGTAAATATTTTAAGTCTGCTCACGCACTCTATAAAGAACAAACTCTGGCCTACAAACAGGCTATCTCATTACCTGGAGGGTTCGGACCAACCCAGTCGCTTCCAAAAACAGGGTTTTAGTTCATCTTGATGGAACACAGAGGAAGAAAGAGAAAATAAAGCCTGGTTACTCTCAGTGGAGGGTCAGCGGTCAGCACTCACACTGGTGTGCTCTCCAGCTCAGCTCTTTACTTAGTTGTTCCACTCTAGATGGGACTTTTCTAAAATACAGCTAATGGCTTCTTCTCCTAATGTCCAACAGCTCCTGCCATAGCAGTGAGTGCCAGTGACCCTAATTCAAAAGTCCCTGCATTACCTTTCCCAATCCCCCCGAGTTATTGTCTAGTGAATTCACTCTTGGCTAAATGTCCACATCCTCTGGGCCCTATGCCAGTCAGAGTTCTGGAGGAAATAAAATGTACACATCGCTGGTACAGATAAAGACTCTGTAACAAAGTGGCTATACACAAAGGTATAATTAGAGTAAGGGGACAAACAAGGACGGACAGAACTTCTTTTGGTTACAGTGGTGGGAAGCCTACCTAAGTGGAAAGCGGCTAACAATGGGGATGGCATGGCAGGATAGTTACTGGGATCTGGCAGGGAGAACTGGAGCTAGGAAAGGCAGGAGGCTTGTGAAGGACACCATGATTACCAGATGCAGGGTGTTCAAGGAGGTAGGAAAGGAAGTGAATTCAGTTTTCTTGCCCTCTGATCTTCTGCCAGAGCCCCACCAAGTCAATGAGATGCAGCCCACTAGGTTAGCATCCTGAGGCAGAGACCAGGCAGGGAAAGGACGAGAGGGGACCAGGGAAAGATGTCAGGGACAAAGATGACTTGGAAGGGTGAACATCTAACTCCCCATGTAAAGTAAACATAGGAGGGGGTGGTCCTCTGTAAAGATACACTAGAAGCCTGGAACTCTATTAGAATATTTTTAAAGTTAAGGTTAATTTGTAACTTACATTACTTGTAAACTCCATTTAAATTCTGCAATATATAGTTTCCCCAGTACCCATAGAAGCTAAATTTAAAATGCTTAATAAGTTGTATTTTACATTTATGTGTGTGTATGTGCACACAGGCATATGGAGGAGGTCAGAGGACAACTTACTGAGTTGGATCTCTCCTTCCTCTATGTGGGTTCTGGGGATCAAACCTAGGTCCCTCAGACTTGGTGTAAGCCCCATGAAGCTCTCCAAGCCCTTGGTTTTTGTTGTTTTTCCAACAGGTTCTCCCTGGCTGGCTTTGAAATCCATGGGTGATCCTCCTGCTTCTACCTCCTGAGTGCTGGGGCATGCTTCACCGTGGTCAGCTTAAATCTAACGTTCTTTTGAACACATTTAAATGCAAAACAGCTCTACAGACAATGTTCAGATTGAGGTTGGTCAATGGCTTGTTTTAGAAATAGAACTAAAAAGCGAGGAGTGTTGGCCCATGTCTGCAATCACAGCACCTGCTAGGTCAGGGACTGACTGCTTTGAGTTTGAGGCCAACTGGGCTAGTGTGAGACCTGGGGATAGCCACCAGCAAGTCCCAGATGCCAGGAAAACAAGAGGCTCCCAGGACCCAACAGGGATGACATTAGCTGAAATGCCCAACAAAGGGGAGGGAGAACCTGTAGAGACTATATCCAGAGGTTAGGAAAGGCCCTTGTTTGGGGAATGGGGCCACCCACTCATCTCCAATTTTTTAAACCCAGAATTGCTCCTGTCTAAAGGAAATATGGAGACAAAGTGTGGAGCAGAGACTGAAGGAAAGGCCATCCAGAAACTGCCTTACCTGGGGAGCCATCCCATATACAGAAACCAAACCCAGACACTATTGTGGATGTCAATAAGTGCTTGCTGACTGAAATCTGATATAGCTGTCACTTGAAAGGCAAAAGGTATTTGTCAGAGCCTGACAAATACAGATGTGGATGTTTGCAGCCAGCCATTGGACTAAGAATGGGGACCCCAATGGTGGAGGAGTTGGGGAAATGACTGAAGGAGCTGAAGGGGTTTGCAACCCCATAGGAGGAACAACAAAATCAACCAACCAGACACCCCCACCCCAGAGTTCCCAGGGACTAAACCATCAACCAAAGAATACATATGGAGGGACCCATGGCTCCAGCTGCATAAGTAGGAGAGGATGGCCTTGTTGAACATCAATGGGAGGAGAGGCCCTTGGTCCTGAGAAGGCTCATTGCCCCAATATAGGTGAAGTGGGAGTGGGTGGGTGGATAGGGGAGCACCTTCATAGAAGTAGGAGGAGGTATGAGAGAGGGTGTTTGCAGGGGGAAACTGGGAAAGGGAATAACATTTGAAATGTAAATATCCTTAGAATGGGGAACAAAATATCCATGGAAGGAGTTACAGAGACAAAGTTCAGAGCAGAGACTGAAGAAACGACCATCCAGAGACTGCCCCACTTGGGGATCCACCCCATAAACAACCACCAAACCCAGTCACTAGGCAGATGCCAACAAGAGCCTGCCGACAGGAGCCTGATATAGCTGTCTCCTGAGAGGCTCTGTCAGTGCCTGACAAATACAGAAGTGGATGCTCACAGTCATCCATTGGACGGAGCACAAGGTCCCCAATGAAGGAGCCAGAGAAATACCCAGGGAGCTGAAGGGGACTGAAGCCCCCTAAGAGGAACATCAATATGAACTAGCCAGTACCCCCAGAGCTCCTTGGAACTATACCACCAATCAAAGAAAACACATGGTGGAACTTGTCTCTAGCTGCATATGTAGCAGAGGAGGCCCTTGGTCCTGTGAAGGCTCCAGGCCCCAGTATAGGGAACTGCCAGGACCAGGAATGGGAGTGGGTGGGTTGGGGAGCAGGGGGAGGGGGGAAGAGATAAGGGATAGAGGATTTTTGGAGGGGAAACTAGGAAAGGGGATAATATTTGAAATGTAAATAAAGAAAATATCTAATAAAAAAAGAAAAAAAGAAATGTAAATAAACAAAATACCCATTAAAAAAAGAAAGGCAATACCAAAAAAAGAAAAAAGAGGACAAAACCCCTCAAAATTCATGTTACTATTTGTTATGAAGTTACTGCAATTATTACAAATGCTGAGCTGAACTTTATGTAAAAGGGAATTATCCCAGGTTGCAAGATTGTGTATAGCATCTGGGAAACAATTCTTAAAGGCTTTAATAGTCATCAAAGCCCAAGGACTAAAGACTACACGTAATCATTCACTCATACCTTCTTCCAAAGTCCCTAAAAAGCTGTCTGATTTCGTTCTCTCTGGCTTGATGCTTTCTTTTTTTTCTCTCTTCTGTTCAACAACGTCTTGATCTTTGTTTTTTTTCTCCCTTTAATGACAATGATTTGGGGTATTAAAACACATATATAACCGTGGGGGAACAAGACTATCTTCAGAAGCATAGAGTACTTAGTACTAGTGGTGTACTCCTACAGGGCAAGTGTTTAAGGATAAAGTATTTATCTTTATTTACCTTTAGTTTTTGTTTATCTTTTATTTTCATTATTTATTCATTTGCTTAGAGACAGGTTTCCCTATGTAGCCCTAACTGGCCTTAAACTCACAGTGACCTGCATGCCTCTGTCTCCAGAGTGTTGGGATTAAAGGCATGTGTACCATGCCTGACAAGTCTAGTTTAAATGTATGTTAACTTGTTTTCTGAACTGTATGAAGCAGTTACTGCTACATCTACATTGTGTGATGAGAAAACCCAGGCACAGAAAATTACCTACCTAATTAGTTCTAAAGCCTACGCAATCAGACTCTGTTTTCTACAATAATACTATATAGCTAGTCTCAAAGGGAAAATGAAAGCATTGTCCTTGTATTATCAGCATTCTCTTTCAAGTCATTACTCATCACCTTGTCTTCATTTCCTTCAAGGTCCCTGATAGGAGAAGTCTAAGTAAGCACCTCATAGTTTGAGCCACACTCTCCTTAAGAGCAGGAACAGCCACCTCTGGGGTGGGGACGAAGATAAAGTCACCTAGCAAGGGGGCTTTCTCCTCTTTAACCTTCACTGACATAATCAGAAGCTCCAGAGCGGGCAAAGGCCTTTACGGTTATCTTCTACTTCTGTTGCTGTTACTTTGCAACATCTAGTCCACCAGCTCTCTCCTTTGGGGCAGAAGACAGTGAGCAGATGCTGTTCACTTTACAGTATTTCAGGTAATTGAGGGTAGCTATCAAATTCTCCACTCTTCTGCTCTGTTCAGGCCGAGCCTTCCTGGCTCCTCAGCTGCTCTCCTATGACCTGGTTTCCAGACCTGGGACTATTGTGTGTCCTCTCTGTTGACTGCTGACATCCATTTAGAAATGTGACCTGGGAGTCCTCCAATAGCACATGTGTGACCTGTGGTGAACTTCTCTGATCTGAACAGCTCATTTCTGTTTATTCAGCATTAACGCTATATCAACTTTTTCAGAAACTGAGTGCTGGGTATGTGAATTAAAACTTCCTGCCCTCAACATATTTACAGTTAGCAGTTTCCAATTAAAAAAATTATCCAGTTAGACTTGGGGTCCCACATTGTATACTTTTGGATCTAAAACTTACCAACCTTTTAAGTGTCATTTGTACTGCTTTAGTTTTGTCTGAGATACCATAACCCTATGTTCCTTGGCTGGCTTGGAGCTCCTGGGCAAGCTCAGGCTTGGACTTCTGAGGAGCTGAAGCTGCACATCACGCAACAGCCACGCCTGGCTTTGTCTTTAAAGTGGCCAACATTTCCACCTAACGAGGTAATTTTGGATTTTCAGTCTATCGTCCATCACATTAGCATCCACTTCTAACCCACTTGTGTTATGTGAAAATTTGATACAGATGCCTTTTCTGATTTAATTCAAATGACTGATGAAAATGTTGGAAGGTGACAGGGCTAAAATCCAGTCTGAGAGCTCTGATACCAGTCTGCTAATCGGTGTCCTTGGAGAGTAGATGGCTGGAGGAAGAGAGGCAGGTCTGAGTGCAGACAAATGGTGTCAGGGCTGGATGACCTACAGCAGGACAAAGCCATCAACAGAAATACATATCCAAGAAGTTGAAAGCCTAATTACTTTCTGGAGAGAAAAAAAAAAAAGAAAGAAAGAAAAGCTGGGAGCCTATGGAGTCTTCTATGACCTTGTATGTTTTTTTCCCTATGAAACATAAGAAAATGACTCCTTAGTGGGGAAAGACAACCTTGTAGAGCCCTTGGTAGGGTCCAGCAGTGCCGTGTTCTCCTCAGGTGACTGCAGCAATCTTTCCAGGTCCTCATCAAGAGAAGAATGAGCTCTGTCCAGGGGCAAGTAAAGATAATAACAAGAGTCACTTTCCCTCCTAACCCATCACCTCACAAGGAAAAGGTCCTCAAAACTACTGCTTTCCCAAGAACTGAAAACATAAGCTGTGAGATTGTATCTAGACACCCAGAGGTTCCGTGTATCTAACGTCTATGTACACTGAAATAGTCCTTTAACTCTTGACAAAGCCCTGGGACCCATGAGATCAGTCCCTTCAGTGCCAGCTCTGTCTCAATTATAGATCATTAAATCTAGTTTTCTTTTTTTCAAAGATTTATTTATTTATTTTATGTATATGAGTACACATTGGACTGTACAGATGATTGTGAGCCTTTGTGTCATTGTTGGGAACTGAATTTAGGACCTCTGCTCGCTCTGGTCATCCCTGCTCACTCTAATAAATAAGTACACTATAGCTGTCTTCAGAAACACCAGAAGAGGGTGTCAGATCTTATTATACAGGTGGTTGTAAGCCACCATGTGGTTGCTGGGATTTGAACTCAGGACCTTTGAAAGAGCAGTCAGTGCTCTTACCTGCTGAGTCATCTCACCAGCCCCCTAAATCCAGTTTTCTATATGATGTTATAATTTTCACGCTTTCTATGTTTTTCTGAATAAGAACTACTTCTGAGGCTAGATGATAAAAGAGGTTTTGAAAGCCCTAAAATGTACTTTCCATTTGAAAAACTGGTTTCAGCCAGGCGTGGTGGCGCACGCCTTTAATCCCAGCACACTTGGGAGGCAGAGGCAGGCAGATTTCTGAGTTCGAGGCCAGCCTGGTCTACAAAGTGAGTTCCAGGACAGCCAGGGCTACACAGAAAAACCCTGTCTCGAAAAACAAAAACAAACAAACAAACAAACAAAAACTGGTTTCCATTCTATAATAGTGCCTTGGACTCACCACTCACATAGCACTGAGCCACCTGGGACTTGTGGAAACCAGCTTGTGAGTGGCACTGTTAACCCTTTAGAAAAATTAAGATCAATGGCTAAGGAGAGGGGTTCAGTAAACAAAGCACTTGTCAAATAAGCATTGAGGACCACAGTCTGAACCCCCAGAACCTACATAAAAGCCATCCCACCTCTAATCCCAGCATTTAGAAGCCAGCGACAGGTGGATCCCCAGGTCAAGGTGAATAGCCAGCCTAATTGTTAAGCTAGCTCAGTGGGTAAAGGTGTTTGTCCTGAGTCACATCCCTGTGATTCACATGGTGGAAGGAGAGAACCAACTCCTCCAAGTTGTCCTCTGACCTCTGGCCACAAACAAACAATGTCAAAAGGGGAAGAAGAAATAACACTAACATTTTTTGAGACAGAATCTCATCCCAGGCTGGCTTTGAACTTCTGATCTTCCCATTTCCACCTTCTGAGTACTAGGATTCCAGGTATGTGCCAGGCTGAGTTTATACGGTGCTAAGGATGAAACATAAAGCCTCATACATTCTAAGCAACTGGGTACTCTGCCAAGTGAGCCTCCTCTCCAGTCTAAGTAACGGACCTGGTGACAAGGCACAAAGCGCTTGACACTGAACAGTCAAGTGTAACTTGCTGTTTTCTTCTTAAAATAGGGTCTCTATGAAGTCAAGGCTGACTTTCAACTTCGGTCTTCCTGCGTGAAATACAGCATATGCCAGCACATTCAGCACCAACTTGACCTAGGGCAACTCATCTTACCCCCTGAATAATCCACATGGCTGATTTCGGAAAGTGGTGTGAGAGGGATGTAATAGTTATAATACACGCCAGAGATTAAAGATTTCTCAGGGCTGGTGAGATGACTCCACGGGTACAACCTGCCACACAAGCCTGACAACCCTCATCTCCAGAACCCATTCAAAAGTGAGAGAAAACGAACTCCATAAAGCTCTCCTCTGACCTCCACACTCAGATCACAGTATATATGTATGCTCCCAAATACCACACACAAAAACAGAAAATAATGATACATACATTTAATAAAAACTGTTCAAAGTTTTTCAAAATGTTTACCAGGGAGGGGGAAAAGTCTCCTTCCTTTTATTCCTTGGTATTCTGTCTCCTCTAAAAATAAAAAAAAACTTTCTTTTCAGCTTTTAAGACTAACTCCTACTTCTGCGATTCTGTTTAAGGCTTCTCTATTTTTTAAGAAGAATGATTTAGCTTTTAAAGGGGGAAGTACTGGATCCATATTCTAGCCAATGAAATATAAGTAACTGTAGGCTGGGAAACTTTTGAGAAGGGTTGTGCCTCCCAAGTTAAAGTGGGGCAGACTCCAGTGACATTTTCCTTTGCCCAACCCTCTTCTTACATTTGCCTGCCATGTGGACAACAGCCATCCTTCCACCAGGAGACGGGTGTGGGAGAAACAGAAAAAATAAACCTAAAACAAAGGCCAGCATGTCACAGGTGAATAGAGCAGAAGACTAAACAGCAGGAGTCTCTGGAGGTGTGACTACACTAGCACCCATGTGCCACCCATGAACCTCTTGTTAAATGACAACTCATTTAGCCACGGCAGTGGGGCTTGCTATTCTTTGCTGCTGAAACCACCATGTACTTCCCCAGCAGAGGCAGGGCCAATATTCGGAGTAGGATGAGAGGAAGGGGTCATGCCTAAGTCTCATCTGTAGGACGAGGGGAGGGGGACACGTGCCACTACAGGGCTAAGTCTCATCTCTTTTCAAAGCTTATTTTGTTCATTGTGAACTCGTTTGTATTAACTTCAATCATTTCAACTTTTTTATTATTCCTCTTTATTTTTTATATTGCATTGGTGTTTTGCTTGCATATATGGCTGTGTGAGCATGTCAAATCTTCTGGAACTAAGTTACAGACTGTTGTGAACTGTCATGTGAAACGCTGGGAATGGAACCAGGGTGCTCTTGACTTCTGAGCCATCTCTCTAGTCAACTTCAATCTTTTTAAAATTGCATTAAAATATTACCTAAACCAAAAAGAGAGTGTCTTATTCAGTGTTCTATTGCTATAAAGAGATACCCTGACCACAACAACCCTGATAAAAGTAAGCATTTAACTGGGCTTGATTACAGCTTCACAGGGTCAGTCCATTATCATCATGGTGGGAAGCAGGGGCACACAGGCAGACATGGCGCTGGAGAAGAGTAGCTGAGAGCTCTACACCTGGATCCACGAGGGCCACTGGGCCTGGCCTGGGTTTCTGAACCCTCAAAGCTCACCCCAATTGACACACTTTCTCCAACAAGGCCACCCCTCCTAAAAATAGTGCCATTCCCTACTGACTAAGCATTCAAATATATGCATCTATGGAAGCCACATTTTGTTTGTTTGTTTGTTTGTTTGTTTGTTTTTATTTTTGAGACAGGGTTTCTCTGTGCAGTCCTGGCTGTGGACAGTTAATGACTGCTGGGGAGAGACATGCTCTTCAGTGGGCAGCCACTGGTGAAGTGTTCGGGTCCTACTGACGCTCATTAGGTCAGACACCCTCCACAAAAGACAGGAGGAAGAAGGGAACTAGAGAGAGAGGGAAAGATGAGAGAGGACAGTGGGAGGTACACATGATCAAAACACATTGTACACCCGTATGAAAACACCATCATGAGACTTACTCTACATAATTAATACATGCTAATATAAAACAAAACCCTAGAAATGAAGAGAGAATAAAGAAAAAGATTACTCTGTTCCTTCTAATTTGTTAGTGCAATAAAAACTAATATACACAAACACAATTTTAAAATCCTTTCAAAAGTCTAGTTGTTTTTTTGTTTTTGTTTTTGTTTTTTGTTTTTGTTACCTCTCTGTGTCTTCCAGATCCTGAATTTCTCTGCTGGAAAGAAAACTGCTGTCTTTACTACTGTTGGTTTCTTGTTCTTCCAAATGCTTCTTATCTAAAGCAATGGAGAGAGCTAACTTTATTAAAGTGGAAAACGCTTAAGAGCATCCTTTGAGAGGAACTGTGAAAACCAAGGCCATCAGTCCTTCCGTGATGCACCCAGGAGAGCAGAGGGCCAGGTGGCAGTCCACAGGGCACCCACGTTCACAGCAGCTGCTTCTGGGGTCTTGGGAGATCTCTGGTGCCAGGAGAAGCTACAGGAAACCTAGCCAGTGCCAAGTTCAGAGAACTAGACAAAGCAAAGCAAGGAAGGCACACAAAAAAGGAGGCAAACAACTCTAAAAATAAACCACACAATTGTACTTTAGGACACTCTTCCCTTCCTTGCTTCCTAGACGTTCCAAAGGTAGAACTTCACAGAAGGGATTTGTGTGGGGTAAGGCTGATTCCTTTAATGTATGCAAAGCATTTTATAAATATTGTCTCCTTTCATCTGGGCAGCAGACCTATGAAAGGAAGAGGACTAACACTTGCTAATTATTTTAGTGTACCAGGCACTGTGCATAGAGCTATTATGTATCATAATAGAAACTATTGTTCCCATTTCACAAATAAGGATAGATGAAGTTCAGAAATGAAATAGTTTGTAACACGACATTAACTGGTGGAATCGAATTAAAATGGACCCAAGTCACTCTTTCCCACATACACCACTGTGCTGTTAAGAGATGCATTACATAAAAGCCTCATGCATAAAGACCTGGGTTTGAGCTTACCCTTGTCAGTGACATTCAGATCACGTGCTGTGTTCTCATGTGACTCCGTGGATGAGACCTGCTGCTGCTTCAGTTGCTCTGTCACAGTACAAAAGCAGAGGGCGACTTACCCTACCTATTTCCAGACCACACCGTTTTCTAGGACAGTGGCTCTCAGAGGCCAGGCCTCAGACCGGCACTACTGGTCAAACCCAAACCTACTAAACCTGAAACCCTGGCAGTTTAACTCAGCCCTATTACATGGTTCTGCCTCCTGAAAAACTTCAAAGCCACTACTTTAGTACACTCTGAGTTCAAAAGGAATTCTTCAAGTAAGAAAGCCCCAAAAAACATTTGATAAAGGGTTGTTTTGTTTGTTTGTTTGTTTTGGTTTGGTTTTTGGTTTGTTTGAGACAGGGTTTCTCTGTGTAGCCCTGGCTGTCCTGGAACTCACTCTGTAGACCAGGCTGGCCTTGAACTCAGAAATCTGCCTGCCTCTGCCTCCCGAGTGCTGGGATTAAAGGCATGTGCCACCACATCCAGCTGATAAAGATGTGGTAGCACATGCCTATAATCTCAGTACTCAGGAGGCACAAGCAGAAAAACTTCAAGTTTGATGCAAGTTCTAGGCTAGCCAGGATGTAGAGTGAGATCCTGTCTCAAAACAAAATAAAACATTAGGAGATATGTGGTGCATATCTTAGAAGGTAGGAGGTGGAAGCAGAAACTTATAAAGGCCAGCCTTGGATATACACATGGAGTTCAAGGCTAGACTGTATTACATGAAACTTTGTCTCAAACAATAATAACAGCAAACAAACAAACAAACAAACAAACAAAGGGCTAGCAAGATGGTTCGATGGGTTAAGGCAACAACTCCTTCCAACTGTCCTGATCTCCACACGAGCTCTACGGCATGTGCATTTATGTACACACACACAAAGTAAGTGTAAAAATGCAAAAAAGAAAACAAGAAAATAGGCTGAGTGTGATGGTGTACACCTTTACCACTAGCACTTAGAAGGCAAAAAGCAGGCACATTTTTTGTGAGTTTCAGGCCAGCCCGAATTATACATGTAGACCCTGTCTTAAAAACAAAACAAGGACGAGGATGCTGATGCTAATAGGTAACACAGAGGTCTAGGTGGCAGGTATTCAGGCGTGTGCCACCATTGCTGTGCGGACTATATTATTTTTATTCCTGGTTTTCAGATGAGGAGCAATAGCACTGAGACCAGAGCTGAGGAGGGGCCTGGGAGCACAGCTACTAAAATGGGCAAAGTGAAGAAAGAGTTAAGAAGCTTTCATAAATGGAAAATAACTAAGGAGAATTGAGACTGGGTTCAGAAAATCTTAGCTCTAAAGTTTATGCTCCTAACTTTGATTTTAAAAATAAATTTTAAGACTTCAAATTTGTGTGTGTGTGTGTGCGCATGTGTGTGTGTGTATGTATGTTCCACACTTATACTTTGTGTCCACAAAGATCTTAAGAGGGCTCCAGATCCCTTGAACTGTTACAGATGCTTTTAAGCAACTACATACGTGCAAAGAACTAAACCCAGGACCTCTACAAGAGCAGTAAGTACCTGTAACTGCTGAGCCAACTCTCCATCCCCCTAATCCTGACTTTATACTCTCAGTAGCAGAGCAATCCACAGATGTCTCCATACTGGCCTATGTCCTGTTTTCTTACCATGAATATCTATCATCTCTGCTCCCTTATAAAATGCTCACTAGCCAAGATGAGCATATGCTAAACTCAGTGGCTGCTCTGGATTTGCTAGGCTTATTTCTTTCAAAACGCTCTTCAGAGCAAAGCAGAGACAGCTAGGACCAACCCAAGCTCATTTTGAGGAGGGGGAATTACGTCTAGGCAGTGCTGGTCTGCTCCTTTCCTACTTGTAGCCATTTGAATATGCTTGGCCCATGGGAAGTGGCACTATTAAGAGGTGCAGCCCTTGTACTACAGAGCAATTGTGATAAAAACTGCATGGTACTGGTACAGCGACAGACAGGTAGATCAATGGAATAGAATTGAAGACCCAGAAATGAACCCACACACCTATGGTCACTTGATCTTTGACAAGGGAACTAAACCCATCCAGTGGAAAAAGGACAGCATTTTCAACAAATGGTGCTGGTACAACTGGCGGTTAACATGTAGAAGAATGAGAATTGATCCATTCTTATCTCCTTGTACAAAG
>NC_034603.1:55125196-55182306 GCF_900095145.1 Mus pahari | reverse complement strand
TAAAAAAAAAAAAAAAGAGGTGTAGCCTTGTTGGAGGAAGTGTGTCAGTGTCAGGGTAGCTTTTCAGCTCCTATGCTCAAGCCCTGCCCAGTGCAGAAGAGAGCCTCTACCTAGCTTCCTGCAGAAGAGAGTCTCCTGGCTGCCTCTGAATCAAGATGTAGAACACTCACTTCCTTCTAGCTGTCATGACTGCCTGTATGCTGCCATGCTTCCCACCATGTATAATGGACTGAACCTCTGAAACTGTAGGACAGCCCCAATGGAATGTTTTACTTATAAGAGTTGCCATGGTCATGCTGTCTCTTCACAACAACGGAAACCCTAAGGCACTACTATTAAAACTGCTACCTGACAGCTCTTGAGCTCAGCACTCTCTTGCTGTTCTTAAGTGATCACCTATACCCTGAATTCTAAAAGACCTTTCCCTTTAAGGCTCCTGTCAGGGTCCTAGAGCTCTGGATGTGAATGCTCCAAAACAAAACAAAACAAAACAAAACAAAACAAAACAAACAAAAAAAAAAAAACGGAATATATCATGAAGACTCCTAGAGGTCTTTTCAGAAAAAAAAAAATCAGTGATAATACTATAATTGCCCAAGTTCATTAGGTCAAAGGACAGGCACTGAAGGTTATGCTAAGGAGTCTAGAGGATAGCCATGCTTTCAGTCAGAGCATTAAGTCTTTATTCCTTATGAGTCATAAAACCTCAGAGAGTCTGAAAACCAACTGGTGCCCCTTGAGAAATTCTATGTAGGCCCTACTCCAAGAACTGAACCATCACAGCTTAGAGGAGATGGACCTCCTAAAGATAAGGGCTATACACTTCCAAGGAATATTTGGTTTGGATTGAAAGGGATATTAACAATTCCTTTAATCAAAGGAGTTTATCATCTAGATGGTGGAACACTTGAGGCTAAGGCATAAAGACTGAGTAAATCGACCAGCCTGGCTATGAAGTGCATGCTAGACCAGCCTGAGCTACATAGCAAACCTGATCTCAAAAAATGAAAACGACACAAAAACCTCACAAAAATTAGTTCATCACCATAAAACATCTGAATTTTGTTACTTTATCTTAGAGTCTTCCCATAAACCCCTTTGTAACAAATGACAAAATAAACAGGCCAATTATCCTAGCCACATTGTGGATTATTAGATTCAGAAACTGTCCCTTCCTGAATTTGTACATTCCTTTTTTGTTTGTTTTGTTTTCTGAGACAGGGTTTCTCTGTATGTAGCCCTGAATCTATCTGCCTATGCTTCCCTAGTGCTAGAATCCACCGCCCAGCCTAAATTTGTACACTGAACCACAACTTGATAGTTGTTTTTGTACTAGTATGGATACCTAAGAAAAAGAAACCATAATGTGGTCAGTAACCATAACCAACAGGGGCCAAGGGGTCCGAAACAAGGGTATTGGAACACTTCTTACCAATTTCGTCAAGTAGCTCCTGAGCTGGTGGTGGTAGCTCATCAAGATGATGTTGAGAGGTGGCTTCTGCCAGTTCTTAAAAAAGATCAAGGGGAAAATGACTTAACACCTTCTTAGACCTGAATAGCAGTTTTCTAGGCTTTCATGGCCTTGAGGCTTTCTCAACGGGGAAATAAACTGAAGAGTATGAGAGCATCTAACATAACAGTCTTAGTAGAGGCTTCCTTAATATTTGATGGCCTCTACTCTCCACTTTCATCCCACATATGCCACTCTTTGCATAGGACACCTTTCCAAAGGACACTTAAATCAGATAAGGTACAGATTCTTACTAAGAGGCTTGGGGATGATTTGGAGCAGGTTGTTAGAGAAACAGAGGTTATGGACCAGACAACATGAACAAAAACACAAAGCAGAAGGCTGTTCTCTGCAGAGTATCAGGCCAGGAGGTATGGACACAACCATATTTTAGGCCTTTTCCCAAGTGCTCGGTTATAGATAATAAACCCTCAACATAACATACAGAACTTCTTTTCCCTGGAGAGAAACTCCAAGAGCTATGGCAAAGGTCTTAGACATTGAAATTACTGCAACAAAAACAATTTTCTCTGGAAGGTTTTAGCATTCTTACATGATTTGAAAACTGTCTTTTAAGAAATCTATTCTAAGGAAAGGATCAGAGATTCAAATAAGGCATATGCACAAAAGATAAGCCTTGGGAAACAATATAAATTTTCAAGTAAGAGAAGGGTTAAATAATATATAGAATATATTATTATGTAGCTGCTATATATTTATTATCATTCTTAATTATATATAAGTACATATATAATTACTAATTACAAGAGGAAATGCTCGAAACACAATTAGTCTTTACTAATCTCTTAGCCTAGCAATACCAAAATCCATGGGTGCTCAAGTTTCTTATACAAAGTGGCATAGTGTTTAATGGCTTATAATAATACCTAATATAATATAAATGCTATGTAAATCATTAGTATATTGTACTATTTAGTTAGGGAAGATGAAACAAAGCAGCTACACATGTTCAATACAGCAATCTTTTTCCAATTCTTTTCATTGGCCACTAGCTGACCTCACGGATATGGAACTATGGTAAGGATGCTGAGCTTGCCAAGGGGAAACATCGTCTAAAACTGCTATATGGCACAGTATAGTAAAATATAGTAAATATTAGTAAAACTATGAAACAAACAGTGTACCACAACTGTATGACACAGCAAGCTGTGCTATGATTACATAATCATTTTGTTTTTAAAACATTTTCTTATTTATCTAGTTTTCTATAATGAATATGTTCTACTTTTATAATCAGGGAAAATAACATTTTGTTTAAACCAAATGTCACATCAAAGATTGATGAACATCACCCTAAACTTTCTTAAAACGGCTTACTGTTATGAACTACTTTAACGTTAAACAAGGGTACCTCCAGGTAGGCTCCTCCTCTTGGTAGCATGAGTTGATGTTACAAATGCCGTAGAAATGTTAGAAGAGCCAGTCCCACTCAACATACACAATCTCTTCTATAAAAATAAGTCATAAAATGTGGTAATTAATATGTGCACTGAGTAAAAAGACACATGTAGCTCATTCCTCACCATTTATTTTGGACAGTAAATTACAAATCCTACAAGTCACCTCTTCTGGGAAGCCTTCTCAACTCTGTCTGCTGAGCATTTAGCAATCACATAGGCCTGTCTTCCTCATTAAGGCACTGGCAACTTTGAGACGGGCCTGTGTCTTTCTTATTTAGGTGTGGATATGGTGCCTGACACTCAGACTCTTCCCAGTTAACAGTTCACTGAGTGAAGGGGTAAGGTTCCTAGTTACTTCCTCACTTGGAAGAGGAACTTTTGTGAGCCAAATACCAAAATAACATTTACAATCAATTTTCCATTAAGTACTAAAGAAAATAACCAGTCTGCTTCTACAGGGTGTCACAGTTAGCTTTAATAGTCACCTTGATATACCTAGCAAAAGGGAACCTTAGTTGAAAAACTGCCACCAACAGATCTGCCTCTAGGCATGACTGAGACATTTTCTTAACTGCTAATTGATGTAGGAAGCCTTAGACCACTGTGGGCAGGCAGTGCTATCCCTAGGCAGGTGGCCCAGACTATATAAGTAGTTGAACAAGCCAGAAGGAGAAAGCCAGTGAACAACTGTGATTTAAATGAGAATGTCGCTCATGGGCTCATATAGTTGAATATCTGGTTTCTAGCTGGTGGACTGTTTAGGAAGGATTAAAAGGTGTGGCCTTATTCAAGAATGTGTATCACTTAGGGTGAGCTTTGAGGTTCCAAAAGCCCATGCCAGGCCCAGTTTGTGCTCTCTGCCTGCAACTTGTGAGTCAGATGTGAGATCTCAGGTACTGCTTCAGTTATCAAACCTGCCTGCCTGCCTGCCTCTCTGCCATGATAGTCATGGACTAACTCCCTTAAACTGTATGCAAGCCCCTGCCTAAATTCTTCCTATTATAAATTTCTTTGGTCATGGTATGTATTACAGCAATAGCAGTAACCATGACAACAATGTTTCTCCATGGTTTCTGCGTCAGATCTTACCACCAAGTTACTGCCTTGGCCTCCCTGGATGGAGGACTATAACCTGTAGACCAAATTAACTCAGCAGTTGGTTTTTGGCCAATGTTTTATCTCAGAAACAGAAATCAAACTAGTAGAGCAGGTCAGTCAAAAGTTCTAGGGGTTTTCTGTTTTTCGAGACACGGTTTCTCTGTGGAACTGCCCTGGCTGTCCTGGAACTCACTCTATAGACTAGGCCGGCCTCAAACTCAGAGATAAGCCTGCCTCTGCCTCCCAAGTGCTGGAATTAAAGGTGTGCACCACCACCTCCTGGCCAGCTAAAAGGTTTTTAATAAGTCGTATTAAGCAGGAATTTGTGGTTTTCTTTTAAAAACTGAACTTTTGCAGTATGAGTGAGAAAGAAGAAAGAGCATGTGAATGAGGAGGAGGTGACAGAGACGAGCTCTTCCTGAAGCGTCGGGGAGACCAACCAGCACTCGAGGAAGCAGCAGGCTTCAAGAAGCAAAATGGAACTCTTCCACAATGCAGTCTCTGGAGAGGAAGCCCAGGGACACCTGGAAGGATTCTAGCGTATTCCATGTTTCTCAACAAATCTGGAGAAACCTCAGTCCTTCCGGTCACTGAGGGCTTTGGACTGACCTCATAAAAGTGTAGAACAAAACTTGGGCACTTACGGAGTCAGTCAGCTGGGCAGATAGGCTTTTAGAAGAAGCAAGGAGTGATTCCAGGCTCTTAGCTCTCTCTCGGACAGTTGTAAATTTGGCAGACAAAGTTCTCATAGCTTCTTGACCATTCCAACAAAATGTAGATCCTCTTTTAACATGAAATGTGGTATTT
Organism: Mus pahari; assembly: GCF_900095145.1. Lineage (NCBI taxonomy): Eukaryota > Metazoa > Chordata > Mammalia > Rodentia > Muridae > Mus > Mus pahari. The sequence goes on along the minus strand of NC_034603.1, from coordinate 55,177,470 downwards.
TCAAGGCAGTCTTCATAGTGACTAGCAGCTGAAGAAATCGACTCTAGGAGAAAAGAGGGCAATAAATGTCTAAATTCTTTACACTGTAAACAAAACAACCACAAAACTATAACAATGCCAGGAATTTTCCAAATTGCTAATAACTGAAACAACCATGAACCTGAGACTCTGTATTCGAGGTTCTCACGGCATATACACACACATACACACACACAATCACACACATGTATGTAAACTTGGCTATCAAAATGAAATAAAGGGAAATTAAGCCACAAATTTACTAGAAATAAGAACAAATAAATATAAATGTTTGATGCTGGTTATGTCTGGTGGCAGAATTCAAGGACTGTATGTTTTGGCAGAAAATAGTCTTTTCAAAATCCAGTGTTTCTGCAGTTACTGCAGAGGTGCTCGTGCACTGGAATGTTCGCACTACTGCGACCTAACACCAACCTTCAAACATTATCCACAGCACCAGCACTACCACTTTTAACGGAAACTCAGGGTCATAACCTACTGCCTTAGTTTCCCTGCATTCTCAAAGAAAAGTTAAAAACTGTGAATTGATAAAGGAAACTGGTTTGTTATAGTTTTACTGGGGGGGGGAGGAGAATGATTTCCTAACTTCTCTCTATTATGGCTGGGCAATTTTGCATTTTATGGAAAATCAGAGAGGGTAGTGCTGTGGATCTATTTCAGTGGTAAAGAACTTGCTTTGTTTTACAAAGTCCAACATTTGATCTCTAATACTAACAGAAAGCAAACAAAAAAAACCTCATAAGATATAGATATTTAACTATGGAAATGAAATCAACTATTTTGTAGTAGGCTGTCTCCAGCAGGGTGGGTCTGTAACACCGTATCTCTACCTGGAGGGTCTGCTACACTGTAACACCAAAACCCTACCTGGCAGGCCTGCTACACTTTAACACCATACCTCTATCTGGCAGGCCACCGATTAACTATTCAGTTCTCTTTAAAAACCACCTTTGCTCTGGAAGAAAATAGCCATCCTGACTTATGTCCAGTCACGGCAAATAGCAAAGGCCTGTGAATTTCTCTTCTAAAAACATTCTTCCCTGTGTATGACTACCTGGGCTGAGCGGAGTACTGGCACTAGTAGGTGCGTGTTTTAATTTAGGTGTTTTGCATGAGGTTTCCTTAAAACATCCGTCTTGTTCATAGGTGATGCTGGACAAGTCTTGAATGTCTGTCAGTGATCTAAAGAATTAAGAACACATAATAAGCTGGTCATAGTGGTACAACTGTGTTATCTCAGTAGTTTTGAGGCCAAGGTAGGAGGATTGCCATGACTTCAAGGTCATCCAAAGCTACACAGTTCAAAGCCAACCTGACTTACATTGCAAGATTCAATCTTAAAAGGGGAAAAAAAAGGTACAAAGTAACTGTGAGATGTGGGGAGATGTTTGGAAAAACAGAATAATACATTCCTGATAAGAACATCTTTTATTTTGATAAGTTTGAACTCACCACAGGCTGGCCTTTAACTTATGATCTTATGGCTTCAGGCTCCTTAATCTAGTGAGTGCAGATATATACCACCATGTCCTGCTCTAATAAGAACTTTTAGAGTATATTCCTAATAAAACTGTTATTTGTCAATACATTTTAGACTATCTTAAAGAAAATATTAAGAAGTACCTTTAAGCTTGGCAGTGGTGGCATATGCCTTAATTCCAGCACTAAGGAGGTAGAGGCAAATGAATCTTTGAGTTCATGTCCAGCTGGTCTACTACAGAGTGAGTTCCAAAATAGCTAGAGCTACATAAAAAAGCCTTGGCTAGGAAAACAAAACAAGCAATACAAACAAAGGTGGTGGGAGAGAAATATCTTTAAAAGTAAGGCTGGAGAGATGGCTCAGCAGGTTCAGTCCCCAGCACTCACAAGACTGATCATATCTGCAACTCTGATTCCAAGGGAATCCAATGTCATCATCTGGCCTTCTTGGGCATTGTATACAAGCAATATACACACTTGCATGCAAAACACGAGTAAAAATAAAATACAATTTAAAGATACCTAACTTAAAAAAAAGATTCCGGGACACTGGGCGTGGTGGCACACGCCTTTAATCCCAGCACTTGGGAGGCAGAGGCAGGCAGATTTCTGAGTTCGAGGCCAGCCTGGTCGACAAAGTGAGTTCCAGGGCACCCAGGGCTATACAGAGAAACCCTGTCTCAAAAAAAAAAAAAAAGATTCCGGGGGGGGGGAGAGGGAGGGACAAGGAAAGATTAATTGATTAAGATTGAGATTCTGGGACCAGGAGTAATAGTAGCTTACCTATGTATGCCCTTAATTTCAACACTTGGGAGGCTGAGGCAGAAGGACTGCTGCAGGCCAGACTACAAGCCTCACAGATTGCCTCGACTTTGAGGCTAGCCTAGGCTACAGTGATTAAAAAAAAAAAAAATAGTTGAGTGGGGTGGGGGCAGGGGATATGAACATGTCCATAACCCTCTATCAAACCAAGAAACAAACAACAAACAAAGAGAGACACTGAGCTAGGGAGATGGTATGGTAGCAGAGCACTTGCCAAACAGGCCTTGGAGTTATAGTCTGGGCACCACAAAACAAAACAAAAAAATACATAACTTGTAACATATTTTGGCTGATAAAAATAAACCATTCCCATTTATGAAAGGATATTTATATAGAAAGAACATTAATCTATCTCAGGTAGTAAACTTATTAGCACCATAATTACCATTGCTCTGTGTCCTCGATTATAAGATGCTATTAGCTTTTTGATGAAAGAAAGATATTTATATTAAATATATTTATTGTAAGAACAGGAGCTATAAAGATGCTCAGAGGATACAGGCACTTGCTGCACAAGCTTGGCAGCCTGAGTTTCATCCTGGAGTCCACATAAACGTAGAAGTACAGAACCAACTCTACACAGTGTCCTCTCACTCCACATGCATATCATGGCATACCTGAGTATCTTAACAACAACAACAATAATAAAATAATAATAGTAATAATAATAATAATGAATGGGAGGAATACAGATTCTTACAAACAAATATTTCCATAAAACTATACAAATATCCTTAGCTACTCTTTGGTGACCATACATGTTTTTCTCTTTCAGTTCCTTTGGCGTCTCCCCTAATGTTTCCTCTTGTTTGTCTTCAGCACTGTGAGAGAAAAAGTAAGAACATTAATGAGTTCCTCGCCAGTCTAGTACATTAACATGGGACCAGTTCAGCAGCCTAGGGTAAGAGGCAATGGAAAAAGCACTAAGTTCAGAAGCAGGAAGTATGGTTTCTAGTTCTGGTCCCAGTGTTCACTAGTCACAAGCTCTCTGGCATCACTGGATCTCAATTCTTCTCCATATACTGGACAAATACTCGCAACGGGTGATCCCAGCTCTGAAATAAGCCAGTTGGTTTATATGACAGAGAGCAAGCTCCTTAAAAAGCCAGTGGAGCACAGGAACTTTGCTGGAAGGCAGACATTGGAGCAACAGGCACAGACAGGAGGCTTCAGCAACTGAGACACAGCTTTCTGGTATAGAGAACCAAGAAAGGCTTTCACTAAGAAACTCCAGAAGAGATACTGAAAACAAATGACCCATTTCTACTTCAACCAATGCTTAAGCTTCAATTTGAGTACTCAGGGATATAGAACTACAAGCAGATCCCACACTAAAGCTTTTCCTATGTCTTAACATAGGGAAAAGACACAGGCTGGTGCATGTGTCTCTCTCTATAGCCTTAACTGTCCTAGAACTCAGGCTGGCCTTTAACTCAAGAGATTTGCCTGCTTCTGCCTCCTTACTGCTGGGGTTAAAGGCATATGCCACCAGTATTTGGCTTATAATTTTAATTCCTATGTCAATAGTCTCAGAATTATTATTCCAATTTTATTTGTTCATTTATTTTAAGACCAGGTTTCACTATATATCCCTTGCCTGTTCTGAAACTTGCTATGTAGGCAGGTTGGCCTTAAACTTATAATGCTGGGATTATAAGTCTATGCCACCAGGCCTGTCTTTATCATTCCTGTTTTAAAGGTGTTACGACCAAAGTCATATGGATAGAATGTCAAAAGCCAGGATCTCAATATAAATAATAACTCCTTTTCACTACCTGTCAAATTCTGCTGAACAAATCCTAATATTCTTAAGTTGCTCAGAGCTAATTTGTACAGTGGGTAACACATTTGAAGGCAAGCAGTACATACATCTAATCACTTTCACCAGTGAACACTGCTTCTGAACCTGAAAGTGAGCAAGAAAATAACAGACATACCACGGAAGAGCTTGAAACTGAGGCCTGGTCAAAATCTCAGCATTCTTTCCGAATATTTCTCTTATTTGGAAATTGTCTTCAGCTGAAACGATAAAGAAATATATTTTTACTTTAATCCCAGCACTTGGGAGGCAGAGGCAGGCAGGTCTCTGGGTTCAAGGCCAGTCTGGTTTACATTGTGAGTTCCAGGACAACCAGAGCTACATAGTGAGACCCTGTCCCAAAAAAAATAAATAGATGATGATGATGATGATGATGATGATGATGATGATGATACTAACTGTATTCTTGTAAATAGTCACCAGGGGGCGCTTTTCACTTAAGATTTTAAATCCAAAGTGGTTGGGATTTTAGCTCAGTGGTAGAGTGCTTGAGCAAGATCCTTACTTACCTCCAGGGATTTGGGGTAAAGATCATTAACTGAAGACTCCCAAACAACCAAAAAACTGCGCCTCTTAGTGATCACCACAGTTTATAGAGAGGGGAGCAGGGGGTGGGGCAAAGACTGAAACGGTAGCTCAGTAATCCGTTTTTCCAGGACCAAGTGTCTGAGGTCAGTCTTGCCCTGTTCTCTGTAAGATGCTCTCAAGTATGTAGGCAAGCATCAGAACTCATTCCCTTCCCATCGTTAAGCTGTTCCACAGAAGCAGCAGCAAATTCTGACTCCAGATGCTCATAATTACCCAATGCCCAACAACCAACTGGCTGGTGGGCACCAGAAGGCCCACTGCTGCCTGTGGCAGACACACAAGACACTCTGAAACCCAACTAGTAGAGAAATGTTGGGGACTGGTATTCCTCTTCTGTGACATTCCTTTTAAAAGATAAACCTCAAGGAAGCATAAACTAACAATCACAATTTATTACTATTTTTACCATGAGCTACAGGCCAAGGCTATGCAGAAGAAAGTCAGCGGCAGAACAGGCTGAGAACCAGCTGGGATCCCATTGCACTCCTGCCACAATAGGAAGGGGTTGGTTATATGTCAGAGCCCTAAGAGGGAGGAGGGGGTAGAGAAAAGCTGTAAGAACAGAACGAACGAGAAGCCTTCGGGTTTTTCATACACTTTAGATGTTTGTTTAGAACTGGCCTTCATTTTCTGCTCTATGTCCTATCATGCCTTTATCCAACAAAACACTCCTCCAAATCAAAGAGGCCATGTTCATGTACCAGACCCACAGGAAGTGATCATGAGTAAAGGCTGCAGGAAAGGTGGTGTCTCTAGACTCTGGGGTCTTTTAGTATACATATCCCAAGTCCTGAGAGCCATTTCATCTAAAAGCCTGCAGCTTTTTCAGTACTAGGACTGAACCCAAGGACTTACCCATGCCAGGCAGATGCTGCCCACCTGCCTTTTTATTTTGAGGCAGGGTCTTGCTACTTGGGTATTACTTGTGTATTATCACTTACATCTGATGTGTGTTCGTGTGTATGTACACAGTGCACAGGCAGGTGGAGGCCAGAGGTCAACTTCAACTGCTGCTCCTCAGGAGCAATACCTTTTTTTTGAGATAGGATCACTCGCTGGGCTGGAGCTTGCAAAGGGGATAGGCTGGCAGGCCAGGAAACCCCAGGATCCATCTGTATCCACTTCTCTGGTGATGAGAGTACCCAAGTGGGCCACCATGCCAGGCCTTTTCGAATGAGCTCTGGAAATCAAATTCAGGCTCTTGTGCTTGCATGGCAAACACTTCATCACCTGAGCTGCCTCTCCATCCAGCCTCAGGTCTAGCTTTTAACTCTGGTTTAAAAATACATGATGCATATGCCAAGAGGGCAAATTATACAGCGCTTAAAAGCATCTCTAGCAGAGCTAACATTCACTTCCCTGCCTGCTGGTCCAATGTTGCTTTCTTATGTAATGGAAAGTTCCTTATAAATAACATAGGAATCAAGGGCTGCTAGCAGGACACAGAGGCAAAGGTCTGCAATTCCAGTACTCAAAAGGCTGATGCACAAAGATCATGAGTTGAAAGTCAACGTGGGGGATCAAATAGTGAAACTTTGTCATTAAGAGAAAGGGAAAAATTTTAAAAAGAGGAGGGGTTGTAGGGAAAATGGCTCAGCAGGTAAAAACCCTTGCCACCATGACTGATATCTTTAATTAGGGTCCCAGGACCAATGTGATGGAAGTAGAAAATTGACTTTCTCAAGTTGTCTTCTGATATCCACATGTGTACCCCTCATGTATGTACATACATACATACTTACATACATACAAAAAATTAAAAGCTAACAAAAAAGAGGCGACGATTCTCTTACGCACAAGTCTACACCCGTGATTCATTTCTTTTAAAGAATTATTTATTTAATTAATGTATAGAGTACACTGTAGCTGTCTTCAGACATACCAGGAGAGGGCATCGGATCCCGTTACAGATGGTTGTGAGCCCCCATGCGGTTGCTGGAAATTGAACTCATGACCTCTGGAAGAGCAGTCAGTGCTCTAAGCCATCTCTCCAGCCCTACACCCATGATTCTTAAGTATGTCTTATCTTTTGAGTCTCTCATGCTTAAGCCTGTATTAAAATAACTTTAATAAAACTCCAAATCTGCTTTCAAAGAGAAAGAAAGGACAAATGAACCAAAGATTCCCTGGGGGTATTAAATTAAATCTGCAAAACTGGCTGTTATTTATTGGCTTTTCAAGATACTAAGCACGCTGATTAATTGTCAAAACATGGAATCAGCCTAGACAGCGATTAACAGATGAACAGATAAAGAAAATATATTGTGTATACATAATGAAGTTTTATTTTAGATTTAAAGAATGGAATTGTTTCTTGTAGGAAAATAGAATTGGAGATCATAATATAAGCAAAATACATTAGACTCACAAAGACATACTTACAGTTTATCTCATATACAGAATCTAAATTTTTTTTTAAAACTGTATGTGTTATGAAAATAGAAGGGAGACTATATAGAAAAGGGGGACAACTGAGAAAGAGCAGGGAGAATAAGAGAGGGTGACAAGGGACTGACTACACAAAAGCAGGGTATTTGTGTGGTATGAAAATGTCACAACAGGGGGCTGGTGAAATGGCTCAGTGAGTAAGAGCACCAACTGCTCTTCCAGGGGTCCAGAGTTCAAATCCCAGCAACCACATGGTGGCTCACAACCATCTGTAACCAGATCTGATGCCCTCTTCTGGAGTGTCTGAAGACAGCTACAGTGTACTTATATATAATAAATAAATACATCTTAAAAAGAAAAAGAAAAAAGAAAATGTCACAACAAAATCTTAAATTTTTACACCAATTTTAGAAGCATAAATTTTAAAAGGGAGAAAACGGCACTGAGCAAAGGAAAATGATGGCCATTCTGGCTTCTAGGGTAAAGAAAGACCAGAGACTAAGTTGTTGTTTTTGTGCTATCAAAATCAGCTTTGGGCCAGGCGGTGGTGGCGCATGCCTTTAATCCCAGCACTTGGGAGGCAGAGGCAGGCGGATTTCTGAGTTCAAGACCAGCCTAGTCTACAAAGTGAGTTCCAGGACAGCCAGGGCTATACAGAGAAACCCTGTCTCAACAAACAAACAAACAAACAAACAAATCAGCTTTGGGGGTTAAAAAGATGGCTCAGTGGTTAAGAGCACTGACTGCTCTTCCAGAGGTCCTGAGTTCAAATCCCAGCAACCACATGGTAGGTCACAACCATCTGTAATGGGATCTGATGCCCTCTTCTGGTGTGTCTGAAGACAGCTACAGTGTACTCATATACATTAAATAAATTAACATTTAAATAATAACAACAATAATAATAACAAGGATGACGGTGATCATAATAATAATCAGCTCTGTGGTGTATGAAAATCTCTCAGGTTGATCAAGAATGATAATGCTGTACCTGCTGTACATCTGTCAAGAGACCTACAACTTGGTAAGTGCACACTGCTTACAAAGTGTACCACAGAAATACCCAGGGGGTGTAAAACACAATGTGTGGCTACCAGGAGACTGAGGAAGAGGAGGAGAGGGTTCATTTCATCTTATTTTTAATCTTTTTTTAATGTGTGTTTTGTCTGTGCACCAAGTGCATGCAGTGCCTGTAGAGGCCAGAAGAGGGCATCATATTCCCCAGGAATGGAGATGCAGACAGTTGTAAGCTGCCCTGTGGGTGTTAAGAATGGAACCCAGGTCCTCTAGGAGAGCAACCAGTGCTCTTAACTGCTGAGTTATTGTTCCAACCCCATTAAGGACTCATTCTAATGAGGTGAGGTCAGCGAGCCTTGTTTGGTTTTCTCATCTGCAAAATGAAAATCCTGAACAAGGTTATTTCTAAGGAGCCCCACCCAGCCCCGCCCCAGCTGTTAACACCTGTAATCTAACATAACATGAAGGGAATGGATTCCCAGAGAGATCTGCTGTGGCACTTACCATAGCCTTGAAGTTGGGCAAAAGAATTTTGGAATCTTTCAAAGTCTTCTTCTAGGGGACTTGAGGTCTATAAAAGAAAAGCAAAGAAAGCAGTTTCTGACGGCAAAGGCAAAGACATTTTCAGAAGCTAAATGAGAATTTCTTGATATGTTTGCTTTGTTGTTCGGTGTTGGGCATCAAAAACAGGGCCTTCGCTGGGAGGAGTTTGAGCATGCCTCAGTGAGAATATGGGCAACAGAAACTGGGCTTTTTTTTTTTTCCTTCTTTTATGGGGAAGGAGGGAGTCAAAAGGAGGGAGTAGACCTGGAAGGGCTGGGAAGTGAGTGTGATCAGGTTTCGTGATGTGAAGAACATGCACGTACGTGTACACACACACACACACACACACACACACACACACACACACGGCCTTGTGCATGCTGGGGAAGCACTCTGGCACTGAGCTACATATTAAGGCCTCCTGATGTTCTTAGACCTTGAGAAGTACAGAAAAAGAACATTTTCCCAGACACTATTTTGATGTGCCCTCCCTCCACCTCCACTGTGACTGCACTTCTTCCCCTGTACAACACCCTAACAAAGACGCCATGGTTATTGGAGCTCTACCTCTAGAAGCAAAGGAGGCTGAAAACAACCGTAAAGAAATACTTCTGTGAGAAAGTGAGAAACGAGAGCAATGGCTTCTTTGAGGGAAAAGCAGTGACTGAAAGGGAGGACAAGGGAGTCCTTGGGGACTTGTGATGCTCAGTTTCTTGACCTGGCTATGTGTTTCTGGTTTGCAATAATTTATAGGCTAAACTTTACACTTTTTTGTTTCTCTTTTTTTAATTTACTTATTTTCTTTACAACCCAATATCAGCCCTTTGTTTCCTCAATACCCCCTCTCTCATACAAGTTCTCTCCTTATTCAAATTTCTCATTCTCTTTAGAGAAGGAAAGCCCCTCTCTGGGTGTCATGTGTCTGCTCCCCGCCCCGCCCTACACATCAGGTCACCATTGTGGGGCTAGGTGCAGCTCTCCCACTGTGGCCAGACAAGGTGGTCCATTTAGGGGTGCAGGATCCCTGCTCTAGTTGTTGGGGGACCTGCATGAACACCAAGCTGCCCATCTGCTACATTATGTGCAGGGGCTAGGTCCAGCCTTGTTTTGTGTTTCAATTCAGGGTTTCTCTGTATAGCACTGGCTGTCCTGGAACTTGCTCTGTAAACCAAGCTGGCCTTGAATTTAAAGATCTGCCTCCCTCTACCTCTCGAGTGCTGGGATTAAGGTTGTGCACCACCACTGCCCAGCTAAATTTAGCACTTTTTTTGTATGTATGTGTACATATATCTATATAAAGTTGTTTGGATTTTTTGAGACACAATCTCTCTATGTAGTCCAGGCTAGCCTACAATTTATTATTCTGCAGCCTCAGTTTCCCAAATGCTGGGACTACAGACATATTATCAAACCTATGTCAATATTTTCTCTTTTTTATTAAAGACTTCTTAATGTTTCAGTCTGCCATGTGGTTAAGAATACTCAAAGAAGTTAATAATAGAACATTGTTCTGAGTTTTCAAAAAACAGAGACAAATGGAAATTATACTTTTCATGTACCTTGGGATTCTTTTAGTCAGTCAAATGCTAGAATTGACAACTATAATCCTCCCTTTCCTTCTCCCACCAGGAAAACTCCTCCCTAGGCAGAGGAGATAACTCAGGTAACGCTTGCTGCACCTGTAAGAGACCTCAGCTTGATCAGCAGAATCCGCATGAGAAACGGGATGGGGACCAAGGATGTAATTTAGTTAGTAGACAGGTTGCCTAGCATTCATGAAGCTATAGTCAGATCCCCATCACTATGTAAGTCCAGTCATAGTGGTACATGCCTGTAGTCCCAGTACTTAGGAGGTACAGACAGGGACATCAGAAGATCAAGGTCAGCCTTATCTACACAGCAAACTTGAGTCTGCCCTGAGTGATGAAAGGCCATGTCTCAAGAAAAGCAAAAACAAAAAACAAAAACAAAAACCTAGGATAAAATATATAAAACCAGTGTTAGGGAAGTATAGACAGGTTAGATGGCTTTCCTCAGATCTCGATAATACTGAGACTTTGTCTTCAAAAAGAAGATTGGTCTCTGGTTTCCGCATGCTCGTATGCACATGCAAACACACACACACACACACAATTCCTTAAAGGTGATAGGTTTTGGAGAGGTAATCAGATAAGTAACTATGAGTCCAATGTCGTTTATCTCATGATAAAACATCACATACAAATACTCAGGCAAGTCCTCACAGATGACCAAAAACCTTTGTTTCTCATGTTTGTTCTTGAACCTTTGCTTCTAATTCTCTCTCCTGCCACTAAAGCTTGTTGACTGAGCTTCGCCCCTTACACATCTACATGTCATAGGAAGGGATTCCTTTCCTCAGAAAGGATATAGGATCCAGGAAGCATGACTAAAAGCATCTTGAAAAAAAAGTACAAAAAGATATGAATGAAGCACCTGAGAGAAATTCAGAGAAACTACATGACCTTTCATTGTCAAAAATCTTACTCTCTTTCTTTCCTTTTCTGAGATAACATATTATGTATCTCAGGCTAATTCTGAGATTAGCCTCAGGATGACCTTGAACTTCAGATCCTCTTGCCTCTACTTCACTAGTGCTAGGATTACAGGCATACACCACTATGCCTGGTTTATGTGGTGCTGGAAACCAAAGGGCTTTTTGTATGTTAGGCAAGCTTTCTACCAACTGAACTACATCCCCAGCCCAAATCCCTATTTTTCAATTTAAAAAAAAAAAAAAAAAAAATTCATGAAAATACTGGTATATTGAAAATCTCTACTTCTAAGCCTTATTTTTTTAATAAAAAGAATTTTAAATGAACAAAGGGGCTCACTGAATAATGACGCTTGCCGTGCAGGCCTGATGATTTGTTTGATCCCCTGGAGCCCACTGTGGAAACAAAGAACCAACGTCGGAAAGTTGTCCTTTGGCATACTGCATGCGACACATTTGTCCTTGTGCATGTGAAGGCAATAAGAAATTTGCATGTGTACTTTAGTGTGTCTTAGTTACTCTTTCTGTTCCTGTGACAAAATGCCCTGAACAACATTGTGGCAGGGAGGCCCTGGCAGCTGGTCATGCTCCCTCTGTAGACAAGAGGCAGAGAACAAAGGCTGTTTGTGCTCAGCTAGTTTTCTCTTTTCATGTAGTCTAGGACCCCAGCTGAGGGAAAGACAGTCCTCCCACCTCAATTAACCTAAAGATAATCCCCCACAGGACATGCACAGGGGCTAACCTTGTCTAAACAACTCCTTAACAAGCCTGGAGCTGTGTATCCTAGGTGATTCTAGATTCTACCCAGTTAACAATCAGCACTAACCATCACAATAAAGATTTGAATTTTACACAAAGAGTTAAGTGTACTTGTTTTTGTTTCACAGATGATGAATAAAAATCCTCATGCCTTGGCAGCTGGAGAGGTGGTTCAGCAATTAAGAGCGCGTACTACTCTTCCAGAGATCCTGGGTTTAATTCTTAACACCTACATGTGAGCACATGGTGCTCACAACTGGCTGTAACTAGTACCAAGGTTCCAACACCCTCTTCTGGCCTCCTCAGTCACCAGCCACAAAAACATCTTGTACATTCATACATGCAGGCTGAGGTGGTTTAAATAAGAATGGGCCCCCATAGGTTCATATATTTGACCTCTTGTTAGCCCCCTTAGGAACCATTCGAAAGGATTAGGAGTCGTGGCCTTGGTGAAAAAAGTGTGTCTCTGAGAGTGGACTTTGAGGTTTCAATAGCCCACAGCCAAGCCCAGGATCTCTGTCTGCTGCAGAGCCTGTGGATCGAGATGCAGCCCTCAGATAACCTGCTTCAGCACCTCGTGGGCCACCATGCTCCCTGCCATGATGATAATGGACTAAGCCTCTGAAACGGTAAGCCAGCCCTCAGTTACATGCTTTCTTTTATAAGAGTTGCTGTGGTCATCGTGTCTCTTCATAATGACTAAGACAAAGGCAAAACATTCATACACATAAAATAATAACTGAAAGATATACTCGTGGTCTGAAGTTTAAATTTATCTCTTATGACCTCAGAAGACCTAACAAACAATAAGGGAAATAATGTTTAAATTGCTATTCACTTCAAACAAATCCTTTTACAGCTGGATGCAACGTTAATAATGGGCTTATCCAAAACTACCAGGAGCCTAATGTTGCCCTAAGCTGGCTCTCCTTGTCTTTCTGAACATACACCTTCCTGGTGAAGAGACAGTATAGGGAAGTTAGTACTGTTTCAACTTTTCCTTTGCAGAGGGAAGGGATTAACAGCCTTTCCTCTCTGAAGTCTGAGAAGAGTAGCCCCGGGCAGTTGAAGCTGAGAGCAAACGGAAACACTGGGCCCCTCAGGAGCATGGCTACTCCATGTGCTCACACTGTCTTAGACATGAGGGCATTGTAGCTGTGCAGAACTTGAGAGTTCTTAAGATACCACAGTTTAAAGACAAATGAGGGAGTCTGGTTCTTAAAATAACAGTGAAATCTCAAGAGTAAAATACATAAGAAGGAATCAGCTCTTTATGCACTTGCTATATTTGGGTCCTGGTTACTATCTGGCCAGATCACTCATTTTTTTTTTTCCAATTCAGACAGAAATTCAGTAAGACACTGCAGCTAATTTCCTTGGACATTACTTGTTTTTACCCTTCAAAAACTCCCTACACACTTAAGAGCTGTTCCCTTTTGCCTCTCTTATCACAACAAAACTCCTCAGAAAATCCTGACCTCCTCAAACCACCCCCATTCCCTAACTAGAGCTGCTCCAGGTAAGTCCATGTGTTCAATGTATAGCCCGTCCTTCCAGTCCTCAGATGGTACAAAGAGTAAATGTCTTTTGTTGTTCGTGTATTCTAAGTAAATACGACTCTGTGCCATGTTCTTCGAAAGACTTCATTATTGGGCTACTGAAATGGCTCAGCTTGGCAGTAAAGGTATGTGCCACATAAACCTGGTAAAGTGAGTCTGATCTCTAGAACCCACACAAAAGTGAAAGTAAAAAACAGACTCCAAAATGTTGTCCCCTGGCCTCTACACCTGAGCCATGGCTCACATGCCAACACACATGCATCATCACAAGCACGATGACATTAAAAACAAACCTATTACATCATTATAGTGCATCATTCTCAACAGTTATCTGTATCCCCCACCTCTTTAGTTTTTGGTTTGAGGACATGGGGTGGGGTGAGACAGGGTCTTGGCTAGGCTTGAATGCTATCTATATTATTTAAGCCACTATAGCCCTGTATAGTTAGTATATCTAATTTGTATAGCTAACATTTTGGCGTCATAATATACAACAACTCAGGCTAATTCATCAGATCCCTGTGTGTACCCTGGTTCTGCCAGGCTGTATCACTTACGCTGTAAAACTTCTCAGTACCCACAGATGTGTCACAGCTGGCTTGAGAGGCTTCATTATGCTCTGGCTGCTCGTGGTTTCTGAAGAATGGGTATCTAATACCTAGTGATCATGACACAATCAGACATCATATGATCATTCAGTGACACTCATGTAGCAGGAAAAGGCAAAAGTAATGTTAGACTAGAGATGTAGAGAGTAGCTAAATTCTCTAAGTTATAGAGATCTAGACACTGTGAACTTAGCCTCCTCCCACAACACAGCCCTGGACCATCCAACCAATTTGGACCACCCATGCAACAGAAATTCTTTCTGTTGCTGTTTTGTGGGGCTTCTTTGTGTTTCTTTCTTTTGCTTGTTTGCTTGTTGCTTGAGTCAGCCCTGGCTGTCCTGGAACTCACTCTGTAGACCAGGCTGGCCTCTAACTCAGAAATCTGTCTGCTTCTACCTCCCAAGTGCTGTGAAAAAGGCATGTACCACCACTTCCCAGCAAATGGCGATTCTTGAATAGATTCTAAATACCAAAACAAACAAAACAAAACAAAACAAAAAAAAACAAGCAATTGATTTTACTGCATCATTACTGTTCTTTGGTTGGTTTGGTTTTCTGGGACAGGGTTTCACGTAACCCAGGATAACCTGGAACCTGCCATGCAGCTGAGGATAACCTCAACTTCTGAGCCTCCTGCCTCCATCTCCCAAGTGTTAAGAATATAAGTGTATATGCTACTCTGTATGGTTTTTCTTTTCTATTTGTGTGTGTGTGTGTGTGTGACTGCACATGTACATGAAGTCACACGTGTGCGTGTGAGGAAGGTCAGGGACAGATGCTGTGCAGTTTCCTCTATCCCTCCCCACATTATCTTCTGAGACAGTCTCTCAGTGGACCTGGCATTCACAGATTGCATGAGTTATGTGTCCAATCTGCTCTAGGGATCTACCTGGGGTTTCCAGGGCTAGGGTTACAGATGCTGGTAGTCACGAGAATCTAAACTCAAAGCTTCATGCTTACAAAAGCAGGGTTTACACACTGATCCATATCCTCTAGATTCATATTCTCTCTATCTCTGTCTGTCTCTCTCACAATGTAGAGAGAAGATGCCAACTGATTTTCTGAAAATCTAAGTGTCAACTTTAGATGTCTCTTTGACTTCTGTATCTGAAAAATTATATGATTTGACTGTGAACCAATCATAATGACAGTAAATGTCACATGGACTCAATAGGTTTATTTCAAGCTCAGAATGCAATGCAAAGAAAAAAATCAGGCTGGATATGATAGCATGCACCTGCATTACCAACACGCAGGTTAGCCTGGCCTACACTGCAAGGGGCTGTCTAAAAAACAAAGAAACATTCACTCGGGAATAATGGCCCACGTTCACCTTCAGGTAAGAAAGGTTTGATTCTAGGGTCAGCACTTGGAGATTATTTTACTTCCTTTGGACAAAGGGATCTTGTTTCAGTTATAGGGGAATTAATTTCTCCACCTTTGAACACAGGGTTCTCAGAAAAGGAGACAGGACCAAGCAAAGGGACTATGCTAGAAGTGCACATATTTTGAGAGCTGGTAAGTTAGATCACCTAACCAGCTCCTCCAATGAACTTACTGGTGAAGCGCTGAAGGCCTGTCCATCTGCTGTGCTTGTTCTTGTCACAGTCACTGTTGTCCATTTTGCCAAACTTCGTATTTCCTTTCGGCTCATCATTTTCCCTCTGGTATTCTAAAATGTGCTGCCATTCTGTGCTCTCAGGACCTCTAATTGGGGGCCGTGGCAAAGGAGTGCTCTCATTTTCAACCTTACTCTCAAAAGGCAAACTACTCTGAGGGTTCCAAGGAGGTACTAGGAGCTGTCCAGAAACTGCTTTCTCTGCCATTTCTTTTAC
The DNA here is from genome assembly GCF_900095145.1 of Mus pahari. NCBI lineage: Eukaryota > Metazoa > Chordata > Mammalia > Rodentia > Muridae > Mus > Mus pahari. The sequence continues at coordinate 55,161,502 of NC_034603.1, read as the reverse complement.
TGCCACTGAGCACAAGAGAAAGTAGCATTTAAAACATCACTGCAAACATTAGAGGCAAGAATTTTCAACCTTAAAAGATAGAATACTATTTCAACCATCTTCTAACAGTAACTGCTTTGGTACACTTTCATTGTCCTTATCTTGCCTGCTTGCCTTTAAGGGGAAGGGTTGAGAAAGAGCTACGACTGACCACAGGAAACTCCCCTAAAGAATGGCCTGTGCTGCTGAATTCCAGTAGCAAGCAGTAGAGAACTTACAGATGGATCCTCTGCTGACTCAGTGAGGAAAATCATAACTGAAATTCCCAGGTTATAGATATCACCACTTGCCTGACCTTTCTAGATCACACTGAGCTCAAACCTTTGGGAGAGACTACACACCTAGGAAGTTGTTACAGAGGAGTATTACAGAATATGTGAGAAAAACACTGCATGTTCTCCATTTTAATAACGTTTATGGGGTAAATATACTGTGCACTGTTTTACTACATGCTATACTATATATATAGATAGATAGATAGATAGATAGATAGATAGATAGATAGATAGATAGATAGATAATAGAAACTTTTCCTACAATTTTAAAAACAGAAAGCACTTTTCTTCTACAGTCTAATCAGAAGAGCTGTGCTTTCATTATCCAATGGTCTTGTAGAAGAAACAGGTACATGTGGATGACATGGTGTTATGATCCTAATCAGTGAAACCTGTGCTAGACTTAAGAGACACCAGGTGCTTTGCCCTAGGTTCACTCCCAGAACCATAAAACAAACAAAACTGATGATAATCAAGAATTAGAGTTTTCACTCATCAGCTGAGCCTGCATGCCTATATATACCCATAATACTCAGGGATCATGAGTCTAAGGCCAGCCTGAGCGACATAGTGAGATCCTGTCTCAAAAAAAAAAAAAACCCAATAAATAAATATTACCTTAAATAATAAACCCATGACTTCATACTTACATCTCCATTTCAAGTGTGCCTCTCCATTATCTTCATTATTTCTTGACTTAGTATCATAGATTTCAGAAGACACAGACGCCATACTGATCCCAAGTTGTATCATTCAGAGTAGAAGTGACATAGACACAAATAACATCTATTTGTACATGTTCCTAACAGAATTCAAAACCCATAGCCCTGCTTCCCTAGTCCTAGTCAACGCACTGCTCCGACTTACCACCAGAGAGCACAGCATCAGCAGACTAAGGCCCTCCACCTGCCAGCCCTTTTGAGGACTGGATGACTCGGGTCTTCATGAGTGTCTTAAGTCAGATAAGGGTGCACTATTTAGCTGACTAACTCTTCACTTGGATCCCTGATTCCCTACACCTTTCCTGGCTGAGAAATTAAAAGGTTGAGGTAAAATCTCTCTATAAGTTGTTGTTGTTAATAATATCCAATTTCTAACCATGTTCCTGGGAGATCTTCAGAAGTAGAAGAAACTGACAGTTGAAATAGCTTCATCTGACAGTGTCTGTTCTTGGCTGTTGCCAAGTCTACCTGCCCCCAATAAAACAAATCATACACATCAAAGGTTCTGCTTGGGACTTTCTATCAAAATTCTCTGGCACCAAACTGACACAGGAAGCAAGGATCTTAAGGCACAAGTACCCTGAAGAACAAAGGTTTTCTGGTTTCGGGATCCTGCTTGCTTGGTAGGACATCTGTCTTGCAACAGTGAATGTCAGTCTCTCTGAACCAAGCCTCTTCGCCTGCAAATCAGTCTCTCCTCCTCTAAATACCCATGATTTTATCCTTTTTGTCATTTATTAAAGTAGTTCTTCAGGGATGGGCATGGGGTGCCTGCCTTTAATCCCAGTCCTCTGCAGGCAGGGTTGGCAGATCTTTGTGAGTTCCAGGCCAGGCAGGACTATAAAGTGAACCCTGTTTCAGATACTAACAACAATACTAGAAACGAAGAAGAAGAAGAAGAAGAAGAAGAAGAAGAAGAAGAAGAAGAAGAAGAAGAAGAAGAAGAAGAAGAAGAAGAAGANGAGGAGGAGGAGGAGGAGGAGGAGGAGGAGAACAACAACAGCAACAACTCTTCAAAACTTTGTGATCCGTGGCCCAGCTATGAAATCCTTGTTGCTCAGAATGCACTATTACCCAGCTGGACCAGAAATGTGAGATCAGATCTGACCAGATGCTTCCAAGAGCTTTTTGGCAACAACTATGAAGGATCTTTAAAATGTTCAAACCTGTAAATAATTCTGCTCCTGGGAAACTATCCTGAATACTTAACCAAAAATATACGAAAAAACTGGATCTTTTTTTTTTTAAGTTTTTTTCTGTTGTTTTTTGAGACAGGGTTTTTCGGTGTAGCCCTGGCTGTCTTGGAACTTACTCTGTAGTCCAGGCTGGCTTCAAACTCAGAGCTCCACCTGCCTCTGTCTCCCAAGTGCTGGGATCAAAGGCAGGCACCATCATGCCTAGACTGAACTTTTTAAAGTCACTATGACCTTGCTTTCAACAGAATAAAAAACACACACACACAATATAAAGCTCAACAATGAGAAAAATTTCAAAATTTCAGAATAGATTTACAGAAGTTTTTAAAAATAGCATAGCCTGTAAAGTGAAATTTATATATTTATGCAGTTTTTTAGAAACTCTGTCTATGTAGCCCAGGTCAGCCTCTACCTCCTAGTGCTGAGGTTATAGGCATGACTTGCCAGCACATCTATCTGTGCCCAGTGCCTGTGGAAGCCAGAAGAGGGCACTGGATCCTTTGGAACTGGTTACACATGGTTCTGAGCTGCCATATGGTTGCTGCTGGGAACTGAACTGGGTGAGAGCAGCCACTGAGCCATCTCTCCAGCCCTCTTTTTTGTTTTGTTTTGTTCTGTTTTAAGACAGAGGAACTCTGTAGCCCTGCCTGGCCTGCAACTTACTATATAGATGATGCTGACCTTAAACTGAATCTACCTCCAAAATGCTAGGATCATATGCATATGCCACATTTTTATTTATTTGTGAGGGAGTGTGGTGGTACACACACACACACACACACACACTTAAATGCAAAAGAGCAAGAGAGAGTTCAGTGGTTAAGAATACTTGCTACCGGGGCTGGTGAGATGGCTCAGTAGTTAAGAGCACTGACTGCTCTTCCAAAGGTCCTGAGTTCAAATCCCAGCAACCACATGGTGGCTCACAACCATCCGTAATGAAATCTGACTCCCTCTTCTGGAGTGTCTGAAGACAGCTACAGTGTACTCACATATAATAAATAAATAAATATTTTTTTTAAAAAAGGCAAATGTTGGGGGGAGGGTATAGGGAACTTTCAGGATAGCATTTGAAATGTAAATAAAGAAAATATCTAATAAAAAGAAAAAAAAGAAAGGCAATGTTACATGTTATAAACATTTGTCAAAATTACAAAAAAAAAAAAAAAAAAAGAATACTTGCTACTTTTGCAGAGCACCTAGGTTCAGTTCTCAGAAACAACACAGTGACTAAAAAAAAATCTTTAACTACAGTTCTAGGGATCCCATGGGTATGCACATATATGGATATACACATCCATGCAGGCAAAACATCCACACTTATGAAAATGAATATTTTAAAAAATATAATAAATGTAGTCCAGCATTGTGGCACACACCTTTAATCCTAGCACTTGGGAGACAGAGGCAGGAGACTGATGCTAGTCTGGTCTACAAAGTGAGTCTCAGGCCAGCCAGGGCTACATAGTGAAACCAATCTCTAAAATAACAACAAGGTTGGCGAGATGGTTCAGCAGTTAAGAACATAGACTGTTCTTCAGGAGGTCCTGAATTCAATTCCCAGCAACTACATGGTGACTCATGACTATCTATAAAGGGATCTGATGTCTTCTTCTGTTTTTTGGGTTTTTTTTTTTTCAAGACAGGGTTTCTCTGTGTAGCCCTGACTGTCCTGGAACTCACTCTGTAGACCAGGCTGACCTTGAACTTAGAAATCTGCCTGCCTCTGTCTCCCAAGTGCTGGGATTAAAGGCATGTATCACCACTGCCTGGCTTGATGTCCTCTTCTGGAATGCAGGTGAGCTTGCAGACAGAGCACTCATACAATAATTAACACATAAATTTAAAATAATATAATGGTGTTAAAATTTTAAATTATCTAGGGCTTTCTGGAAATGTAAAATGCTTTACCACTGATATTGATAAATTCTATCTAATCTGTCATCCATTTGGCTTGTGATGTCTCCTGCAAGTATCCATTAGAATCTATTTCTGTGTTGTTTTTATTCATTATTCAGAATCGATGTCATTAAACAGATGATCAGTAAGTGTTCTAAACACATGAGACTATTAAGGTATATGACACAAAGAACAATAATTGTTAACTCACCTCCTACTATTTTGGTTTGTATTTCTTTCCAAACTCTCCTTGGCTTCTTGAGTGGATGGTAATTGTTCACCTGTGTTCTGCTTCCCAGGACCACAAAGAGTTGGCTGCTTTAAAAACAAGCATGTTTCAGTGCTTTGGCTAAGGGATTATTCTGATCACTCTCATACTCTATTTTCAAAATAGTTTTTGCTAAGTGTGTAGAAATAACAAGACCAACTATCATTAATTTCCTTTGCATTCTTCATACCTAATAAACTACCTGTTACCTGAAGGTTTTTACTCAAAAATGTGGAGTCTAAGAACTCAGTTCAAACAGAGTGCAAAACAGACAAAACAGAAACCAGCAGCTTGCATATGGTGGTGCACATCCGTAATTCCAGCACTAGGGAGGCTGAGGCAGAAAGACAGCTGTGTGCCTGAGGCCAGCCTGGATTACTGGAAAACACAGTGAGCTCAGGGCCAACCCGAGATACATAACGAATCCTTCCCTTAAAAAAAATAGTAAGAAATAAGAAACCTAATCACTTTGCTAAACGTTTCCTTCCTATTCCAACATAAAGGCAGAGATTTTCATGGCAAGACCTCTGAACCTTGGATTATAGTCTAAGTCTTGATGAAAATAATACAGGAGTCCTCTAGTTCAATTTCATCATCCATAAAGAGAAAGTCATATTTACCAGTGGGGTGCTGTGAAAATAAAATATATTAGAAGTTACAATACTTTGAAAATAGCAGAACTAAAAAATAATAAAAAGCTTGTATCCTTCATTCAAAAGAGAGACACCTGCTTATCCCAACTTTTACCTCATTTTAATAAACAGGTCATTATTGCTTCCTAGCTCACAGCCACAGATCTGGAGCTTGAGGGTGGCATCAAGACACACAAAACTGAGAGTGATTACTATAAATGAAGTGTATCTTGGCCTACATAGTGAGCTCCTGGCCAGCCAGGGTTACATACCAAGACAAGTCTCAGAAAACTGAAATGTGATGGATCTGTTAGTGTTGGCATCCAAAAGCCAAGGGTCCAATCACCAGCACCCACATAAACTAGGCATGGCTGTAGACTGTGTGTGTAATCCCAGCACCCACATAAACTAGGCATGGCTGTAGACTGTGTGTGTAATCCCAGTACTAGGATAGGAGGCAGAATTTGAGGCCAGTCTGGACTACAATGAGATCTCATCTAGAAAGTGAAAATTGGGGGCTAGAAAGGCAGCTCAGCAGATAAAAGCATCTGCCACCATGCCTGCCAACCTGAGTTTGATTGCGAGACTCACATGGTAAAAGGAGACAATGGGTTCCTCTGAGCTGTTCTGACATCCACAAGTGTGTCATGCCATGCATAAGTATACATGCATGTATGCACACAGGCACATGTACATGAACACACACATGTAATTTTAAAACACCTTTAACTGAAAAAAAAAACTTAAAGGAATTTTTCAGGAATTTGTCAGAAAACATCGTTTCCTGATAATTCTAGAAAGAGTAGAAAACAGCCCACAGTAGGAGTGTTGGTGCAAACCTTCAATCTCAGCATTTGGAAAGCAGAGGCAGGAGATCTCTGTGAGTCTGAAGCTTGTATACACGCCAAGTATTAAGGATATACAGTGAGAAACTAAACTAAAAAAAAATAAAAATAAAAATAAAAAAATAAAAAAAGGGTGTGGTAGCGCACGCCTTTAATCCCAGCACTCAGGAAGCAGAGGCAGACGGATTTCTGAGTTCGAGGCCAGCCTGATCTACAAAATGAGTTCCAGGACAGCCAGGGCTATACAGAGAAACCCTGTCTCAAAAAACAAACAAACAAACAAAAAATTGGGGGGTGGGGGGGTTGGAGAAATGGATCAGCGGTTAAGAGCACTGACTGCTCTTCTGAAAGTTATGAGTTCAAATCCCAGCAACCACATGGTGGCTCACAACCATCTGTAATGAGACCTCATACCTTCTTCTGGAGTGTCTGAAGACAACTACAGTGTACTTACATATAACAATAAATAAATTAAAAAAAAAGAATAGCCTAGGCTATCCTCAACTCATGATCCCCTTACATCTGCGTCCCAATGCTAGAATTCCAAATGTGCACCACTACATCCCGTTTCAAAATCTAATTTTCTTCTTTTTCTTCAAAAAAATTATTTAATATATGTGTGCATTGTCGCTGTCTTCAGACACAACAGAAGAGGGCATCGGATTCCATTCAAACCACCAAATGGTTGCTTGGAACTGAACTCAGGACCTCTGGAGGAGCAGTCAGTGCCATTAACCACTGAGCCATCTCTCTAGTCCACAAATTCTAATTTTCAATGAAAATAAGCAGAATGGTGTGCGTGTGTGTGTGTGTGTGTGTGTGTGTGTGTATCCAGGTACAGTGGCACATACGTGCTATCTCAGCACTTGGGAGGCTAAGGCAAGAGGATGTTTTGTTCAAGGACAATCTGGAATATACAGAGTTCTAGGCAAGTCTGAGCTATATAGTAAGACCCTCAAAACAAAACAAAACGAAAACAAAAGGCTAGAGCTAGAGAGATGGGTGGGGAGGGAAGGAGGAGAGCACCAAGCAGGCTGGACCTTAGCAAACGTACAGTACGCTAATGAGCAAGGGATAAAAGATTACACTGTCAGGAGAGACTTTTTTACTTGTTGGTTTTTCAGATAGTGTCTATCTATGTAGTGTTGGCTGTCGTGGAACTTGTTCTGTAGACCAAGCAAGCCTTTTTGGTTTTAAGACAGTGTTTTTCTGTATAGCTTTGGCTGTCCTGAACAGAAATCCACTACCTCCAGAGTTCTGGGATTAAAAGTGTGTGCCACCACTGCCTGGCTATTCATTGAGAATTCTGACAAAAAAAAAAAAAAAAGCAATAAAAACTAAGTCTAGCTAGCAATTCTGATATTTCAGAATAAAACTCTTTCTCCCACTGGAACAGATATCTACTACTCTACTCCCATTTTGGTAAGACCTCAAGGCCTCAGAAAATCCCAGTCACTGAGCTTGAACCCTACATTTTGTAAGAGGATGGAGTTGATCCACACCTAGGGGTTCTTCCAGTTCTCAGAGTGTCTCCAGAGACACTCATCTCTCTGCGAATCTGCTCAAGCTAACGTATTCATCCATTCTCTCATTTCTCAGTGACATTTATTGAGTGTCTTTGATGTTATCAAGCACCATACTAGATGCTGGGACACAGAGTGAGTCCATACTCCAGCTATGACCTTAAAGGGCACAGAACCCGTCTGCAGTCTCACTAGGTACAAGGAAAACTTCCCGGCCAGCTCCTAGGATGGCTTGCATATTTTTACTCAACTGTCTTTTTAATCCCAGCACTCAGGAGGCAGAGGCAGGCGGATTTCTGAGTTCGAGGCCAGCCTGGTCTACAAAGTGAGTTCCAAGATAGTCAGGGCTACAAAGAGAAACCCTTCTCGAAAAACCAAAAAAAAAGAAGAAAAAAGAAAAAGAAAAAGGAAAAAAGAAAAAAGAAAAAAGAAAAGCAGGTTCCTCACCCTTTGTGTTTAAGTTAAAACACACAGGTGTTTAAGTATGGGCATAGTCGGTGGTTTATTCATCATTATATGCTAGATTCTAACATAGCCTCGGGCTTTATAAATGTTTATTTACTTATCCTGTCTGTCTGTCATGCCTTTCTGTTATCTGCCTCTGTGTACACACACAAGTGCATGCATTAGTCAGTATCTCCTCAATCAATTCCCAGCTTATTTTTAATTGTTTATGTATATTATACATGTATTTATTTAATGTGTACAGCTGCTCTCATTACACGTATGTTTGTGTACCAGATGCCCATACAGTTCAGGATGCTGTGTCTGAGCCCTTGGGTCTTGAGTTACAATTGTGAGCAGCAATGTGGGTGCTGGGAATTGAACCCTGGTCCTCAGGAAGCACAGTCTTAATCGCAAAGCCATCTCTCTAGGCCTTCCCACCTTATTTTTGAGACAAGGTGTGCCACTTGTCTCAATCTGGAACTCATTTATTCAGCTACAGTAGTTGGCCAGCCAGCTCCAGGGACCCTCCACTCTCCCCTTCCCCAGCACTAGGACTACTGTCACAGACTTTTTTTTTTAAGATTTATTTATTCATTATATGTAAGTACACTGTAGTTGTCTTCAGACACTCCAGAAGAGGGAGTCAGATCTTGTTACGGATGGTTGTGAGCCACCATGTGGTGCTGGGATTTGAACTCCGGACCTTCAGAAGAGCAGTCGGGTGCTCTTACCCACTGAGCCATCTCACCAGCCCTGTCACAGACTTATAGAACTCTCTCTTTTTTTTTTTTTTTAAATGAGTGCTGGAGACCAAACTCAAATTCTCATACCTGTCTGGCCGGCAGTTTACCTGCTTAGCCATCTTCCCAGTTCCACATAGGTACCTCTTAAATACCTCAGTGAACAATATAAAGTAGAGAATTTTTCAAGTGTGGGAGCCTGTGTATGTATGTATGTACAGAGGAGGGCACTGGATCCCCTGGAATTGAAGTTATGGGTGGTTGTAAGCTGGCTCCTATGGGTGCTAAGAAATGAACCCAGGTCCTTTACAAAAGTAGCAAGTGCTCTTAAACACTGAACAGTATCTCCAGCCACTAAATACAGATTAATACCTGTCCAAAATTCCTTATACACTTTGAACTATGTCAAATTGCTAGCACTTAACTGATCTTTAAAACAGAAACTTTACACAGTGGAACCTAATACATTTGGATCTACAGAGGAGGGCAGAGACTTTGTAGCTATCTTAGAATTCCATCAGAGCAGCCTTATCTCCTAAACCAAGAGGACCTTTCTAAGAGATGTCTGCATTCATTTATTTATAGCCACTGCATGCAGGTTGCAGGAAATGCTGGTTCCAGGATCCTACTAAGGCAGCTCCTTCTGCCCACATGACATACATACCTGATTGTTTAGCTCTGAGGCATCCCCTCTGCTTTCTTCAGACACTTGTGTAAAAGGCTTCCAGCCACAGGCACTTAGTTTCTCAGGTTTTTTGCTAAAATGTCCCTCTTGGAACTCTCTCTCATTTCCTGGAGACCTTGTTAGGGCCAACCAGGTGCCACCATTTTCAGGCTGCTTGAGCCCTGGTAACTGCATAACGGGAGGAAGATATGCCAAAGATGGAGGGCCTACAGCCGGCTGGAACTTGGCATTTGCAAACTTTAATGAAGCATCCCGCAAACTCCTGCACTGACTGTCCAGCTCCTTCTGCGCCCACTCGAGATCCTCTACCTCCTGCTCAAGCTTCCTCAGCCACTCAGCGCTCTGCTGCATCATCACCTGTGAAATCTTCAGATTCAGCACACACTTACTGACATACTCGTCAGTCTTGGACCAGCTGCTCGTTTTGCCCTTGGCTTCTCTGGTTGGTTCGGGCAGGCTGAGTGAACTAAGAGAATCACTTTGCCAGTCGTAATCCTCAAAAAGAAGGTCTGTGTCAACTTCTGAAATGCTTTTGTCCTCTTCACAAAAACAATGCAATTCTCTCTCCATCTTATCAAGCTCTTCCTCCAGGGATGGTAGCTCAGCTCCCTGGTTTGGTCTACCCCCCTCAGGTGAAGCAGCAGTCCCCAGACACTCTTCCTCCTTGTCAGTTCCCAGTGTCAAGCAGCCTGAGAAGATCTCATTGATTTCAAAGCTGCAGAGGCTGTCCTGACTTGCAGTGGGGCTCCTGACCTCTTCTGCCAAACATGAACCAGGAGAAGGAACGTTTGCATTGTCAGGTTCCTGGGCTGACAGACTTGAATCTAGGGTCTGAGGAGCTAGTGTTGTTTTTTCAGTGAGAAAGGAGTGATCTGTTGGTGAATGGGGCTGACTACCTGTTGGAAAGAATAATAATACCAACTCATTAAACTGACCATAGAAGGGAAGCAGCCCTGGCAATTGTTCCAGGTGTACAATATGAGCTGGGACAGGTGGCCTACACACTTTTAATCACAACATCTGGGAGTCTAAGACGAAAGGGTTTCAGACTCAGTTAGATGCTAGCTTGGACTACTAAGCAACTTTGAGGCTGCTCTGAACAATATAATGAAAGCCCATCTCGGGCTGGAGAGATGGCTCAGCAGTTGAGAGCCTTGACTGCTCTTCCGAAGGTCCTGAGTTCAAGTCCCAGCAACCACATGGTGGCTCACAACCATCCGTAATGAGATCTGACTCCTTCTGGAGTGTCTGAAGACAACTACAGTGTATTTACATATAATAAATAAATCTTTAAAAAAAAAAAAGAAAGCCCATCTCACTACAAAAACAATAATTTTTTAAAAAGGCACAAAAATATGCAAAAACTATCTTTTATTTTTCTAACTCCCTTCCCAGAGAAGTGAGATCCTACGAGGAGCAGTAGATACAACAGAGGATAAAGGTGTATGTTGTTGTTTGAGAAAGGATCGTTCTACCTGACCCTGGCAGTCCTGGAACTCATGATTTGATTAAGCAAACCAGGTGGGCCTTGAACTCACAGATATGCTTGCCTCTGACTCTAGTCTTCCATGTGCTGGGATTAAAGGCAGCAGAGGATGAACGGCATTTCTAATCTAAGCGAAAGTTCCCATATGGACACTGAATGAGGTAAGACATTTGGGGTGATGGTGGTCTAATCCTAAGAGTGTTCTAAGCTTCATTTATACTATTTAAAATGTGTTTAACTGTCAGAACACTCATATGACAGGCCCCTGAGGACTATACTCATGGCTTCCTTTGTGCATTAAATACTGTGACTAAAACAGTCACGGTGACACTTTTGGTGAACATCTGATAAAAGATAGTGGAGAAGTAGCCCAAGAAGCTACTGCATCTCCAGAAGGATAAATGACTGCAAGTACATGGCTTCTGGTTGGTATGGGTACTACTTTCAGGAGATAAGATGAAGGACACAAACAAGGAAAACTTGGAAGGGGACATTCTGGGAGCCTCCAGCCCTGTCAGAGAAGAGTCCAAGTGAATAGTGACTAGGCTAAGATTACAGCCCAAGTTCTAATTCTGAAATAAGCTCAGGAATCCTGAATGTTACAACCTCCCTAAACCCTGGCCTCTTCAGCTGTAACAGGGTGATGTCAAGTAAGCGCCATGCTTGAGATGCTCACAGTCAGCTACTGGATGCAACACAGGGCCCCCAGTGGAGGAGCTAGAGAAAGTACCCAAGGAGTTGAAGGGGTCTGCCACCCTGTAGGTGGAACAACAATATGAACTAACCAGTACCCCCTGAGCTCGTGTCTCTAGCTGCATATGTAGCAGAAGATGGCCTAGTCAGCCATCATTGGGAAGAGAGGCCCCTTGGTATTGCAAACTTTATATGCCCCATAGAGGGGAATGCCAGGGCCAAGAAGTGGGAGTGGGTGGGTAGGGGAGCAGGGCAGGAGGAGGGTATAGGGAACTTTTGGGGTAGCATTTGAAATGTAAATGAAGAAAATACCTAATAAAAAATTGGAAAAAAAAGGAGTAAGGTTTTGTGTTGCTAAGCCTGGCCTCAAACCTCAGGACTCAAGTGATACTCCTGTCTCAGCTTCTCAAAGAGTAGGATTATAAGCACACACCGCTGTGCTCAGCTGGTCAGCAGAGAGTAGATTAAAATTATTTACATTATTTTATGGGACTGGAGAGATGGCTCAGAAGTTAAAGAGTACTGTCTGCTCCACCAGAGGTTGTGAGTTTAATACCCAGCATCCACATGGTAGCTCACAACCATATATAATTCCAGTTCCCGATGGTATGACCTCTGGAAAAGGCTTCTGGATTCTATGGACATCAGGCATAAACACTGGTGCACAGACATACATGCAGCCAAAAACCACACACAACACAAAATCTCTCTTTGAAAAGCCAGTGAGATGGCTCAGGAGGGAAAGGAGCTTGAGACCCAGGCTGACAATCCAAGTCTGAGCCCCAGGCTCCACACGGGCAAAGGAGAAAACTGACCCCCACACAAGCACCGTGGTACAGTGTGCTAGCACAGATACAGCAAATTGTAAAATGTAAAACAAAACACCCCAACCATTCCACAGTTATCTAAGTAGAGCTTAAACTGTGAGCTTAAGTCATACCCGTTTCCTTTAGCTCCTTGATGTTCAAGTCTGGAGGGTCATTTTGATATTCTGAAGTTAGACCTAGGCAGATATTAACATCAGAATGGGGTTCATAGCTCTGCCCTCTGGGGCTCTCAGTTGGCTGAGTTTTCTGAGTTCCAATAAATTCCTGTAACAAAACATTGCCAAGGACACACTCAAAGTCATCCAAATGCTATTTGTGTTTTTAGAAATTACCTACGTATATCAGACACCTCCTTCTTCCTGTCAAACAGGCTGGCTATTGGTCCTAATTAGCTAATTTATCCTTATTCAGCCATTCTTGACTATACCCTACAACCTTCCCAGCACCTCCTAAATTCTCTGCTGCCTTTACTAAGTTAAACAGGCTTTTCTCAGCAACACAGAGTGTGTAATAAATGAGGCTTTTCAAAACTATGGAGTTTTTTTAAAGACTCAGTCATAGTATGTATCCCTACACTGGCTTTGAACTCTCTATGTAGTCCAGACTGATCTTAAACTCCAGATCCTACTTCACCATCCCCCATCCCCAACCCCTGGGCTTCCATGACACACATCCACAGGCAGGCACCACTGTTCTCCATTTCAAAAGTTTTTAACACTTGGGTCTCTAGCTTCCTGGTCTGAAACTCGAGGAAGTAGATAGCAGAAACAAACTTCTCAAAATTCCAGGGCTTGCCTTTAAGTCATTCTTCAGAATGTAACGAATATCTTGAAGGTTCATTGTTCGGTTCTTCTGCTTGGCATGGATACCTGACTTAACAATACCATAGTAAGGTTCCGGAAGCCTGACATCAGCTTCTAAATAATTTCCCAAGGCTATGGTTTCTTTAACAAGTGAGCCGTCCAAGCCATTCCAGGGTATACTGTCTATAAGGAAAAAGTAATAGGTAGGAATAACATTAAGATAAAATCAAAAATTGGAACAAGTTTTCCTTCAGTGATGTATACACTGGTAAGTTGCCTATGCTTTTGTAACGGCCTCTTACTCATGTTCCTGTAAGCAAACCCTACTGGAACTCATTGGGTCATGAAGAGATGGAGAGTGAGAGGGGGAGGCGGGAGGTGGGAGGGAGGAAGAGAGGTAGACATGAAAAGTAGAAAGGGGACTAGTTAGGAAGAGTATAAGTGAGAGCACGGTCTATTCTTCCAGATGACCCAGGTTCAATTCCCAACACCCACATGACAGCTCACTATCACATGTAACCTTAGTCCAGGAGATCCAATGCCTTCTCCTGGACTCTGCAGGTTCCAGGTACACAAGCAGTGCACATACATGCATGCTCACAAAACACCCACACACATAAAATTAAAAATAAAACAGAGCAATAGGGGTGAATATGGTACAAATACATTTTATACATGTATAAAAACTTCATGAACCATTATTATATATAATATGTTGATAAAGCATTTAAAATACAAATAACATGTAGAGACATAAAAAAAAAAAAGAAAACAAATTTCAATCAGAAGTTGTTAAGTAGCTTTAGTGAAGTCACTTGGTCTCTTTAAACATTACTTTCTTCCCACAGAGAAACCACTTGGTAGCCCAATTATGGGCAAAGAACCAGTTTACCTATATACAAGGTAAATACCTGGCAGAGACAGTAAACATTAACGTCACATCCTGTACACAAGGCATCCTTAGCATACTTGGGGACAAGGGAATGTCTGGGCATCAAGCTGAGTAGATCATGAATTCATATCATGGCAAGAGCAGTTTTGCCTCTGGAATGGCAAACCTCAGAAAGTCCGCTGACTCAGGCCTATTCCCTATCCAGAATGTACTTTTATTCTGTGTGTTGCATGTGGCTATGCCTGTCTCTCTCTTGAAGGAGTCCTTTTGTCTTCAGTTACATGAATGCTTCCCATAAAGTCATGCAGGTTTCAAAGGCCTTCATTTCTTTCAAGAAACACCATATATACATCTGCAATAACTGTTGAGTGTTCAGATTCATGTTTCCTCTCCAGACACCAACCTTCTCTCCTTTGTAAGCTTTTCAAGGGGGGACATCACAAAGACCTTAAGTACTGACATAAATATTTAAATGAACTTTGAATGTTCAGAAGTCCTTTGCTCTGGGAGGCTGGAGTACAATTCAAGTGATGGAGCTGTTGTCCTGGGTTCATTCCCCAGCATGGAGGAGTGTTTTCCTTCTGTTAAATGCTTTATCACTAGCAAGAAGATCTATGGGTTTTTCTAAGTCTTAAGAGTTAAAAAAGTTATGTCTAATAAGCACAAATTATTATCTTGAAGTCAAGACTCCATCTCAGACAAACAAAAAGAAGATCCTTCAAGATTTTTTTGTTAAGCTATACATTTTCATCAAACTAATTAATATCTGGGGGAATCTCTAAGCTAAAAATGAGAATACTGATCAGCATTTAATCTGCTGCTGGATCACCTGTTAAGATCTCTTGTATGATCATGGAAAAGCTGTATATGTCTGACTTCACCGTGGCTGCCTTCTGTAAGACCACTTCTGGTGCAGCCCAGTTGTATAGCTGGATGGGGAGGGGCACTCGAGTCATGTCCCTGTGTGCACCACTTTCCTGGCTGTGGAAGGAAACACAAAGCTGAGTTTATCTTAAGGAGACATTATGATCACCATAAAGTGCACTTAAATATTTCCCTTTAACAATCTCCTGGAGCTTCTGAAAACGCAGCTAAACACTGAGTTAATGGCTTCCCTGGAGCTCTTCCACTTCCTGTAACTCCTTCCCATCCCTGCTTGCCTGACCCTGCATTCCCCATCCTGTGTGGCCACTTTTCCTTTCTTAGCACTCCATTCAAACCACAGGAACCACCCTTCAGTTCCATTAGGAAGACATTACCTCTTCCACACTGCATGAGCAGTTCCCTCTGCCTGGCATGCTCAGTGACTGGCTGTTTCTTGAGACCAAGGCATTAATTTGAAAGATGCCTCCTTAGGGAGCCGGTCTCTAACCATCTACTTTAAAAGTAGTACTGTTTTACTAGCTACAGTTTTTGTTGTTGTTGTTGCTTATTATATCTTGCATGCACTTAAGTTTTATTAAGTTTTTGCTATTTATTATATCTTATATGCAACCTTCTGAGAGTAGCTACTTTATTATTTTTTAAATATATTTTACTATATTTATTTACTGTGTGTGTGTGTGTGCGTGCCAGGGCGCACATGTAGAGTTGAAAGAACAGTTTATGAGCATCTGCTCTCTCCTCCCACCAAATGGAACCCAGGGGTCAGTCTCAGGTTGTCAGGCTGAATGGCAAGAGCCTTATCCTATCAAGACCAGGCTGGCATAGAACTCAGAGATCCACCTGCCCCTGCCTCCTGTGTACTATCATGCCCAGCCAATGACTGCTTCTTTTCTGAACTCATACCCTCTGGGGAATGAGCTGTTTTAGTTGATCAAAGTTCACTGATTGGCCTAAACAACTTACCTTCTCAACCAGACACCCTATGAGCCAAGTCCAACCATCCTAAATATCTCCCGGGCCAATAAGAGGCCTCAGGGTGAGGTGAAGTCAGTACTGACTGCCCATGGCTGTCATCATAATCAAATGAAATTATGAATGTGGTGCATACAATATTCATTCCACCAAGTAAGAAATAATATGAACAGGCTGGAGAGATGGCTCAGTGGTTAAGAGCACTGACTGCTCTTCCAAAGGTCCTGAGTTCAATTCCCAGCACCCACATGGTGGCTCACAACCCCCATAATAGGATCTGTTGCCCTCTTCTGGTGTGTGTCTGAAGACAGCTACAGTGTACTCATACATATAAAATAAATGAGTAAATCTTTAAAAATAAAAAAAAAAGGCAAAAAAAATAATATGTCTGTAACTTAGGCAGGCATTTGGTAGAGGCTTGATGCCTGCTCACTGATAATTAGGATGTGGGGAGGACGTCTTTTGCTGTCTCTTCAGAATGTCCTCATTAAGGGGGTGTTTTATGGTTAGTGCCAGGGAGGGGGAGGAAGCCCCGGGATTGCTGCAGCAGGATGGAGCACAGAAACCATATCTGTGTATCGTGCTTGCTGAGGGCT
Organism: Mus pahari; assembly: GCF_900095145.1. NCBI lineage: Eukaryota > Metazoa > Chordata > Mammalia > Rodentia > Muridae > Mus > Mus pahari. The sequence goes on along the minus strand of NC_034603.1, from coordinate 55,145,077 downwards.
GGAGGGAGGACGGGAGCTTCTGGAAGGGGAGGGGGATGCCGAGGCCAACTGTCTGTACGCAACACTGAAGTCCCTATAAGATCAGCAATTCCGGGGATACAACAATACTTAGCTATACAGTAAATTTAGGACCAGCCTGGTATACATATGACCATGTCTCAAAAAAAAAAAAAAAAAGTCTACTATTATAGGCTGGTGAGATAGCTCAGTAGTTAAGAGATGGGCCTGGTGAGATGGCTCAGTAGTTAAGAGCTGGGCCTGGGGAGATGGCTCAGTAGTTAAGAGCTGGGCCTGGGGAGATGGCTCAGTAGTTAAGAGCTGGGCCNGCCTGGGGAGATGGCTCAGTAGTTAAGAGCTGGGCCTGGGGAGATGGCTCAGTAGTTAAGAGCACTTGCTGCTCTTGCAGAAGATCTGGGTTCAGTTCCAGCACATGGTGAGTAGCAACTGCCTCTAACTCCAGTTTTAGGGGTTCAACTCCTGCCTTTGTGGGCACCAGGCACACACATGACACACATATATACATACATATAGACAAAACATAAAATACATAAAATAAAAATATTTTTTAAAAAATGGTTAATGAAAAGAGAGAAGGTCAGGATGATGCTTATGCCAATCAGACACATGCCTATAATACCGTGTGATGGTTTGAATGAGAATGGCCCCCATAGGCCCATATATTTGAATACTTAACCCTAAATTAGTGAAACTGTTTAGGAAAGATTAGGAGGTGTGAACTAGTTGGAAGAGGTGTGTCACTGGGAAGGAGGTTGGCTTTTAGGTTTCAAAGGACTGACACAATTCCCAGGGCTCTCTCTGCCTCTGACTTGAGGATCAAGGTGTGAGCTTGCAGCTGTGGGCTGCCTGCATACGTTTGCTCTTCCACTGTGGACTCTGCCCCTCTGGAGCCGTAAGCTATTAAACTCTACTGTAAGGTGCTTTGGCTGTGGTGCTTTGGCACAGCAACAGAAAACTAAAGAGGGCTTCCCAATACTTGTGAGTCAGAGGCAGGCGCATCTCTCAATGCCAGCCTGGTTGTCAGGCCTGCCAGGGCTACACAGTGAGACCCTGTCTTTTAAAAAAAATAAATAAGGAAAAAAGTTTAAGTTCTTTGTTGGTCAGGCATAAGCATAGATTTTAGAACGTAGGATGGGTTTCTTAGACTGAAGTTTCTATCAGTGGAATTATTTTAATGATATTTTAGTTCCTTGAGAATTTTGTACAATTTTGTGTAATTTTTTTTTTTTTTTTTTGGTTTTTCAAGACAGGGTTTCTCTGTATAGCCCTGGCTGTCCTGGAACTCACTTTGTAGACCAGGCTGGCCTCGAACTCAGAAGTAATTTTATCATATTGAACCTTCCCCAGTTCCTACCAGATTGATCTCCATACCTCCCTACCTGCCCAGAAGGGCCTTTGACAGAGAACAGAGAGGTTAGCAAACCATGAATTAGAAAATTTGATCCTGGGGCTGGAGAGATGGCTCAGTGGTTAAGAGCACTGACTGCTCTTACAGAGGTCCGGAGTTCAATTCTCAGCAACCACATGGTGGCTCACAACCATCTGTAATGGGGTCTGGTGCCCTCTTCTGGTGTGTCTGAAGACAGCTACAGTGTGCTCATATAAATATAATAAAGAAATGTTTAAAAAAAAAAAAAAAGAAAAGAAAATCTGATCCTGGCATTTTATTTATATTGCTAAATGGTAAAGTGGGGCTTTGTATACTATGATATGCATACAAATCTAATACATATTTGTATAGTTGATCTGTAAATTTAGAATATTTACCATGTAATTATATATTAAATTAACATAAATTACATTAGTATCACAAAAAAATCAGTAGGCTTTTTTTGGTTATCGTTTTTGTTTTATGGGGGTGCTAGGGATCAAACACAGACCCTCACATATGGTAGACAAGTGCTCTTCCCCCAGAGGCAATGAGTATTCGATTATCCGTAATATATTTTAAGAAACTACCATGCTTCCTTTTTGAAGCTGGGTATTTCTTCAAATGTACCTCAGGCCTCTGGCTTTTAGCTCAGGCTCTAGAGAAGGACAAGTCACTTACAAGCAGAATTCAAACCCTTTCTCTCATTTGCTCTCACTTTCTTCTCTTACAGCCTTTCTTCTTTCTTTATTAAAGCCAGAGGGGGAGGGCTGAAGATGCAGCTCAAGTACTCACTTACTGTAGGAGAGGCCCAGTGTTCCCCACCCACCCACAGGAACAGGGTGGAGTGGTGCTGAGAGCGAGAGACTTGAGAGTCAAGTGGTGTCCTTGCCTAAAGATTCAATTGAGGAATTAAGAACAGAAAAAGACTGCTGTTTATCTTTACAACAGGAGTTAGATTATTACCATTAACAAGCGTTAAACAAACTAATGTGCCCAAGCAGAGTGTTACCCAGAATAAATACACAATTGAAAGCTACATGGATTCACAAAGAAAAGCATACTGCTGCAGCTATGATAACGTGCTAACTGCCATGTCTGCCTGAATTTCTACTCTGAGGTCAGGAAGCCCAGATGAGATCTCCAACATTTCTATCATGCCCTGTATGTCTCTCATGAACCCTAGCTAACCCTCATCATCCTCTCCTTCCTTTAAATCTCACCCCACCGCCAGCAACTGTTAACACAGCTCCTCTGTGCATTCCACTTCCTTCTGTGACTCCCGGGCTCCATCCCAGTGTCAACTTCCAGGCCATCTTGCCTCTGGCCTAGGACCCTTTTTCTTTCTTTTCTTTTCTTTTCTTTTCTTTTCTTTTCTTTTCTTTTCTTCTCTTTTCTTTTCTTCTCTTCTCTTCTCTTCTATTTTCTTTTCTTTCTTTCTTTCTTTCTTTCTTTCTTTCTTTCTTTCTTTCTTTCTTTCTTTCTTTCTTTCTTTCTTTCTGGTTTTTTCGAGACAGGGTTTCTCTGTATAGCCCTGTCCTCAAACTCAATATGTAGATCAGGCTGGCCTTGAACTCAGAAACCTGCCTGCCTCTGCCTCCCAAGTGCTGGGATTAAAAGCATGCACCACCACTGCCCAGCCCTAAGACCATTTCTACCATCTGGCTCTACTTCATTATGCCCCTAAGCAACTGGCTTGGTTGTCCCTCTGGACCTCAGTTTCCTCACATATAAAGGGAAAGGGCTGGGCAGAGGCTGTGGCTTAGTGATGTAGCACTTGCCTAGCATTATGTGAGGCCCTAGGACCAATCCCCAGCACCATAACTCTAAAAGATTCCTATTTCTACAGGAGCACAAAACCAGAAAAAACTGTTATGCTGTCTTCTCAACAGTAGATGGCACTCCTTACTGACCAATTGTGTTATTTCTGTTGACTTCTCTGATAGAATTATCAAGCAAAAAGTTAAAAAAAAAAAAAAAAAAAAAGTCCGCTAGGCAAGGTGGTGCACGCCTTTAATCCCAGCACTCGGGAGGCAGAGGCAGGTGGATTTCTGAGTTCCAGGCCAGCCAGGGCTACACAGAGAAAAAAAAAAAAAAAAAGTTAGCTGCTTTGGATTATAGATCCAAAGTAATTAACCCTGATTTTGTCCCACTAGGTGTTCTTTCACCTACATCCATCCAATCATGCAGCAAATACTGAGTGAACACAACTGCCCTGGCTACTCTATTGTCAATTTGACATGAGCTAGAGTTATCTGAGAAGAGGGAACCTAAATTGAGAAAATTCCCCTAGGAGACTGGCCTGTGGGCAAGCCTGTGGCACATTTTCCTGGTTAATGACTGATGTAGGAAGAGTCAGACCACTGTGCCACTGCTAGGTCAGGGGTCCTGGGTGCTATAAGAACATGGGCCTGGGGCCGGAGAGATGGCTCAGCCGTTAAGAGAACTGACTGTTGAGCTGGGCGTGGTGGCACACGCCTTTAATCCCAGCACTTGGGAGGCAGAAACAGGCAGATTTCTGAGTTCGAGGCCAGCCTGGTCTACAAAGTGAGTTCTAGGACAGCCAGGGCTACACAGAGAAACCCTGTCTCAAAAAGAGAGAGAGAGAGAGAGAGAGAGAGAGAGAGAGAGAGAACTGACTGCTCTTCCAAATGTCCTGAGTTCAAATTCCAGCAACCACATGGTGGCTCACAACCATCCGTAATGAGATCTGACTCCCTCTTCTGGTGTGTCTGAAGATAGCTATACTTAGATATAATACTAAATGTAGATATAATAGTACTTAGATATAATAGTAAATAAATCTTTAAAAAAAACATTAAAAAAATAAATCTTTAAAAAACAAAACAAAACAACAACAACAAAAAGAACATGGGCCCATCAGTATATACTGTGGTTTATATAAATCCATGAGGTAATGCAGCCCAAGGTAACAAGCCTCCCACTTTACCATTGACAGAAGCCCATGGAAAGCTTAAAATCACTTCCGTTCTCATTTCCCTAGCAGTGGATCTAGGGGTTAGGAGAATAGAATCTTTAGAATGCAGTGATCTATCTAACCAGGCTATAAAGACAGGGAACAGATTGGTGAAGCAGTAGGAACAATACAGGACCAAGTGGATTCCCTTGCAGATGCCATCCTCCAGAAGAGACCTAAATCTATAGCAGCAGGAAAGGAGGACCTGCATAGACTTAAAGAATGCTGCTCTCTTCTAATTAGCTAATACATCAGGAATAGTCAGAGACCCAACAGTTAAACAGCTAAAAAGCAAACAGCCAAAAGGAGAAAACGCACTAAAAGGCATCTAAGATGCATGCATTTATTTATTTAATGTATATGAGTACACTGTAGCTGTCTTCAGACACATCAGAAGAGGGCATCAGAACTCATTACAGATGGTTGTGAATCACCATGTGGTTGCTGGGAACTGAACTCTGGAAGAGCAGTCAGTGCTCTTAAACCGCTGAGCCATCTCTCCTGCACCTCATTACCTCCTTTTATGCAAGCTATAAAATTACAAACGGCGTTGACTTTTTTTTTTTTTTTTCGAGACAGGATTTCTCTGTATAGCCCTGGCTGTCCTGGAACTCACTTTGTAGACCAAGCTGGCCTCAAACTCAGAAATCTGCCTGCCTCTGCCTCCCAAATGCTGGGATTAAAGGTGTGCGCCACCACGCCCGGCTTGGCGTTGATTTCTAAGCCCACTTAATAAGTAAGTAACACAGCAGATGGACCTGAGATGCCTGGCTCTTGATGGAGCAGAATTCTAAAATTGGAGCCGTATATGAAATCAATCACCTCCAAAAGGGGGAGAAAAGGAGAAAGGAAAGCTAGCAAGCTTTAATATTAATTATGAGGTTACATTGGAATAAGAAACTACTTCTAATCTGAGACAACAGAGCTTAACCCTGACCTCTGCTTTGTGAACCTGCTTGTCCCTTCCTCTCCTCTGGAAAGGGTAACAGCTGCTCATCTTCCTTAAGAAGTGACCACCATCAATATCTGCTTAGACAGCAACTCCTGTTTGTTAAAGATCAAACTGTCTTAACTAGAAACCTGCACAGTTCAGCTTCTGTAAAGCTTGCTCAGCACTAGGGGGAACCTTCCCTTTAGATAGAGATGAAAAGATCATGTTAATGGTCACACGATAATGACTAGGCCTAACCTTATGGAAAACAAGAAGTATTTCTCATGGGGCTAGGCCTCTTTAAGCAACAGCTACAGGATACAGCTGTGTGCTAATAAAACAAGATCATCCTTTACCACTGAGTGCTGAGAATTTCATGTCAGGGAAGGTTGAAGCCCACAGTCTCTATATAATCTCAGTGCTGGAAGTCCAGAGACAAAAGGACCCCTGGAATAGAGAGCAACTGAAGACACCTGATGTTGATCTCTGGTCTCATCAGACACATGTACACAAATTCACATGTACACACACACACACACACACACACACACACACATACACGAATGTTCTAAAAATTAGTGCTGGGCATAGCTATAATCCCAACACTCAAGGGGCAAAGACATGAATACCGCCACAAATTTGAGGCCAACTAAGTCTACACAATGGATTCCAGGCCAATAAGAGCTACATAGCAAGATCTAGTGGGGGGGGGGGGAAAGGCTGAAGAGATGGCTCAATGGTTAAAAGCACCTACTGCTCTTTCAAAGGACACAAGTTCAGTTCCTAGCACCCATGTTGGGTGGTTCAGAGCCATCTATAACTAGCTCCAAGGGCATCTGATACCAATGTCCTCTTCAGGCAGTTGCACACATGTGCACATACACACAGGTACATATACGTTAGAAACAATTTTAAAAAGAAAAAATACAAGGGGGGGACAAGTATATGCGAGCTATACGAGATACGTTAGGTATAATGAGGATGCAGAAAGGGAATAGACTGAAAGTGAGCTCAAATGACCAGGAAGTGTCAACAACAGCCACAAAGGCCTGTGATGCCAGCACTCGAGAGGTAGAGGAAAGAGCATCAGGACGTCAAGGCTATTCTTGGCTATCTAGCAAGTATATAAGGCTAGCCTGGGCTACTTGAGGCTACAAATGGTAAATAAAACTAAGAAGACCTTGAAAAGGTGTGTGTGTGTGTGTGTGTGTGTGTGTTTAAAAGGCAACTTTTATAGCCAAGAGGTAGTACACACTTCTTCAATTTCAGCACTAAGGAGGCAGAAGGAAGCAGATCTACTGAGTTCAAGGCCAGCCTGATCTACAGAGTGAATTCCAGGACAGCCAGGGGTTACAGAGAAACCCTGTCAGGGGAGGGGGTACAAGGGAGGAGAGACAACTTTAGATAGCAATTCTCTCCTCCTGCCATGGGTTCTGAGGGTCCAATTCAGGTTGTCAGGCTAGTGTAGCACGCACTTTTACTTGCTGAGCGAGCTATCTCACTGGTCCATCCTGTGTTTTAACTAGGATTGAGAATGGCCAGATCTGAGGCTTGAGTGACGATTGCCACCTGACCTTTGCTGAAAAGGTCATAGAAAACTCCAACAGCTCCAGTCAAGCCCTCTCTGACCCCTTGCCTCTCATAACACCTTCACACACAAGAGCAAGAGTACCATCTGTGATACTCTAATACTCGAAAAACCATGCCTCACAGTATCTCCATGGCTAGGGTAAAATTCGGAGTCCTTACCAAAGTCCCCAGGATCAATCACAAGCTAGTCCCTGTACTCCTTTCCAGATAGAGCACAAGAAGCACAGAGGCATGGAAAGGTAGGAAACTGGGTTTAATCACACTGAATGCCCATGAGTCAGGGCTTATTCTCAGGACCAGGGACGCAGTAGTGAACAATACAACTCTGCGAGCTCACTGAGCTTTTCCTGTAGTAAATTACTGGGAAATGTAAGCACCAAAATAATGCCGCAGCTCAGGAGCAAAGCACCAGGTATGGGTGGCAAGGGGACAGAGGAAGAAGGTGGATAAGTGAACAGTCTGTCCAGTGGCTAAGAGCAGTGTCCAAAGCAGAACCAACATGGTCCCAAAGGCCCAGAGCTGTGGATAGCATCAAAGACACAGAGCAGAGGCCCTCTGACTCCTAGAGCCTGAGGTGGAAAATTAAGAAGAGTCAGTCACTGGCCCCAGCCCAGTAGGAAACTAAGCCTGAACCAGCATTTGAACAAGGGAGCTGTTCGAAGTGTCTCTTGCTGCACTCGAGTGCCCTGAGGGTCTGTCTGTGCTATCCAGCATTAGATAAAACTGTACAGAGGGCTCACTGGTGTCCCTTACCTCCTCTTCTCTCCAGCTAAAGCTCATTTCTGAGCCTCCATTCAGTAAGAAGGTAACTGGGCTCTGGCCAGTGCCAAGAGGGAAGCTGTGATATACCCACTTCAGGTTGACCCCAAACCTTACTGTGTGCCCTCTATGCTTTCTCTTATTCCCTGAGTAGCAATGAAAACTGAGTCCTTAGGGGTAGTTGACCACTGATGGGAGAAATGTGTACCAAGGCCCCTTTCAACACACATGGTAGATGACAACGTAAGAACATACAACTCAGTCCAGCACTCGGGTAGCAGAGGCAGGAAGATCTCTGAGTTGGAAGCCAGCCTGGTCTACAAAGCACAGAGTGAGTTCCAGGACAGCCAGAGCTACACAGAGAAACAGTCTCAAAACAAAACAAAACAAAAACAACACCTCTGTTGTACCAAACTGAAAAATTTTAAGAGGAGATGGATAGAGGTTTTGATACACGTTGGTTAATATACACATACTACATGTTTATGAAAACAAGACTAACTTAAGCAGAAATAACTTCTCAGACAGATATGGCAACACACACCTGTAACAGCTCTTGAGAAGCCTAGGAAAGAGAACTGTGAATTCAAGACCAGTAAATCTGAGGTCAGACTGACTCCAGATGAGAGAGGGAGGGAGAGAGAGGGAGGGAGGGAGGGGGAGAGGAGGAGGGGGAGGAGAAGGAGGAAGAGGAGGAGGAGGAGGGAGAGGAGGGGGAGGAGGGGGAGGAGGAGGGTTGGTGAAAGGCCTCAGTGGTGAAGGCTCCTGACATGAAGCCTAACGGCCTGAATTTGATTCTCAGGACCCACATGGTACAAGGAAAGAACCTTAAGTTGTCCTCTCTCTCCCTCTCCTTCTCCCTCTCTGCACGCCCACGCCTACGCCCACACACACACACAATGTAAAACAATTTTTTTCTTTTTTTGGTTTTTTTCGAGACAGGGTTTCTCCGTATAGCCCTGGCTGTCCTGGAACTCACTCTGTAGACCAGGCTGGCCTCGAACTCAGAAATCTGCCTGCCTCTGCCTCCCAAGTGCTGGGATTAAAGGCATGCGCCACCACGCCTGGCCTGTAAAACAATTTTTTAAGACTCTTATCTATAGCCTTGGCAAACAAAGCTAGGCATTTGGGAAATCTCTTTCTGTGCTGATGGACAGTTTTCCCATCAATCACATGTCCTGAGCAGATTAAGTGTCAACGCTATAATGAAGGTCCCCCCATGGAGTCCCTCTTAAGGAAGAAGCTACACTGCAGCCTATACCTACCTTTCTGTCATGTATTCCAGGTTAGTCAGTCTTGCTTCTCCTGCAGAGACAATGTGGACAGCGTAGGAGCTAAGGGAGCGATGGATGAACCCTCGGGAGTGCAGGTATATCAAGGCATCAGCAATCTGAAGCAGCAGGTGCACAATCACCTCCATGTGCAACACCGGGAACTGGGACCTCTGCAAGCAAGAGAGAAAGGAAAGACCTCCTGACGCCATTTCCTTCCAAAGCCTTTTCATTTAATTCTCAGTGCTTTCTGGTTTCTCATTTAGCAGACGGGAGCCTAGATGTCAGTGAGGTTAAGTGACTGCAGTCCCACTGACCCAGGCCTTGGCTCTAAGCTCAGCTCCTTTCCTACAGGTGAGGTTGGGGGATGTACTCTAGTTTTGGTATGTGCATTCCAGGCTAACCTGAGGAACCCCCTGCCCCCCCACCCCGTGCCTTCCTATCTAAGGTGGAAGCTCAAAGGACTCTACAAGTTGAAGAGAATTAATTCAGCTCCCAGCCCTAACAGATAAAGAAGGAAGATTCTCTTAAGGGTTTCTCTTTATGCCCAACCAGAATATTTAGAATAAGGTCACAGAGAAAGAGCTCTTAGAAGCCATATCTCAGCCCAAAGAAGACTTAGCCACAAGACCTGTCAGTCACAGAAAAGTCCTCCATGCCAAGGAAATCTGAGAGGCGAGAAGGAAGTGATGAAGGCCTCTATATAAACAAACCATGACAGAGCACAAGGAAAATGTGGGGGAAAGAGCCTGTGGCTAATGGCTCAGCCAGAATTTGCCAATATGTTTCTGGCTCTGTCGAACTATTAAAGGGCTGACTTTTAAAAAAGAAAGAAAAAGAAAGGAAAGCAAGACTGGGAGGCCAACAATTGTGCTACACATCTGCAATCCTAGATTTTAGGAGACTGAGAAGAAGGAAGGATTTGAGCTTAATGCTAGACTGGGTTACATAGTCAAAGCCTGTCTCAATACAAACAAATGAACAAAAAAATAAGACCATCCAGATGGCACGGTAGGGAAAGCAGTTGTCATATAAACCGTGTGACCTGCAATGACCTGAGTTTACTCCTCAGGACCCACATAAAGATGAAAGGGGAAAACCAACTGCACAAAGTTATCCTCTGACCTCCACACATATAACTGGCATATATGCACAGGGATACAGCGTGCATGGGAACTTGTGTGTGTGCACGCATGAGCACGCACACACGACACACACACGCGAGACACACACACACACATACACTGATAAATTTGCTTAATGAGAGAAAGAAGAGGTAGAAGACTAACAATAAAAAAAACAAAAAAACTGTATTAGTGCCAGTGAAAGGGCTCGGGGGGTAAAGGTGCTTGCTGCCAAGCCTGGTGACCTGATTTTAATCCCTGACACCCACAGTAGGAGAGCACTCCTTCCAAAAAGTTATCATCTGACCTCTGGGTGGTAGACAGACAGACACATTAATCAAGCAATCAAGCAAGCAAGCAATGTGAAAAACTGAATCACATTAGTTCCAACACATGCTTATCAGCCTTATCTGGCATGTTACACCTCGTGCAGCACTTGAAAAGGATTTACAAGTCAATCTTCCAAATGGGAACTCTGCAAAGATAACAAGGAAGAGGGCAGACAGAAGAGTAAGGGCAGCTGGGGAATTTAAATAATGGTCATACTCGTTCATGGAGGACACTGAACAGTGTGCCGACTGTGATACGCTCATAAACCAGGCGAATTTTCTCCAGGTCCCGGGACAAACATACAGCCATCAGTTGCAGCAGGTTAGGATGCCGCAGGTTGCTAAAAAAGATAAAAATCTTCAGAAGGACAGGGAATAGGACTGCATGATGAAAACACAGGTGATATTCTTTCTTGGGGTCATTTGAACACATTCTAAACAAATCCCATTTATAGCCAGGCATGGTGGCACAGTCTTTAATCCTGGTAATTGGAAGATGGAGGTAGCACGAGGTTCAAGGTCACCATCTACTATACAGGAAATTCAAGTCCAGTTTGGACTACATGAGATCTTGTCTCAAAAACAAACAATATATAGAAAACCAAAGGCCAACAGAATACAATTCATATAGAGCATTTTAGAGACATCTATTGGAAGAAGCTGAAGGTTTAAGCATTATCCGTGGTGGGATGGAAAGGTATCTCAGGGGTTAAGCACTGGCTGCTCTTCCAGAGGACTGAGGTACAATTACCAGCACCCACAAGGCAGCTCACGACTTTCTATAAAGTTCCAGGGCTTCTGACACCCTCACCCAGACATACGTGTAGGCAAAACATCAATGGACATAAAATAAAAATAAATTGTATGTTAAAGAAAGAGTTATCAATGGCAATAGTAACAGTGCTGGGAAAACCCTACAAATCAAAATACTCTGTGTGTTGGCTTAACACACAGCTAGAGTTATCTAAAACAAGAGAACAAGAATTGAAATGTGTCCAAAGCCACATACTACTCAGCCTCATGTCAAAGCACACATCATGCCTGCCCAACTGTGTGGGTTCAGGCGAGTTTCTTCAAAAGCAAGGGCTTCACCTGTCCAGAGACACCTCCCACAGGGAGGGCTGAGTGGCCTACTCAGAAACTAGCTCAATGATCCAGGATCCTTTCAGCTCCTTGGTGGCCCTGCTATGAAATCATAAACCCAGTATCTGACTCACCAAGACCTACATGACATGACTCTGCAACAGCAGGAAGCCTTTGGAACTGAGACTCATGGAAATGTCCTTAGCGGTGGAGATGTGGTTCTTAGATCTGACTTCATGGACTGCTATGCTCTACGAAAGCAGGACAGTCATTTGCTCTCCAGATGGGTACAGAGTCCCACAGAGGCTTCCGGAGACATAGCAAACAAACAAACAAACAAACAAACAAAACAACAACAACAAAAAAGATGGTCCTGGGTCCTGTCCACCTGTCCATCTAAAGACTTGAGTCACAGGACAGATGACAGGACTGAGGCCCTTATCACAATCCACATGCTCCAGACTACTCTTCAATTCCTTTCTTTCATCAGCTTTCAGAAGTCAACCAAGTCCAATAGATAGGCTATGCCAAGGCTAGGTGAGATTGGTGTGCCAGTCAGGTCTGAACAAACTTAGTCCGGGAGTGGCTCTTGTTCTATGGCTCTCCTTACCTGCTGTGCTCCTGCTCAGCAATCAGCAAGTCGGCCAGCCTCAGCCTGCTACAGTGGGGATGGGTGGGAAGGTTCAGCTCCTTCACTGTTACTCGGCTCCTGTTCCACACGAGGCTAAAAGAGCAGGAGAGAGTGCAGGAGAGAAGGGCTGAGTAGCCACTGCTTTAGTGAACCAGCCTTCCTTCTCACGCAGCTGGAAAACAGGTTCACACACAATCTCTCCTCTCCTCTCTCCTAACACCTCCAGACTCTAAAGCACCATGGAGAATTAAGTGAGGAGTCAAAGATCACAGAAAGTTTCAAGGGAGTGAGTAATTTGGTGAGGTTTTATGTTAGACAATGCTGACAGCATTGTGGTAAATGGATAGGGCTATGGTGATCCAGACAATAGGGAATATTCAAGAGCCCAGTAGGAGGGGACAGAAGCCATAGTGATGGAACACAGGCATGATCTGATGACAAATTCATAGCACGGGCAGAAAAACAGGGGGGCAAAGGGGCCTTGTGGACCCATCAGAGGCATCTGTAGATGTGTGTTTCTTTGAAGAAGAAAAGAAACATCCAGGTTCTAAAAGCTGAGCCATCCTGGCCAGGAAAGCGCTCCTGACCGTGCAGGGATGACTGAGTACATCCAACAGGTTCTTGTCACGTCCACATCCTGTTACTGTCACCATCCTTGGATCTGGCTGATGAGAGCCACATCCTGTTTCAGAGGCAAGCTAATTTCCATCTTGCTGCCTCTAGTTCTTTAGACAGCAGAAAGTTAGCATATCGAAATGAGAAATTGTTCAGAGCAGTTGTTCTCTACTTAGAGTATCCTTTGGTAATGACTTGGGTCAGTCCTGTCCCATCCAAGAAGGCCACAAACAGAACAGGGAAAGATCAGGCACACTCCTGAGCATCCTACAAGCCACAGGGCTGACCACAACAAGAAATCATCTGGTCAAAAATGTCCACAGTAAGAAACGCTAGTTTAAAGACACTATTAGTTCCTTCATGCTTGAGAAGAAGCTACCAATACATAGTAAGCCACTCTTCCCACAGGATTAACTCCCACCATCCATTCCAACTTACTTAGTCATGACCATGTAGGGGCCACTGACGAAAGAGAAGGTGGGCTCATCATCAGCTTGGATCACTTCCTTTTCTCCAATGACTGGAAGAGACCCTGGGTAAGTAAGCTGCATCCCTGAAGTGAGATAAAACTGAAACCAAGGCACTGCTTCAAACTGGTGGAAATAAAACAGGGAAAGCAGAGTTCCTGTTCCCTGCCCTGGCTTAGAGCTGCTCTTACCTAGTAAATACACCTATGTACTCTCTTTGCTGGTAGCAGTTGATTGGTTGGTTGATTTGGGGGGGGCACATAATATAGAACTCACTATGTAGACCAGGATGGCATCAAACTCAGACTAGCCTGCCTGCCTTCCAAGTTCTGGGATTAAAGGTATGCACCACCATGCCCAGCTTGTTTTTTAGATAAGATCTCAATATGTAGCTTACATAGGCATCAAAAGCATGACCTTCCTGCCACCTCCTGAGTACTGGGTATTGTACCGGGTATTACAGGAGTGTGCCATCTCAGGTAGCTTCTAGCATTTCTTTTTACAACTCATCCTTCCTAAGGGATAGGATCAGAGGCATGATCCTACATGATCCACAATTGACTTTATATTTTGAATCTTGAAATACTCTTTCCCTTCTACTGAGGTGGTTCAGACAGAAGTCCAGCATCTTTCCTGAAGTGATCTAACTGGGATTGAGGGGCTGTGGTGGTTTGAATGAGAATTGCCCCATAGGCTCATATGTTTAAATGTCTAGTCCCCAGTTAGTGGAACTGTTTGGTAAGGACTAGGAGGTGTGGCCTTGCTAGAGAAGGTGTGGCACCGGGGTGGGCTCTGAGGTTTCAACAACTCACTCCTTTCCCAGTTGGCTCTCTCTGCTCCATGCCTCATGCTTGTGGATCAGACATAAGCTCTCGGCTGGTGCTCTTGCACCATGCTTGCTTGCCACTTGCCATGCTTGCCACTGCTAATCTTCTGGACTCATAAGCAGTCAAATTAAATGCTTTCTTTTATAAGGGGCCTTGATCATGGTTTTTGTCATAGCAATAAAAAAAGATATGACCCCTCTAGAACACAGGCCATGTGTACAAAGGTCAATCTACCTATATTGGGAATTTGACTCCCAAAACAAAGCATCCACATATCATGTCAAGAGATCCTGGGTGCACCTCCATCAACAAACTGGGGGAAAAGCCAAAGTTCTTTTTACTTCCACCCTTACCCAAGCTCCTTGGTAGAGAGCAAAGATCCTTCCTTCGCCCAGCAATGTCCCCAGTGGGACCTCTTCTATAATTAACTATCTTGCCAGAGTCATTCAAATCAGTTTGCAACAGTGCTTATATTTATTTTTGCAGTAAGGACAGGAGCACTAAAGAAATACCTTTCCTACAACACAGAAGAGCGAAGAAGAAAGTACTCTGAGGATAAGGAGGAGGAACTGAGGGCTGGTATTACGTAGAGATAAAGGCCTATCTTGCCTAGAATGCAAAAGGACAGAGATTCTTTAATTCTCATGAAGGTCCCAGGCATTGCCTGTAACAGAGAGGCAGGCAGAGAGCTGGGCCAGCTCTATGGATTTGCTTCTTGCTGACTTCACCCTTCCATAGGTCTAATAAATATACTTAAAATGCTTTTAATTAACTGAGAAATGTTTTGAGGACAAACAGTATCCTTGGGATGTTCTATTCTTCCAGTTAAAGAAAGAGGACATCGGGGAATATGCTGGACAAATGAATGATCTTTGCTTTTCCATTATCCGGAAAAGAAAAAAATATAATTACCAGGTTCAGTCAAGAGTGGGTATGGTAGTTTACACATAATCCCAGCACTGAAGTAAGACTATCTCAAGTTTGAGATTCCATCTCAAATGTTACCCCACGGGCTGGTGAGATGGCTCAGTGGGTAAGAGCACCCGAATGTTCGTCCAAAGGTCCTGAGTTCAAATCCCAGCAACCACATGGTGGCTCATAACCATCCATAACAAGATCTGACTCCCTCTTCTGGTGAGTCTGAAGACAGCTACAGTGTACTTACATATAATAAATAAATAAATCTTAAAAAAAAAAAAATGTTACCCCACAAAACCCGGAAGAGTTGAATAAGGTGGAGAGATATGGTCATATGATTCTCCAGCTAAACCAGAAAACCTAGGCTATGAGTGTCAGCCTCTTACCTTCCCAAAGCCAAAGCTGTAGATATTTTGAGCAGAAACGATTCCAGGTTTAAGCTGTCGGTTAGGAGAACTATTTGGGCTTCTAGAAATATTTTAAAAAGAGAAAAGAGAGGAAAAAGTAAGAATTTATCATTTATATCCAAAAGAACAATACTAAACCAAGTTTTCAAGAATGTTATCACAGTTACCCATCAACTTAACACAAAGAGAGAGAGAGAGAGAGAGAGAGAGAGAGAGAGACTGCCTCTGCTCCAGCTGGAGTTCCTGCCATTCCTCTCAATGATAGACTGTAACTAGTCATATCTTTGCTTTTTCATTACAATAGTACTGCTCTTCCTAAGGTCCTGAGTTCAAATTCCAGCAACCACATGGTGGCTCACAACCATCTGTAATGAGATCTGACGCCCTCTCAATGATAGACTGTAACTAGGAAAACAAACTAAGGTAGCTAATATTTATTTAGTATTTGTTTTTTCTTTTTTCTTTTCCTTGTGACAAGGTCCTTTTAGGTAGCCCAGGCTGGTATGAGATCTACCCCTCCTCAAGTGTTGGTACTGAGGAATACAGGGTATAATGTATAACTAGTTTGGTAGCTACAAAAACTTATACTCAGAAGAAAACTCAAGGCCAATTTATTAAAGTTTGAAGGAAAAAAAAAAACAGGACAGGCAAGTTGGAAAACTCTGAAACTTTGTTGGGAGAGATAGGTAAGAGGGAAAAAAAAAAGATGGTACCATGCTTTAGAGAGGATATTGTGGGCATGTGACATATATTTGGCGTGATGTAGAGAAACCCTCATTGCCTATTTTTTCTGGGTATTAACCCACTCTGTTGGGCAGAATCAGTATGAAGATGTACTTTCATGTAATAATGCTGTTTAGATAAGCTGATGGTTTCATAATTTCTGATAACAATTTTATAAAACTCCTGAGTTGATTCAAGTAATTTATTTATTTTAAAGATTTATAATTATATCTAAGTACACTGTAGCTGTCTTCAGACACACCAGAAGAGGGCGTCAGATCTCATTACAGATGGTTGTAAGCCACCATGTGGTTGCTGGGATTTGAACTCAGGACCTTAGGAAGAGCAGTCAGTGCTTTTAATTGCTGAGTCATCTTTCCAGCCTGATTCAAGTAATTTAAAACCCTTCCTACAGAATAAGAAAGCTTCAAAAAAGTTCTATGGACCTCCATGTGTCACAAGCACATAAATGCACTAGGAAGAGAAAAAGGCTTGGGACAGATCTGTGATCAAGGAAAAACATTCACTCTATGTCAGGTCCAGATGATCGTAAGATAACTCACAGACAGAAAATAGATAATTAGCTAATTTAACTATACAAAACTTTTAAAAAATGAGATATAAATGACCTGTCCTTGCTAATTTATGATATAAAAACTATTGTTTTGAACTTATAATAAATTTGTGGAGCTAAAAGCTAGCTAAGGAGTGCTACATCCACTCCATTAGTGACCCGCCTGACAGGCCGAAAAGCCTAGGCATGGTCCTGAGATGAAAAGTTCACAGAAACTTAGTTTCCTGGAACCATGGCATCCTGTATAACGAATGCTCCAATGTCCTTGCTTTAGTTGGTAAATGGATCTATGTTTTGATCTTAATTTTGCTTTATTATAAGGCTTCTAAGGATTGAATTTTTGACATATAGCTAAGTTAGATTCTTCACCAGTCCTAGGCAGTCAGTCCTTGAGCTGACCCTGGGCATGGATAGCTAAGTCACTGCCCTACACAGGAATTTACCATTATCTAGAAAGAAAGAAGTTTGTGACCTATGGAGGAACCAGAGTAGAACTATAGATAGCTGAGTTACGCCCATACACAAGAATTTACAATGGCCTAGGGGGAAGGTGGACTATACAATAGACTAGAATAGGAAATATGTCAAGGGCACGAAGCCCTTGCCCCTGGCTTCTAAGCTTAAACTGACCTTGGGTGGGGCTGCTTTTGACCCCAGTTGTTAACACTGAACTTTATCCCAGCTGGTTCCTGCTGGTCCTTTGTGTTTGCATTCCTCTGTTTTGTGTAAGCATCCGGTCACCTCACTGTACCTTGCCGGTGTGTCACCTACCTTCCCTATTTTGTTCTGTATAAAAAGTCTGATTCTCAATTTGACAAATCACATTCAGATCCAGCACACTCCCTTGTGTCGTGTCTGTTTGTCACCCCTCCTTCTCGCCGCAGACTCTATGCCCATCTGTACAAAACCCTGATTCTCAGGGATTGAGGGGGGCCTACTGGGCCCGGTCCGTGGCAAAGGAGTATTTAGTCAGGTGCAAGCCTTAATGGAAGGCATATAAACAGTACTGCTATTAACTCCTTAAACCTTATTGACCTTTATGACATCAACTGTTGCTTAATATTCTACCGGTTCTTATAATTGGCTATGGGTTAAGTTTTCTTCTTAAGTAGAGGATTTTATCTGAGGAGGTATAAAAGCCTGAGGGCAAAAATAAAGTTGTTGGAGCCCCCTTGCTTCATCAGTTGAATGTGTGAGAGTGTGTAATTTTTTTTTCTTTTTCTTTCTCCCAAGCCCAAGTGATTGTCTTTTTCTAATAGCCAGCTGCTCTCCAAAGAAGCCCAACTGCCAGAAGCAATCAGCTATGGCCCCAGAAGACTAAAAGAGAGTTAAGAATTTCTTGACAATTACAAACAATGAGCTGTTCTTGAGCCACCAGAGCCACCAGCTCTGGCTCCCTCCCTCTTTTTTTTTTCCCCCCACTTTAATTGTATGCATGATCAAAGACATTGGTGTCAGCATACTAGTGCATTCCAGTAATCCCAACACCCAAGAGGCTAAATAAAGTGAGAGACCCATGAAGGGTTTGATGCTAACCTAGGCTACACAGAACGATCCAAGTCAGATGGATCGACAGAATCCCAACAGATCCACAGAATCCCAACACTTCTGAGGTAGGAGTGGATCTAGCGTTAAAGGTTATCCTTGGTCACACAGTAAGTTTGAAGCCAGCCAGGGCTACATAAGACTTTGCCATAAAAAGGGGACAAAAGACTTTAGGTAGGTTGAGAGGGGAAGCACTCAGCTTTAATTTCAGCATTTGGGAGGTTGAGGCATGAGGACCTCAAGTTTGAAGCCATCCTGGACTAGTGAGTTCAAGACCATCCTGGGCAGGTAGGCAAGACAGTACACGTAACCCCAGCACTTGGGAGGTAGAAACAGAGGACACAGAGTTCAAAGTCATCTTGAACTGGAAGCTAGCCTGAGCTATATGGCATGGGGGTGGAGTAGTGGGAGGGGTTAACAAAGAACAGTGGTTGGTCATCAACAGGCAGTGGGAGGGGTTAACAAAGAACAGTTGTCATCCACAGGCAGTGGATGCTCAACAGCAGCAACCAGTACTGAGGTGGATGACTGTTTTCTTCCCACCAACAGCTACACTGAAAAATTCTCAAATACTTCCCTAATTTGTATATTATGTTAGCGTAGGGGCCATGGTAACTTTCTCTGTATTCCAACTTTAGTATACAAATGAACATGATTTATTGGCTTTCTATTATGGAAATGAAGATGGTATAATAGGCACCTGTGATGGTTTGTATATTCTTGGGCCAGGGAGTGACACCATTTGGAGGTGTGGCCTTGTTCAAATAGGTGTGACCTGGTTGGAGTAGGTGTGTCACTGTGGGTGTGGGCTTAAGATCCTCACCCTAGTTGCCTGGAAGTCAGTCTTTGACTAGCAGCCTTTGGATGAAGATGTAGAACTCTCAGCTCTGCCTGCACCATGCCTGCCTGAATACTGCCATGCTCCTACCTTGATGATAATGGACTGAACCTCTGAACATGTAAGCCAGCCCCAATTAAATGTTTTTTTTTTTTTTATAAGACCTGCCTTGGTCATGGTGTCTGTTCACAGCAGTAAAACCCTAACTAAGACAGCACCCTCTGAGGAAGGACCTATGATTCTCTCCGCCTGGTATCTACACTCTCTCGGGTCATTTCAGGTTGCTCTGTTAACTCAGTATATTATAGGAATAACAGAGTTAGTTACCTGGGTGGAGGCCACTGAGCCTGATGACCAGAGTTGGATCACATGGTGAAGAAAACTGACTCCCACGGGCTGCCCTTTGATCTCTATTCATGCATGATGGCATGTGCATGCATGGTTACATGTGTGTCCATGCGTGCACACACAAAATACACACACACACACACACTAAATATTTAAAAAATTAAAAGCGTCATCTCCAAAGTAAGATCTACCAGGACTCTGGCCTGATCTCTCTGGGATCACTGATTTTGAGGGAACTGTGAGGACATTCAAGCAGCCCAGAGGGGGCCCAACCCCAGCACCAGTAACGTTAGTGTGCCATTGTTTAACTGAAGCCCCCATTCAGTGCAGCCTTCAGATGATAGAACCCCTGAATCCATTCTGATTCCTGAACCACAGAAACTGCATGAGATAAAAAAATACTTAGCCGGGCGTGGTGGCGCACGCCTTTAATCCCAGCGCTCGGGAGGCAGAGGCAGGCGGATTTCTGAGTTCGAGGCCAGCCTGGTCTACAAAGTGAGTTCCAGGACAGCCAGGGCTATACAGAGAAACCCTGTC
>NC_034603.1:55122871-55125149 GCF_900095145.1 Mus pahari | reverse complement strand
GCTAATGCTTTAAATCTGCATGTCCAGACACTGAAGGTGCTTGTCCCCAATTGGTTTTTGATCTATCAATAAAGATGCCAGCAGCCAATGGCTGAGTACAGTGCAGGATACCATGAGTTTCATGGTAGGACACAGGGAGAATTGCCAGGACTGGACAAGAAGAAGGAGATGCAATAGTGGCAGGAGACAAAGCCATCCAGCCATGTGAGTTTTCAGGTAAGTGGCCACCAGCTCCTGGGCAGGTGTGCGCCTGTGACTCCCAGGGAGCACAAAGTGGTACAGTCAAAAATTCACCACAAGCACTTAGTATCTGAAGTTGTTAAATCTGAGAGGTGATTCATCTTCCATCAGTGTGGGCACTGAGGCCCCTTGGGTGGGTCCCAGAGGACAGTAAGGGAGGCTTCCATGTTGCTCTAGTAACATAGGTGCCATGTCTATCTACTGCCACACCGCGTGACCCAAAACAGAGGGTCCTAGCAAACTAGTAGAACCTCAGAAGGGGCCCTGAACAGGGTGATGGCTGCTTCCCCAGTCTTCATGGAAGTCCCTTCAGATGCTGGCAGCCTGGCATCTCCTGGTAGAGACAGTGGGAGAGGTGGCTATCCAAAGCTCATGACAATTCCCCATTGGTCCAAAGGCTGTGTAAAAAAACACTTGCTGCTGTGCAATACATTAGACCTGCACCTTGACTCTAGTTGCTAGAGTTTCTTTCCCAGGTTGGTGACTCTGCCTCTCTCACCCCCTCCTGGATCCTGGTAACCATTATCAACAGATACAAGTACAGATGGTCAGAGTTGGAAAGAATCACAAAGCATATCTTCTGCAACCTTTTCATTTTACAGATGGGAAAACTACAGCTTTCCTAAGAAGGGGAAACAATGGCCTACAGAAGGCCAGAACATGGGCTAGGATTAGATGTAAATGATACTCATGCAGCCACTGTTCTTCCCACACTAGACTCAACCCACCTCCTGCACACCAGGGTCCCAGCAGCTCAACTTTCACTGGAAATATAATAGTGTATGCATGCAATGGCTATTCAGTTTATGCTGCAGCAGTTTCAACTCCTTCAGAATGAAAACTATTCTGCTGCCAGGTGGGGTGGCACACGCCTTTAATGCCAGCACTCAGAAGGCAGAGGCAGGTTAGCTTCGGAGTTTGAGGCCAGCTTGGTCTACATAGTGAATTCTAAGACAGTTGGGGCTATGCAGAGAGGTATGTCTTTAAAAAAGAAAAGAAAGTAGAAGAAAAGAAAAGAAGTGGAGAAGGAAGACGTGAATGTTACAACTCTGATCTTGGAAGGGCTATAGGTCCTATCTCCCTAGTAATTTATCAGTGACAGGCTTTCTCTTCCTGGCCTCAACCTTCCAACATGTTATGCTGCTAAAGAGCCACGAGGCTTCCATCAGGAAGGCTGAAGTGGCTCAAGACTGTGCTCACCCCTGAATGAGGCTACCAAACCAGGGTGGGCTGCCGATGAGTCGCTGAGGAGAGTCTATCTTCTTCAGGAGGTCATAGGAGAAGCCCTGGATGATAGCCTTCATATGTGAAGTACAGCGCTGCATGAACTCCACCATCTGTAACACACAGCAGACTCAGTGCTGACAGCATCAGGGGAATAAAGGTGTGAACATACAGATGCATTTGAAGAGCTGAGGGCTCTCAACACGAAAATCTCTAGAAAGGGATAAATCTGAATGATTTTCTAAAGGTGTGGAATGTTTTCATGGAGGGAACCTGCCCTTCAATGGATGAGGAAGCCATGGCAGGGACAGGGACTGAACATGGGAGTGCTGGCACTTGGTGTGCTATTCTGCTTTACATTTTTCATGTTATCTAGTCCTCACTAAAACATATCACAGGCTAAGGAGGTGGCTTCATTGGTAAAGTTCCTGCCATGTGAGGATGAGGACCTGAGTTCAGAGTCCCAGAGTTAAAGCATTACAAGCTCGGCAGGGCGGCACATGCCTCTAACACCAGGGCAGGGGAAACAGGTAGATCTCTCAAGCTCACTGGTCAGTGAAGGAGCCTGTCTTAAAAAATAAAGGAGAGGCTGAAAAAATGGCTCAGTGGCTAAAAGCACTTGCTTCCCACTCTCCCAGAGAACCTGGGTTTCATTTCCAGCACCCACACGGCAGAAGCAACTCCTCAAAGTTGTTCTCTGCCGGGCAGTGGTGACACATACCTTTAATCCCAGCACTTGGGAGGCAGAGGCAGGCAGATTTCTGAGTTCGAGGCCAGCCTGGTCTACAGAGTGAGTTCCAGGACAGCCAGGGCT
>NC_034603.1:55116718-55122341 GCF_900095145.1 Mus pahari | reverse complement strand
AGATCTGATGCCCTCTTCTGGAGTGTCTGAAGACAGCTACAGTGTACTTTCATATAATAAATAAATAATAAAAAATAAAAAAAAACAGTACATTACAGAGAGGAAGATTACACTGTTTGTGAGAACACTAGACTGCAGCAGCAAGAACTTTACACACATCCCTTTTTTCATCTTTATCTCAACCTTCTAAACAGATGAGGGATCAAAAGGGCTTCATACCCAGATAGGGGTTTGAACCTGTGTTCTTTCCTTACTACTCCCTGGCAATGGCTTTACCGAACCGCTTTCTTTATGTCTTCTGTATCTTGGGGTGAAGCTAGTTAAACACAGAGACCTTTCCTCTCAGGTGACAAGCACTCTGCTAGCCACACAAATTCAGTAGTAGAGCCCAACAAAACTTTGGCATCACTAATCCAGGCAAGAATATGTTCCTCAGCCGGGCATGGTGGCGCACACCTTTAATCCCAGCACTTGGGAGGCAGAGGCAGGCGGATTTCTGAGTTCGAGGGCAGCCTGGGCTACAGAGTGAGTTCCAGGACAGCCAGGGCTACACAGAGAAACCCTATCTTGGAAAAAAAAAATTCTTTTCTTTCTTTTCTTCTCTTCCCTCCTCCCCCTGCCCCTCAACACAGGGTATCTATGTGTGGGCCTCGCTGTCCTGGAACTTGCTACAAGACTGTGACTTGCTTTATTCACTGTCAAGACCTATGGCTGAGGTGAGAAAGTGCTACTGCCTAGAAAGAGACAAGTGTTCCATGAAGAGAGTCACATGCTACCAATTCATTACACCGCTGTTCTTCCATATTAAAATCTGTATCAAATATTAAACTCAGATTATTTTAATTCCAAGCTATAAAACTCAGGCAAAAATTAGTCTTTCTGAAAAATTGGTATCAACTACATGTTTGTGGGTATTCTGACCTGTTTAAGTGTAGCATTCTTCCAGCCTAGCATTCTCCCAGCCTCTAAGCAGGCTGTACCAGACCTCTGCAAGCCACTAACTTAGAACCACCTGCGGTGGCACCTCCCAACCTGCCAAGCTGGTTCTATTGTCACAGCTGCCACTGCCCTTCAAAGCATCGCCATTGCCTGCTGAGAAGACCTTTGGATGTTCCAGAGACAACATCCTCAGGGCCTGCCTACAGGCTCTCACCTGTGTGCCCAAAGACTGGGGCTGGGAGGAAGGGCTTTTTCCCATGCTATAAAAACTGAGTAATTCATTAAACCGGGGCCTTGAACAGAATCCTTTGGTCTTGGCATGTTTCCTTCCCGCCGTCTCTTCCCTTCCCCAGCTTGCCTTCCAGGGTGGACCTGGTTCAGAGTGTGACTGCAGGCAGAAACACTCAGGTGGCGCCACGAACAGGGACCTGGAAACTGAGGGGCGCTGTCTATGTGGTGGAGTTCCACAAGAGGAGAAAATAAGAAGATCGTATCGAACACACTGAGAAACAGGTACTCATGCTAGCACAGGTTCTAAACCCCATCCTTTTTAAATTGTTGCTATAGGTGTGATACAGGATAAGCTGGTTTTGTGTTGTCCTGGCGCAATATCACTTAGGGGGACAGCATAAAATGGGATTAGAAAATTCTAAACAGGCTTTTGTCCGAAATCTTCAAGAACTGCTTCAGGGGAAAGGAATTGGGTTTGAAGAAAAAGTGTTAGGAAATTTTGTAGAACAGGTAGATTCTTGCTGCCCATGGTTCAGAGAGGAAAAATCTTTAAACAAGAGAACCTGGGAGAGAATTGGAAAGGCTCTGAGGGACACCCAGGCAGATAAATTCCCACTCTGCCTTTGGGCGCTAGCAAAAGAGTCTATTGATAAAGAAAATTTGCAGGCCTCAGAAAGTACCCAGATAGAGCTTAAAGAATCTCAGAAAGACACTGAATTAGTAAGATATAGAGATTCTGATGATGAGTTAACATCACACAAAGAAGATCATTCAGTTAAGGGAGCCACCAAATATTCTGGTGAGGATTGGCCTTCTTACGAATCCCCTGCTCCACCTATGGCCTCTGCTATAGCAGAGGCTGCTAGCTATGTAAATTAGAATTTGAAATTAAGTTGCAGAAATTGACTAATGAGCTTCGGGAGCTAAAAGCGGCTTCAAATACAGGAAAGAACAATTTTCCTGAAATTTATCAACCACTGCAAAAGGGAGCTGTAAGTCAGGCTGGTAGGAAAGCGCAAGATTCATCTAACATCTAACATGCTAGCCTTTCTTTCTTTTTTTTTTTTTTAAAGATTTATTTATTTATTATATGTAAGTACACTGTAGCTGTCTTCAGACACTCCAGAAGAGGGCGTCAGATCTTGTTATGGGTGGTTGTGAGCCACCATGTGGTTGCTGGGATTTGAACTCCGGACCTTCGGAAGAGCAGTAGGGTGCTCTTACCCACTGAGCCATCTCACCAGTCCCATGCTAGCCTTTCTTGTAGCTAAAATACTTGACCAGCAAAATTATAGTCGGACAATACCAGACCTTGGAGTTCAAGGTGATAAAGGAATTAAAAACAGCTGTGGCACAATATGGCCCTCCAGCTCCTTTCACACAAGCTTTATTGGCTACTATTGTGGAGTCACAATTGACGCCCCCCCGCCCCCCCAAGATTGGAAGACTTTATGTAAGGCTACCTTGTCAGGAGGAGATTTTTTACTTTGGAGTGCTGAATGGCGAGAAGCCTGTAAGAAAACTGCTGCTTTGAATGCTCAGGCTGGTAACCCAGACTGGGATATTAACATGCTGTGAGGAGAAGGCCAATATGAAGGAAATGCAAATCAGATTGGGTTTCCTGATGGAGTGTATGCACAGGTTGCTATGGCTGCTCGCCATGCGTGGAATTTATTACCAACTAAAGGGGATCTTGATGGAAGTTTAGCCGGCATTTTGCAGGGTCCTGACGAGCTTTACCAGGAGTTTGTGGATAGGTTACTGAAAGCATCTAGTAGAATTTTTGGAGATTCTCAAACAGAAATTCCTTTTGTTATGCAGCTGGCTATGACAATGCTAATGCAGCATGTCGCGCCACCATTCGGCCGTACAAAGGACAAATAGATTTAGTGGGATACATTCGTCTCTGTGCAGAGATTGGTCCATCTTATAGTCAGGGTTTTGCATTGGCTGCTGCTTGCAAGGAACCACCACGCAAAAAATGCCTACACAGAGATGAGGGAATAATGCATGTTTTAAGTGTGGAAGTTTTGGTCATTTTAAAGGTGACTGCCCTAAGAGTAGGGGTGTCGAAAGCGGGCGAGTAAATTGTGCCCCAGGAGTTTACCCTCGCTGCAGAAAAGGAAACCATTGGGCTAGAGAATGCAAATCAAAGTCAGACCTCCATGGTTGTCCATTGTAGGAAAACAGGAGGAGGGGCTTGCCCCAGGCCCTGAGTTACCTGCAGCAAGCAGTCTATGGGGCCATGAAGCTGCAGCCCAGCCCAAAAAATCCATTTTTGAACTGGTCAGGGCAACCCCAGGAAGTGCAGGATTGGAGCTCTGTTCCACCACCCACGCAGTATTAACCCCAGAAATGGGGGGTTCAAACTCTCCCTACAGGAGTTTTTGGACCTCTACCTGCAGAGACTTGAGGATTTCTTTTTTCTTTTTCTTTTTTTTTTTTAAGATTTATTAATTTATTATATTTAAGTACACTGTAGCTGTCTTCAGACACTCCAGAAGAGGGCGTCAGATCTTGTTACGGATGGTTGTGAGCCACCATGTGGTTGCTGGGATTTGAACTCCAGACCTTCAGAAGAGCAGTCGGGTGCTCTTACCCACTGAGCCATCTCTCCAGCCCCTATCCAGGTGTTTTAAATAAGGAATATGAAGGAGAAATTCAAATCATGGTTGCTTACCCTCATGGTATTATAACTGTACCTGGTGATCAAAGAATTGCTCAACTTATCTTAGTTCCCTTGCATCCACTACCTTCCAGATTTGTTAAGAATGAGAGAGGTCAGAGTGGCTTCGGTTCCTCTGATGTGTACTGGGTTCAATCTATTACTGGTCAGAGACCTAACGCAAATTAATAATTGGAGGCAAGAGCTTTGTAGGATTAATAGATACTGGAGCTGATGTTACAATAATTCGACAACAAGACTGGCCTTCAACGTGGCCCTTATCTGAAACACTCACCTTCAAGGAATTGGTTATGCCAATAACCCAAAACAAAGCTCTAATTTGCTAACCTGGAAAGATGAGGAGGGCAATTCAGGACAAATTCAGCCTTATGTTATGTCAAATTTGCCTGTTACCCTATGGGGAAGAGATCTCTTGTCACAGATGGGCATTATAATGTGCAGTCCTAATGAGATGGTGACAAAGCAGATGCTAAGACAAGGATTTTTGCCTGGTCAAGGGCTAGGAAAGAAAGGTCAAGGTATTAAGACTTTTAAGGGTCCTAAATCTCACTCTAACAAACAAGGCTTGGGGCATTTTCAGTAATGGCCACTATCTTGCCTGCATCCCATGCTGATAAAATTGAATGGCTTAATGATATTTCAGTGTGGGTTGATCAGTGGTCTTTACCTAAGGAAAAATTAGAAGTGGCTTCGTTGCTAATGCAGGAGCAATTAGAGGCAGGACATTTAGTAGAATCTCAGTCTCCTTGGAATACTCCAATATTTGTTATTAAGAAAAAATCTGGTAAATGGAGTTTGCTACAAGATCTAAGGAAGGTTAATAAAACCATGGTACACATGGGAGCTTTATAACCTGGGCTTCCATCTCTGGTAGCCATTCCTAAAGGATATTATAAGATTGTGGTAGACTTAAAAGATTGCTTTTTTACTATTCCTTTGCACCCTGAGGATTGTGAAAGATTTGCATTCAGTGTTCCTTCTGTTAATTTTAAGGAACCTATGAGAAGATATCAGTGGACAGTCCTTCCTCAGGGCATGGCTAACAGTCCTAGCTTATGTCAGAAGTTTGTGGCACAAACCATTCAGCCTGTAAGACAACTATGGCCTATGATTTACATAATTAATTAC
Organism: Mus pahari; assembly: GCF_900095145.1. NCBI lineage: Eukaryota > Metazoa > Chordata > Mammalia > Rodentia > Muridae > Mus > Mus pahari. The sequence continues at coordinate 55,117,357 of NC_034603.1, read as the reverse complement.
ACAGATGAGGGCTGGTGAGATGGCTCAGCGGGTAAGAGCATCCGACTGTTCTTCCAAAGGTCCTGAGTTCAAATCCCAGCAACCACATGGTGGCTCACAACCACTTGTAACAAGATCTGACGCCCCCTTCTGAGTGTCTGAAGACAGCTACAGTGTACATATATAAATAAATAAATAAATAAATAAATAAATAAATAAATAAATAAAATTACACAGATGACGTCTTGATGGCGGGAAAAGATCCTCAGGAATTACTTTTATGATTTAGAGATTTACAACAGGCCTTAGCTACTAAGGGGCTACAAATAGCTCCTGAGAAAGTTCAGACTCAGGATCCTTATAATTATTTGGCCTTTAGACTTACAGATCAAACTGTTTCCCCCCAGAAAGTAGTTCGCAGAGACAGCTTAAAAATTTTAAATGATTTTCAAAAATTACTAGGTGACATTAATTGGCTTCGCCCCTATTTAAAGCTTACTACAGGATAATTGAAACCTTTATTTGATATTCTTTTTTTATAATTTTTTAAATTTTTTTTAAAAGATTTATTTATTTATTATATTTAAGTACACTGTAGCTGTCTTCAGACACTCCAGAAGAGGGCGTCAGATCTTGTTACAGATGGTTGTGAGCCACCAT
>NC_034603.1:55108385-55116383 GCF_900095145.1 Mus pahari | reverse complement strand
TCTGTTAATTTTTAATACAACCCATGCTCCTACAGGGTTGCTTTGGCAAAGAGCCCCCCTAATGTGGATTCATTTGAGGATATCTCCTAAATGTAATATCCTGCCATATTATGAAGCAGTAGCCCAGATGATTATGCTTGGAAGGAAGCAGGCACTAACTTATTTTGGCAAAGAGCCAGATACCATTGTTCAGCCTTATAGTGTAGATCAAGATACTTGGCTGAAACAACACAGTACAAATTGGTTGCTGGCTCAAATAGGATTTATAGGAACTATAGATAATCATTATCCTCAAGATAGACTGATACAATTTTTAAATGTACATGAAGTAATATTTCCTAATATGACCTCTTCACAGCCTTTGTGTAATGCTCTCTTAATATTTACCGATGGCTCCTCTAAAGGGCGAGCTGGATACTTAGTAAAAGTCATAGAGACTCCTGGGCTTTCAGCTCAGTTAGCAGAGCTGACAGCTGTATTAAATGTTTTTCAGGCTGTGAGTGATGCTTTTAATATTTTTACTGACAGTTTATATATTGCACAGTCAGTTCCCTTATTGGAGACCTGTGGTATGTTTAACTTTAATACGCCAGCAGGGTCTCTGTTTTCACAATTGCAAATCATCATTCTTGCTCAAAAACATCCTTTTTATATTGGTCACATACGAGCTCATTCTGGCCTTCCTGGACCCCTATCTGCCAGTAATGATTGCATTGACAGAGCTCTAATTTCAGATCCTGTTGCATTGGCAAGACGTGATCATGATAAATTTCATCTCTCTAGCCATACCTTAAGGCTCCGACATAAGATCACTAAGGAACAGGCAAGAATGATTGTAAAACAATGCCCTAAATGTATTACTTTATCTCCAGTTCTGCATGTAGGAGTTAATCCACGAGGCCTTATGCCTAATCATATTTGGAAAATGGATGTAACTCATTATGCAGAATTTGGAAAATTAAAATATATACATGTTTGTATTGACACTTGTTCAGGATTTCTTTTTGCTTCGCTACATACAGGAGAGGCCTCTAAAGATGTTATCAATCATTGTTTACAAGCCTTCAACGCTATGGGCTTGCCTAGAGTGGTCAAGACAGATAATGGTCCAGCTTATACTGGCGACAATTTTATCTCATTTTGTAAGGAATTTGGCATTAAACATAAAACTGGAATTCCTTATAACCCCATGGGACAAGGAATTGTTGAACGTGCCCATCGCACTCTGAAAAATTGGCTTTTTAAAACGAAACAGGGGCAAGGTCGCCAAAAGCACATCTTGCTTTTGTATTATTTGTTTTGAATTTTTTGCAAACTGATACTAAAGGTCAGTCTGCAGTGGATCGCCACTGGCATCCAGTTACTTCCAGCTCTTTCGCCATGGTTAAGTGGCAGGACCCAGTTAATAATATATGGAAGAGTCCAGACCCCGTTTTAATTTGGGGAAGAGGTTCTGTCTGCGTTTTTTCACAAAAAAGAAGATGAAGCAAGATGGTTACCAGAAAGAATGGTTCATCAAGTGGATACAGCCTCTAAATCTTATAGTAAATATAAGCCCCACCTTGGTGACAGTCAAAAACCCTTTCTTAGTCAAAAGAATGAATTGGAGCTCAGCCTCCTCTTGCAGAGAAATTATAGCCTTCCTGTGATTCTCAAAGGCACCTCCCCCACCCTGGAAACTATTGTCTAGCTTGATCATTGCTAATTTGCAACTGAATAGAGTACCTGGCCTTTCCCAGAGAAGCTTTTTTTATCCTGTCACTTTACAATTGTTTTGGCTCTTGTTTCAAGCAGGTCCATGCAGTCAGCGTTCCAAAAGGGAGCCAGAGGCAGAAATTCTTTGAGATCAAAAACTTATCTAATTACATTGTGGCTTTGGTCTGAATTTGGGAATAGGTGTGCTATGAGGGCCAGACAGTCAAGGACGGGAAACCAGATTTTGGAACTATATCAATCTAAGACAGAGGTATATGCTAAGAGGCTGTGGTTTATTGATAATATTCTACAGAGCCATGTTTGTGCAAAATATTCACAAACAAGCTGCATATACACTCTTTGACGGAATTTAAATAGTTTCTGGAAAATCTGAGACCTAAAACAGGTGCGGCCGCCAGTCACCATAATTCCGAGGCAAAAAAATTTTTTTTTACTATATACCTACAGAGGAGAAAATTTATTCAGGAATAGGTGTGCTATGAGGGCCGGACAGTCAAGGACGGGCAACCAGATTTCGGAACATATCAATTTAAGACAGAGGTATATGCCAAGAGGCCGTGGTTTATTGATAAAATTCCACAGAGCCATGTTTGTGCAAAATATTCACAAACAAGCTGCATATACACTCCTTGACGGAATTTGAATCGTTTCTGGAAAATCTGCGACCCAAGTCAGGTGCAGTCACCAGCCACCATAATTCCTGGGGAGGACGATGGAGCATGAATATATTTTGTGCCAGTCCAACAAATTTTTTTTTGATATATTTAGGGAGGAGATGTAGCATTCTTCCAGCCTAGCATTCTCCCAGCCTCTAAGCAAGCTGTACCAGACCTCTGCAAGCCACTAACTTAAAACCACCTGCGGTGGCACCTGCCAACCTGCCAAGCTGGCTCTATTGTCACAGCTGCCACTGCCCTTCAAAGCATCGCCATTGCCTGCTGAGAAGACCTTTGGATGTTCCAGAGACAACATTCTCAGGGCCCACCTACAGGCTCTCACCTGTGTGCCCAAAGACTGGGGCTGGAGGGAAGGGCTTTTTCCCCACACTATAAAAACTGAGTAATTCGGGCTGGTGAGATGGCTCAGCAGGTAAGAGCACCTGACTGTTCTTCCAAAGGTCCTGAGTTCAAATCCCACATGGTGGCTCACAACCATCCGTAACAAGATCTGGCGCCCTCTTCTGGAGTGTCTGGAGACAGCTATAGTGTACTTACATATAATAAATAAATAAATAAATAAAAAACTGAGTAATTCATTAAACTGGGGGCCTTGAACAGAATCCTTGGTCTTGGCCTGTTTCCTTCCCGCCGTCTCTTCCCTTCCCCAGCTTGCCTTCCAAAGCAGACCTGGTTCGGAGTGTGACTGCAGGCAGAAACACTCATTTAAGCAATCAGAAAACATAATATAAATTATAACCCAGGGAATAGGAATCGGTAATGAGTCACATAATGATTTCATATAAATCATAATTTCTCAGAAAATCAATTTTATTAAAACATTTCAGATAGGGAGATAACTTTTTTTTTGGGGGGGGGGGTTCCAGACAGGGTTTCTCTGTTTAGCCCTGGCTGTCCCGGAAACCACTTTGTAGACCAGGCTGGCCTCGAACTCAGAAATCCACCTGCCTCTGCCTCCCAAGTGCTGGGATTAAAGGCATGTGTCACCACGCCCGGCAGGAGATAACTATTTTATTGATAAAAATTAATAAAGGTTATTCTTTTTTTTCCTGTTTTTTTTTTTGTTTTTTTGTTTTTGTTTTTGTTTTTGTTTTTTGAGACAGGGTTTCTTTGTATAGTCCTGGCTGTCCTGGAACTCATTGACCAGGTTGGCCTCGAACTCAGAAATCTGCCTGTCTCTGCCTCCCAAGTGCTAGGATTAAAGGCGTGCACCACCACAGCCCAGCCAAGGTTATTCTTTTTTAATATTTTTGAAAAACAATAGAAGTGGAGCTCAAGGATTAGAGTCCTAGGTTCAACCTTCTAAATTAAAAAGGTATTTGGCCAGGCATAGTGGTACACGCTTTTAATCCCAACACTCTAGCAACAGAGACAGGCAGATCTCTGTGAGTTCAAGGCCAATTTGGTTTACATGGCAAGCTCCAAGAGATACACAGTGAGACCCTGCCTTGGAAAACAAACAAAAAACTTGAAAGAAAAGAAAAAACTGTTCCTCCATAAGTTTTTTGGTTTGGTTTGGTTTGGTTTGGTTTTGGTTTTTTGAGACATGGTTTCTCTGTGCAGCCCTGGCTGTCCTGGAACTCACTCTGTAGACCAAGCTGGCCTCAAACTCGGAAATCTGCCTGCCTCTGCCTCCCAAGTGCTGGGATTACAGGCGTGCGCCACCACTGCCCGGCCTCCATAAGTTTTTTTAAAAGCTGCAACAGCAGCGTCATCTTACAAAGCTGTAAGGACTTTAAAAATGAGCTGGATATTGTAGCACACACCGTTAATCCCAGCTCTTGGAGGTAGGGGCAGGCAGATCTTAATGACATGGCAAACTCCAGGCAGACCTTAGTTTAGTGACATGGCAAATTCCAGTACACTGAGGGGTTAGGGAGGGAGAAAGGAAGAAGGAAGGAAGGAAGGAAGGAGAGAGGGAGAGCAGGAGGGAGGAAGGAGAAAAATCTGAAAATGGCAATAGTATTTTAACATGGAAGGCATTTTCATAAAATATTTAATTAAAATTTAATTATAACTAGTTCTAAGAACTTAGTAAAATCTGATAAAGCTAAGAAATTGCATATAACCTTTTGGAAAAAAAAGCAAGGAGTGGTAACAAATGGCTATAATCGCAAAACTTGGGGAGTAGAGGCAGGAAGATCAGAAATTCAAAGTCAGCCTCAGCTCTATCAGACCCTGTGTATAGTCAGACAGGCCAGAGAGATGCCCCAGCCAGGAAAAGTGCTTGCTACTAAGCCTGACCACCTGAGTTTGACATCCCATTCCCAGGTCCAACATAGTAGAAGAGAATCAACTCTCCCAACGTATCCTCTAACCTACGACGTACACACATACACTAGCACACTTGGAAATAAAATGTACACAGTGGCTGACATCGGCAATCCCAGGACTCTGAAGGCTGAGAGGAAGTTCGACGTGTGTTCAAGGACAGCCTGGGCTCAACAGTACCTTGCATACAGCAGGGGATGCAGAGTAAGCCTCTGACTCAAGAAAAATGATTTTTTAAAGCATTTTGTTTTTTAGAAATTGATACTATTGTACTTACTGATTTGGATCTGATCCATACTCCACCAGAACATCCACTAACTTCACATGGCCCAACAATGCTGCAACAAAGAGTGCTGACTGGCCCAGAGTGTTAACTGCATCAACACAGACTCCTAGAAAACAAAAGCAGATCAGTGTGAACATCAGCTTCATCCTGTGATGGAACTGCTGAAATTTATACCGGGTGAAATTTTTGGTTTTGTGTTTTATATATGTGTGTGGTGGGTACATAAAAAGGCCAGAAGGGGACATCCCATTCCCAGGAGCTTGAGTTACAGGAGGCTGTGAGCTAGGAACAAACTATTAATCCACCCTCTTAAGTACCAAGGCATCTCTGCAGTCCTGTGTGCTTTTGACTTTTGAAACAGGGTCTCAGTCCAACCCAACCTGAACCTCCTGATCCACCTCCAAGTGCTGGAATTACAGGCCTGTGTCAGTACACTACATAGGGAGAAATCCCTAACTTTTCTGTTATTTACCTCATTTGCTTATTTAAGATAAATGCCCTATGGAGATTGAAGAGATGGCTCTGTGGGGGTTAACAACATTGGATGCTTTTTCAGAAGGTTGGGGTTTGTTTCCCAGAACCCATACAGTCAGTCACAACCCTTTTTTTAACTCCAGTTCCAAGGGATCTGTTCACCTTCTCTGGCCTCCTATGGCACTCTATCAACACAGTGCCAGACATGTATGCAGACAAGATTTTATATGCATAAAACGAGCATTAAAAAAAAAAAAAAAAAAAAGACAGCTGGAGCCGGGCATGGTGGCACACGCCTTTAATCCCAGGAGTCGGGAGGCAGAGACAGAGGCAGGTGGATTTCTGAGTNAAAAAAAAAAAAAACCATCACAAGCTCATGTCACACATAGAAGTTAGAACGATATTGAATGCCCATACTGGCATTATGTTACACCATATGGCCTATGTTTGAGCTTCACCTAGGCCGGCTAATTACTTACCAACTATGGCCGTGGCAAGATTTGAAAAAAAAAAAAAAAAAAAAAAAAAAAGAACCATCCATAGGCAGGAGGATCACCACACATTTAGACTAGCCTGGTCTACATATACTGAGTTCCAGGCCAACCAAGCAATTCATAGTAAGAATGCTTTTAAATAAACAAAACCAAACCAAACAAATCACTTTTCAATACTTTCTGGTTGTGCCTAGGATTTCTGATTATGGCTCTTGTAGAGTACCCAGGTTCCATTCCCAGCACCCACCAACCTGCAGTACTAGTTCCAGGAAATCTAAATCCATCTTTTGACATGTGCTTTAGGCACCTCTCAGTCCACCTGAAAACTGGCAGGTGAAGCACTTATTTACCTTTTTTTTTTTTTTTTTTTTTTTTTTTGGTTTTACAAGACAAGGTTTCTCTTGGTAGCCCTGTCTGTTCTGGAACGAACTCTGTAAACCAAGCTGGCCTCAAAGGGAGATCAGCTGGGCTATACCTCCAGATTGTGCCACCACCACCACCTAGCTTTCATTCACATAAATTACAAAATGAAACAACAACAAAAACCTTTCTGACTGCAAGGTGGTTCATCTGACAAAGGCATCAACAACCAGACCTGACAAACTGAGTTCAAACCATCCTTACCCACTTAAGACAATCAACTCCTGCCAGTTGTTCTCTGACTTTCACACTTTAGCTGTGGCAAGTATAACATCCCACAAATACACAAAATACAGTTTTTGACCTTTTGGGGGCAGGACTGAATTTTCATGTTTATTTTATCACACTGTGCAGCCATGCTGGAACTGAGACTCTGAGACTCACTAGGCTTACCAAGGCTGCCCTTGAAATCAGACTCACCAACCTCTGTTTGCCTCTAGAGCACTGGGTTTATAGGTGTATAGGGTTTTTATTATGAGTGTGCTGAGAACTGAACCTGAAGACAGGGTGGCTTAGAGCACTTCAAGTCTGGCTTCAACATTTTCCATTTAATCAGTGACCTGTTGGCTTTCTCATCAATTTATAAGAAAGCAGTGGCATATCTTATTCTCACCACAGTAAAAGAAAAATATATAAAATCCTAGGTGACTACTCAGCAAAAACTTAGTAGGAATATAGATAGAAAGACATATAAGAAATTCTATAATAGATATTTGTAAAAACACAAGATACTATCTAGAAAACCCTTTACTGGATGTTTTAGTAGCTTGCTAAATACACAGGCAGGGTTTTACCAAGAACAATTTAAAAAGAAGTAGACTGGGCTGGTGAGATGGCTCAGCGGGTAAGAGCACTGACTGTTCTTCCAAAGGTCCTGAGTTCAAATCCCAGCAACCACATGGTGGCTCACAACCATCCGTAATAAGATCTGATGCCCTCTTCTGGGGTGTCTGAAGACAGCTACAGTGGCCTTACATATATAATAAATCAAAAAAATAAAAATAAAAATTAAAAAAAAAGAAGTAGACTTTGAGAAAAGCTTAGCGATAAAATAAAAACATATGCAGGACAAACCCGATGGGAGAAAACATATGAATGCAAGATGGACTATTCTGCATTTTAGAACCGTGAAAAATAAGTATGTAACTTTCACTAAAAATTGTTCAGTGTGGTGGAGCATCCTCACAGGTGAGGATCCTCAGTGAGTTCCTGGACAACCAAAGCTAAAAAAAAAAAAAAAAAGAAAAGAAAAGAAACCCTTTTTAAAACAAAAGATTACCAGGAAAATGTGGTCTCCTGAAAACTTCAAGGCCAGGCAGTGGTGGCCATGACTTGTGAGGCAGAGTGAGGAGGACTTCTGAATACCAGGCCAGCCTGGTCTACAGAGCGAGTTCCAGGACAGCCAGGGCTACACAGAGAAACCCAGCCTTGGAAAAAGCCAAGAAAAAAAAAAAAATCAACCAATACACAAATTAATGCAAGGAAATCCAAACTCACAGTGGCACAAGCATACAGTCTTGAGCACTAAAACGCCCAAAAGGCTCAAAAGCGGCCACAGAGACGGAAGCAACCTTCAAAAATAGGAGACATTAAACGGTCTAACTTTTCAAGACACGGAAAATAGAACCGAGGTCCACTCAGACTGCGTTCCCTCCCTCTC
>NC_034603.1:55102338-55107875 GCF_900095145.1 Mus pahari | reverse complement strand
CCACGCGGGGACACCTTCTCTGACAGACTGACACCTCTCCAGACCCCGTCCACGGGGCGTTTTGACTCGCTACGGTTTCCCTACACCACGCAAACTGTCACCGCGATTAGCATACGGTCGCCGAACAGCCAATCGGATCACAGGCCTCTCCTACCCCGTCCCACTTTCCTCTACGACGGGTCATGCGTCACTGACGGCCACTCATCGCCCTGTCGCCCGCCCGCGACTGAGCTTCCTCCACGCGGCCGTCAGCTTCGCGAAGCCGCACGCGAGTTCGCAGGCGCGCGCCGGTTTGGACTTCTGGCTCAAGCCTTTCGTGAGGAAGAAACGAAAATCCACGTGGGGAAAATGGCCATTCTAGGACTGCACGCTCTATTTAATAAATTCTGCCCTGTGACCAAAGACATCTGAAACTGCACATGTCTGAACACTGTGGAGATTGAGGCAACCGCTTTTTCCCACGTGTGAGGCCAGATTTGGTTAGCTATGAAGTGAAACCCATGGCAAAACCACCCAAAAATCTCCAGATTGAAATTCATGCATACAAAGTTTATGACATTTTAAAAATACATAAAATTTGGGGGTGGGAGAGATGGCTCAGCAGTTAAGAGTACTGGCTGCTACTCCAGAAGACCCGTGTTCCATTTCTAGCACTCGTGACAGCTCACAATTTAACATCAGTTCCAGGGAATCAGAAACCTTCACACAAACATACAGACAGAGCCTTTTAATTTCCTTCCATCCAGGTTGCCAATTTCCCCCTTTCCTCCTCCAGCTTTATTGGAATGATTTTAAATTACATTTCTTTCTATTTCTAGGATTTCTTTTGCCTTTTCCAGCTGACTTTTAAAAATTTATCACCACAGGCAGGCAGTGATGGACATGTCTTTAATCCCAGCACTTAGGAGGCAGACACAAGTGGATATTTATGGGTTCCAGGACAGTCTGGACTACAGACAGGGTTCCAGGGCAGCTGAGGCTACACAGAGAAACTCTGTACTAAAAACAAACACAAAAACAAATGGAACAAACTTATCTCCACAAAATAAAACATAGTTGTCAAAGTGATACAGTGTACCAAAAAAAAAAACCACCTTGATTTCTGTGAAAATACATTTCTCTGCAATTCCTGGATAGCTCCGAATTATGCTAACTTTGAGCATCAATGTTTACTTTGGATTTTAGATTTAGTCTTTGAAACAAATGTGCGGTACATCTTTGCCATTGCCGTCTGTATATCCAGCATCAGCACTGGGATGAAGGGGCTCCTATGTTAGGCTTTTATCCCCATTTCCCAGGCACAGCCATCAACTTCTGTCAGCTTGTTTAGTCCCGCTCAGCTTTATGACATAGGAGGGCCTGATGCGGATGTCACTCAGTGCTATTTAACAGCTATTACAAGGCCACCATTATGCTAAAAATTACAGTAATACATGGAAGGAGCTCAGACACTTCCAGAATTGGTTTTATGTACTACATGGGAAAGCACTCAGACCCAGAAGGGCATACTGGTTTTTAGTGATCCCATTTATTAATCTCTAATTCACCAGTGGCACAGAAAGGGTGTTCTTTATACATAACACCTCTACCAAACTAAACCTTTTGTTTTTTGTTGTTGTTTTGGTAGCTAAATGCACAATCACTCCTCCTTTCACAGTACATGTAAAGTTCACTGGCCTGCGAACAGCCTCCCTCTACCAACCTTTGCCCAAGGAAGAAGATTCAGAGAAAATTCTATGACCCTCAACCAGAAAAAGGAGGGCAACAAAGGAAAATAACTGGGCTGTACTATGCATTCTTTGTTTGTTTGTTTGTTTGTTTGTTTTTTCAAGAAAGGTTTTCTTGTTCCTTGCAGTCCTTGGCAATGGAGCCACCTTTACCAAAAGTAGCAGACACCCTCCTAGAGATCACAGACCTTGGCAAGATTACCAAGCTCACCAGTAATAAGAGATGTCTGTGGGGCAATGGACTATGCACAAGACAGTCTGGTCTCCAGTCGAGCTGAGGTCTTGAACCCCGGTAGGACCCAATGGGTGGTAATTTTCACCTACATGGGACGGTAGGCATTCAACCATGTCTCCTGGACCCCTGGCTCCTGTCGAAATTACAGCCCCCACAGCCCCCACAGGCCCCACAGTCCCCACAGGAGAGGCTCATCGTGTAGACAATGTCCCAAGCTTCTTGCCCACAGCTACCCAGCAACAGCAAGATAACAAGCCCACTGGAAGAGGGGCTGTTTGTTCCCCCGCCCTCACTCCCTAAGCTTTTACCCCTCTCTCTAAGCCTTCACCTTTCTTACTCTCTAAGTCTCTTTCTCTCTTTCCCTTCCCCCTTCTCTCCTCTTGGCCATGGCGGGTCTCTCTCTCTCTCTTCTCTCTTCTCTCTCTTCTCTTCCCCCCTGCCTTTCTACAATAAAGTTCTAAAACCATAGACTGTCTCTGTTCATCAAGGCCCAGACTAAAGACACTCACCTGCATGGAAACCACCCAGCGGCACCCCACCCCCCACCCCAGCTCTCTTCCTGTATCTCCTGGGCCAAGCGCCGCCCTGGGGTCCCTATTCTGTTCTCAGCTCCTCTGTCATATCCAGCATGGGATGCTGGAGACTGAGAACCTGGTACTGGGGGCTGCCACTTGTCCATCCCCCCACCGTGTGGGGTCAGTGGCTTCATACAGCCAGATGTCCACCCGGAGCCGTGTGGAAAGCGTCTGGCAGTCCTCCAACCTCTGCCCGCCCAGAGCACAGGAACTCTGGTAGAACGCGGGCTCTCTCTCCCACTCCCCTCTTCCCCGCAGATGTCTGGTAGAGATGAAAAAACAAACTGAAACCTCCATCCAAAGTAAAGCACCTCTTGTCACAGCTTCTTACTTTATAGCCCCGATCATCACCAGTGGCCAGACCATCCACACCCAAAGCACTCAATGCTCACAGCTGCTGTTAGAGCTTCTGGGTTTCAGCCCCTGCAGGAGTGGAGACCCCACCACAGGCCCCCAAAGGCAGCTCTCAAAACAGTGATGTGTTTTCAGGGTCCCTGCTGGCTGGCACCATACAAAGGTCTGCCATGTTGCCAATTCTTGGTTTTCCTAAGCTACTGAGGTGTTTTCCAGGAAGTCCTTGCTATGCTCTAACTTTTATTTCCCTTTCTTTTTTGTTTGTTGAGACAAGGTCTCATGTAACCCAGATTGTCTTCAAATTTGCTATTATATTCAAGTATGTCCTTAAACCCCTGAACCTCTCTTCCACTACTTCCCAAGTGCTTTAATAAAGAGAGTGCAGATAAAGAGCCACCACGCCTAGCTTTTCTTCTACAAGTTTCAGCCTTGAATTAAGATCTTTGGTCCATTTTAAACTAATTTTCGGGCAGGATGAGAGAGAGTTCTAATTAATTCTTGTACATATGGATACCCAGTTTCCCCAGTGGCAGATTTTTGAAGAGGCTGTCTTTTCTCCTATGCATTTTTTAAAAAGTACCAGTACCTCTGTGGACATGTTAATTAATTTCCATGTCCTCTATTCCACTGACCTATGTTAATCTGTTTTGTTTTTGTTTTGTTTTGTTTTTTTAAGATTTATTATGCCGGGCAGTGGTGGCACACGCCTTTAATCCCAGCACTTGGGAGGCAGAGGCAGGTAGATGTCTGAGTTCTGAGTTCCAGGACTGACAGGGCTACACAGAGAAACCCTGTCTTGAAAAACCAAATTAATTAATTAATTTTAAAAAGATTTGTTTATTATACATAAGTACACTGTAGCTGTCTTCAGACACACCAGAAGAGGGCATCAGATCTCATTACAGATGGTTGTGAGCCACTATGTGGTTGCTGGGATTTGAACTCAGGATCTCTGGAAGAGAAGTCAATGCTCTTACCCGCTAAGCCATCTCTCCAGGCCCCACTTTTAATTTTTAACATCACCAGGTGAATGTAAAGTGAGCGTAACATAAGTCACTGAGCATTTTCCTACAGAGTCTCCCTGTGCAGCCAAGGTGGGGCTTATATTGGTGATCCTTCTTTCCAAACTTTCTTTTCTTTTTCTTTTTTCTTTTTCTTTTTCTTTTTTTTAAAGATTTTATTATTATTATATCTAATTTCACTGTAGCTGTCTTCAGACGCACCAGAAGAGGGCATCAGATCTCATTACGGGTGGTTGTGAGCCACCATGTGGTTGCTGGGATTTGAACTCAGGACCTTCGGAAGAGCAGTCAGTGCTCTTAACCGCTGAGCCATCTCTCCAGCCCCACCAAACTTTCTTTATTACACTTCTGGTGATGGAAACCAAAGGTTCTGAAAGCAAATGCTCTATAATAAACCAGAACTTTATATACAGAGTACGGTTAAATATTCATTTATTACATTGCTGAGGCTGTTCCTGAATTCTTGGATTCAAGTGACCCTCTTCTTCTTTAATGTTGAGATGTCATATGCCTTTAAGTAATGTTTTTAGTTTTTTAGTTTTGGTTGTTTTCTTTCTTCCTTTTCTTTTTTCTTTTTGTACTGAGGCTTTTGATCCCAGAGGTCTTCTTCATGATAGGCAAGTGCTCTATGTACGACTGAGAGCAGACCAGCTTATACTGACTTTTAAAAAGCCTAAGTCAGCCGTGAATTCACTATGTGTAGGTGAGGATGACTTTGAAATCCCAATCCTTCAGCTTCTATTTTTCAAGTGCTAGGACTGTAGGGGACCACCACACATAGTTTGTTATGTCACAGCTTTCTGCCAAATCCCCAGTCCTAGATTATGAATATAGCAATGTCATAACGTACATGATTACTCTGCATAACATGACAGCTAATGAAAACAAGCCTGTCAAGGTGTCATGTGTATATATAACCTGAACCCGCACCTTTTGTTTGTTTGTTTGTTTGTTTGTTTTGAGCCAGAGTTTCTCTGTATAGTCCTGGCTGTCCTGGAACTCACTCTGTAGACCAGGCTGGCCTCAAACTCAGAAATCCGCCGCCCGCCTCTGCCTCCAGAGTGCTGGGATTAAAGGCGTGTGCCACCACCACCTGGCTCTGAACCCGCATTTCTATTTATGTAAGAACCCTTTGTATTTTGCATGTAACTTCCACTAAAAATTGTTCAGTGTGGTGGAACATGATTACACTACCAAGAAAATGTAGTCTCCTGAAAACTTCAAGGCCAGGCAGTGGTGGCCATGACTTGTGAGGCAGAGTGAGGCGGACTTCTGAATACCAGGCCAGCCTGGTCTACAGAGCGAGTTCCAGGACAGCCAGGGCTACACAGAGAAACCCAGCCTTGGAAAAAGCCAAGAAAAAAAAAAAATCAACCAATACACAAATTAATGCAAGGAAATCCAAACTCACAGTGGCACAAGCATACAGTCTTGAGCACTAAAACGCCCAAAAGGCTCAAAAGCGGCCACAGAGACGGAAGCAACCTTCAAAAATAGGAGACATTAAACGGTCTAACTTTTCAAGACACGGAAAATAGAACCGAGGTCCACTCAGACTGCGTTCCCTCCCTCTCACCCTCCCGAAGGAGAGAAGAACGATCATCAATGGCAAGAGGCAGCTGCA
>NC_034603.1:55089799-55100980 GCF_900095145.1 Mus pahari | reverse complement strand
CCTCTTCCTTCTGAATGCTGGGTTTATAAGAGTACACCATCAAGTTTGGCCTCTCCTCTATTTATTTGTTTGTTCTTGAAACAGGATTTGACTGTGGTACTGGCTAGACTGGAATTCTATGTAAACCAGGCTGGTCTTGAACTCACAAAAATCTGCCTACCTCTGTCTCCCAAGTGCTGGGAATCAAAGGCCTGGGCCATAATGCCCAGTCTGGCCTCTGTTTAATAATTTTTATCCTGTGCTGAAAGTACCAGAAATAAAACTGAGTATAACGGCACAACTGGAGAGACTAAGAATTGCCCTGATTGAGTGCTAGCTGGAGCTACTTACTATTGTGTGAGATACTATCTGCAAAAAAAAGAAAAGAAAAAAGTAGTTTTCTTATTTAATATTTCATTTATTTTTTTATTATGTGTGTGTGGTCCCTTCCAAAGCCAGGAAAGGAGGTGTCAAGAACAGAAAAGGGCCTGGGTTCCCCTGGAGGTATTACAAGTGTTTGTGTGGTGACCACTGTGGGTGCTGGCTACCAAACTCAGGTCCTCAGCTAGAGCAGCAGGGGCTCTTAACTACCTCTTCCGTCTGCTTTATTATTTGTCTAACACACGAAGTTTGCTCTACATAGGGTACATCCTGCTTTTGAGGGTGCAGGTGACTCACTACCCCTTGGGTTACAGAGCTTTTCTAACTATGAGACCTCTCCTGTTCACACCACACTCACTTCCTGAGCTCTCACTGTGTGATACAGGCCCCTCCCCTTTAGTCACTGTGCCCTCCTTAGGCTTCTTGCACACTAGGAAACTGCAACAGAAAAATTCTCCATGCCCCTTCTTGTCACAAATCCTCTACAAGCCTGTTTCTCTAACCAGTGACTTTTCAGACCCTAAAGCTTTACCTCTTCCCCAATTAACTTCAACCAGCATTTGGCCATCATCTCTATGAGTGCCACTGCTTCACAGAGCCTTTCCTTGACCGCCAATGTCTGGTAATTCAGGAAATATCAGCCACCTGCACTCACCACTGGGGAACTACGAATGGCCTTATATGCTAGTAAGATCTCAAGTACCAGACCAGGCATGATAACACGCTCGTGTCGTCCAGGCACCTAGAGTGAAGAGGCAGCACGGCTATATATAGAAGGCAAGCATCCCTGACTCAAAAAAGAAACAAAAAACAAAAAAACAAAAACAGAAACAAAAAAACACATGGCTGGGGATGCAGTACAGTACTGACTTATCATGCACAAAGCCCCAAGATATATTACCAGCACTGGAACCAGAAAAAAAAAAAAGTTCCCTACAAAATAACCAAAGGCAGGAAAGAAAGAAAGAAAGAAAGAAAGAAAGAAAGAAAGAAAGAAAGAAAGAAAGAAAGAAAGAAAGAAAGAAAGAAAGAAAGAAGTGGAGTGGTGGCGCACACCTTTAAATCCAGCACTCGGGAGGCAGAGGCAGGCAGATCTCTGTGAGTCTGAGGCCAGCCTGATCTACAGAGCCAGTTCCAACACAATCAAGGCTATGGAAAGAAACCCTCCAACAAAACAAAACAAAACAAATCAAAACAAAACAAAACAAAAAAACAAACGGCTGTTAATATATAAAGAACTCAATAAAATGGTCAAAAGACATTATTAGTTGGGTATGGTTGCACATACCTTTAATCCCAGCACTCAGAAGGCAGAGGCAGGTGGGTCTCTGAGAGTTCCAGGCCAGCCTGGTGTGTTTGTTTGGGGGGGGGGGGGCAAAAGACCTGCCTCAGAAGCTGAAGTCCTCATGCCCACTCCTTCAAGGCAAGACCTTCCGTTTGTACTATTTCCAGGTGCCATTCTGTTAATTCAGTTCCCACAGCTTGGCAGGAAGAAGGAATACTGAGGAATACTGCTACTATTATTTTTTGGATGGAGACAGGAATAAAGGGCTTAAGCAATTTGCCAGAAATAATAAAATTCCGTAACTAGATCATACTCTGGATCATACTGTCTCCATGACACAACGGACTCTGTTTCTAAAACCTTTGGAACCTAGAAGTGGCAGCTATGGGCACTGAGACACTTTCAGCATGACTAGTGATCACTGGAATGACCAACCTAATTTGTGGCAACTTATGGTAACCTAATTTGGGGAAAGAAAGGGGCTGAAAGTTAAATTGATCACCAATGGCCAATGATTTAATCAATCATATATGAAATATCCCCTTATAAAAAAATATAAGGGTCCTAGCATGCTGGCACACAGCTTTAATCCCATCCAGGACTCAGAAGGCAGAGGAGTAAATGGGCCTCTGTGACTTCAAAGCCAGCCTAGTCTACATCAAAAGTTCCAAGCTTGGGCTGGTGAGATGGCTCAGTAGGTAAGAGCACCCGACTGCTCTTCCGAAGTTCCCGAGTTCAAATCCCAGCAACCACATGGTGGCTCACAACCATCCGTAACAAGATCTGACGCCCTCTTCTGGAGTGTCTGAAGACAGCTACAGTGTACTTACATATAATAAATAAATAAATCTTAAAAAAAAAAAAAAAAAAAAAAGTTCCAAGCTAAGCCGGGTGTGGTGGCGCACGCCTTTAATCCCAGCACTCAGGAGGCAGAGGCAGGCGGATTTCTGAGTTCGAGGCCAGCCTGGTCTACAAAGTGAGTTCCAGGACAGCCAGGGCTACACAGAGAAACCCTGTCTCAAAAAAACAAAAAAAAAGAAGTTCCAAGCTAGCCACATATATATAATGAGACTGTCTCAAAAGGGTGTGGTAGTCTGAATATGAGACACTTCAATCCATAAAATGCTTGCCATACAATCACAAGGACCAACATTTGATTTCCAGAATCCATGTGAAACGCCAGGTATGATGGCATACACTAGTCATTCTAGAGCCAGGAGGTGGAGACAGGATCTTCTGGGCTTTCTGGCAAGTTGGTTTTATCTAAATTACAAGTTCTAGGTCTCATTGAGAGATTCTGTCTCAAAAAAAGAAACAGAGTTGTTCCTGAGGAAAAGAACCCAAAGTTAACCTCTGGCTTCCATATGCACACATATGCAGAAATACAAACTCAAGAGGTGGGGGAGAAAAAGAAAGAATTAGGAATGAGCAGGGCGAGCTGGTGAGATGGCTCAGTGGGTAAGAGCACCCGACTGCTCTTCCGAAGGTTCAGAGTTCAAATCCCAGCATGGTGGCTCATAACCATCTGATCTGATGCCTGGAGTGTCTGAAGACAGTTACAGTGTACTTAATAAATAAATAAATCTTAAAAAAAAAAAAAAAAAAAAAAAGGAATGAGCAGGGCAGTGGTGGCACACGCCTTTAATCCTAGCACTTAGGAGGCAGAGGCAGGAAGATTTCTGGGTTCAAGGCCAGCCTGGTCTACAGAATGAGTTCCAGGACAGCCAGGGCTACACCTGTCTCAAAAACCAAAAACAACAACAACAACAACAACAAAAATCTGTGACTGAGAGAAAACAGACTAGTGAGATTACTCAGTGCAAAGAGGCACCTGCTGAAAAGCCTGACAACCAAAGGTTGATCCCTAGCACCCACACGGTAACAGGAGTGACTAACCCCTGCCCAGGTGTGCATGCACACACATATGCACACAATATATAAATAAACATGGAAGTTGCTAGAGAATATGGTGTGTGTCTGAAAAGTATGTGCCAGGAGAACGTGCCCCTTGCTCTGCATAGCTCTCCGGCTCTTCATCTACCATGACACCTTCCAGAAGTGTGCAAATATAAATAAATGGCATCCCTCATTACTAGACATTTCATGCAAATGTCACTATGTACCTTCCTTCCATGAAGAGTTAGCTCCCATTGGTGATAAAAATATTAAACTTAAAACCTGTCTTGGTCATTCTATTCTGTTCTATTGCTGTGAAAAGACACCACAACTCTAAGAAAATTCACTCTGTAGACCAGGCTGGCCTCGAACTCAGAAATCCGCCTGCCTCTGCCTCCCGAGTGCCCGGCTGAAAATAAAGCACTTAAGTGGACTTAATGGACCTTCAGAGGTTAGTCCATTATTACTGTGGAAGGGAGCATGTTAGCATACAGGTGGTTCATGTTGATGGAGACATTCTATATTCTGATCCGTAGGCAGAGAGACAGAGACAGAAAGATGGGGGGGGGGGGCAGAGCAGAGCCAGGGCCTGACACAGGCTTTTGAAAGCTCAAAGCCCATCCCCAGTGACATATTTCCTCAAACAAGGTTTCATATCCTAGTCCTTGTGATCCAATATATCTTTCCATTCAAATAAGTGGGCCTATGGGATCAGTCTTACTCAGACCACCATATAGCCCACCATTCTAAAGATAAGTGAGAATCTAAATATAGTAGTTCTTGCCTGTAATCGGGAAGCTGAGGAAGGTCGAGAATTCAAGGCAGTCTTGGGAACCCTACCTTTGTCAAACAAAACAAAACAGAACAACGAAGAGCTTGACTGTGGGGCTGGCGAGATGGTTCAGCAGGCAAATCTGTTTGTTGCCAAGCTTGACAACTAAGCCTGATGCCCAGGAATAACATGGAGGAAGGAGAGAACTGACTCTTAATTAAAAGCTGTCCTCTGACCTACATATGCATACTGTTGCATGTGCATACTCAGATACACAAAGGTACATGCTAATAACTAAATGTAATAAACCTTAAACTGGAAACCAGGGGTCGGAGAGATGACTAAGCAGTTAAGAGCACCAGCTGCTCTTCTAGAGGACCCAGATTTTATTTCCAGCACCTAAATGGTGGCTCACAACCATCTAACTTCAGGCCTAAGGGATCTGACCCATGGTGTGTATGTATGTGTGTGTGTGTGT
This sequence comes from Mus pahari, assembly GCF_900095145.1. Taxonomy (NCBI): domain Eukaryota; kingdom Metazoa; phylum Chordata; class Mammalia; order Rodentia; family Muridae; genus Mus; species Mus pahari. The sequence continues at coordinate 55,096,189 of NC_034603.1, read as the reverse complement.
GTGTGTGTGTGTGTGCGTGCACACGCATGTATAGGCAAAACACCCATACATATAAAACAAAAAGGTTGAAAAAAATTAAAAATAAAATAGGATTTAATTTAGAATCTGTGATTCTAAAAATAACCTGATCCCTGAAAACGAAAGGAAAGCACAGGCTTTGCCTCAGCTAAGTAAGAATCTAACTGACGCTAGCAAGTCTTAGCAGTTACTAAAATAACTACCCTAATTTGACTTTTTTCCTTTTTTAAATCAGGAAGGTAGGTTGGTAGGTAGGTTGGCTGGTTGGTAGGTTGGTTGGCTGGTTGGCTGGTTGGTTGGTTGGCTGGTTGGTAGGTTGGTTTTAGGTTGGTTAGTTGGCTGGTTGGTAGGTTGGTTGGCTGGCTGGTTGGTTGGTTGGTTGGTTGGTAGGTTGGTTGTAGGTTGGTTGATTGGCTGGTTGGTTGGTTGGTTGATTGGCTGGTTGGTTGGTTGGCTGGTTGGTTGGTTGGCTGGTTGTAGGTTGGTTGGTTGGTTGGTTCACTGGTTGAATGACTGAGCTATAGCCTTGGCTGTCCTCAAACTGAAAGCATCTTCCTATCTCTGCCTCCTGATTGCTAGGGTTACAGTCAGCTGAGAAATAGGTCACTGCAACCGTGGGAGAGAGAATGGGTGACTGAAACCCAGGTCTCAGTAACAGAATCTTTTGCATTTTATACCATGTTTATTCTACTTGTTGAGGGCTGGGCTGACCCAAGGCTTTCCCCTAGGGCCTGGTCATATGGAAAAGGAACACAGCTACTTCTCAAAACCAGAAACATCTTGGCAGATGTAGCCTGGGGCCAGAACCTTGGGAACTTTCCCCTGATGTCCTAATAAATATAGAAGGAAGGTAGTTCCTTCTCTAAAACCAGGAATAAACTTGGCAGAACCTTAATGGTGGGGCTTGTCGGGGAGAAATTAGGAAGCTGTAGCTTTGGATCTTGGGACCCCTTCTTTTCCCAGTGTATAGGCTACAGTTATCATTTCCAAGACCTCTGTGCTTCAGGACTGTAATGCTCTTGAGATACTGCATTTCCTTTGTGCAACATTGCTTAACTAGCCTCCAGCTGACTTTGTCCCAGTGTATGACAGATTCTGCTGACTTTGCCCATTTCTCCCCTGGAAACAGTATATAAGCATGCTTTACTCCCTAGTAAGTTTGTTTCCCATAAGATATGGCTTGTGAAAGACCTTCTGATCCCAAATGTTCTTATCATCTTCTGATCTCATGGTCCTCTCATGACCCTGGCATTGAAGAATGACCCTCTTGCTGGTTCAGGTCAACTTGTTACAATTTTTGAAATTTTAAAATAAAGCTAATTGCAGCCAGGCGGTGGCACATACCTTTAATCCCAGCACTTGGGAGGCAGAAGCAGATGGATCTCTGTGAGTTCTGAGTCAGCCTGATATACAGAATGAGTTCCAGGACAGCCAAGGCTACACAGAGAAACCCTGTCTTGAAAAACCAATAGATAAAAAGTTAATTTCTTCTTTAATGTGTCAAATATTAACAATATTAACTGCTAACTGCTGAAGGCCTGCCAGGTACCCAGTATGAGTCTGAATGCTTCACATATGATAAATACAATTAATCATCATCTCAGGTTTGTAAGAAGCTGAGGTTTAAAGAGACTAAATAATTTCACCAAAATGACAAGCATTAAATAGAACTCATAGGCCAGGCATGGTTGCACATGTCTGTCATCTCAACACTTGGGAGGGAAATTAATAGGATCTGGAAATCAAGATTAGCCATCAACTACATAGCAAGTTTGTAGACACACACTCGTACACAAGAGCTGGTAGGTCAGGAGGTGTGAAAAACCTGCATCTTGACAATATCTAAGTGCTAAGCACTATTTCTAAGTATTAAGTTTACAGAATCAGAGGTATAGAGGTGTGTAAAGGTCTCTACTAAAAAACAGACCACAATAGTATGAAGGAAAGAAACAACAACAAATATACAAAAGAAGGTCAGATTATGGGGCATGCAGAAAACAAGGTTGAAACACAGAGACTTGACATCTAGAGTTCAGTAGAAGGCTTCTCTTTGGAGGTTACATTTAAGCCAAAACTTGAATGATTCAATGGAAAGTAGCCATCCTGGGGGCTGGAGAGAGATAGCTTAGGGATTAAGACTGAATACTGTTCTTGCAGTTGATCTGAGTTAGATTCCCAGTGGAGTATCAGGAAGCTCACAACTAACTTTAACTCCAACCCAAGTTCTGACACTCCTCTGCCCTCGCCCCCTGCCCCACACAGATAATTTTGAAAGCCCTCTGATGATGGTGAGACATGCATTTTAATCAATGCCAAGTCCTTCACAAGAGAACAAGATAGTCGAAATTTAGAGATTCAAATTTAGAAGCAGAAGACGAGAAGGAAGGTGCCAGCAGGAACCAAATAAATACTTCCAGAGCAAGTTTTCTAAACTAGATCCACAGGTGCTTCTATCTCACCCCCAGGGAGTACTGAGAACTAAATTTTTAGGCAAAGTTTCTACCACTAAGCATTCTATAGCAATTTGTTTTGTTGAGACATTTGTTTAATTGCCCTTGCCAGCACTGAAGTAATTCTGTAGCCTAGGCAGGCTTTGAACCAGTGCTCTTTCTGCCTTAGCCTCCAGACAAATGGCACTATAGGCCTGTACCAACACTTCCCAATTCCTTTGTTTGATACAGAGCCTAACTACAGAGCTTAGCTAGCATAGAGCTCATTTTGTAGCCACAGTTAGCTTTGAACCTAAGATCCTCTTGCCTTAGTCGGGCAGTGGTGGTGCACGCCTTTAGTCCCAGCACTTGGGAGGCAGAGGCAGGCGGATCTCTGAGTTCGAGGCCAGCCTGGTCTACAGAGTGAGTTCAGGACAGCCAGGACTATACTCACTTTGTAGACCACGCAGGTCTCTAATTCAGACATCCGCCTGCCTCTGCCTTCCAAGTGCTGGGATTAAAGGCACCAGACACCACCGCCCAGCCCAAAACATGTTCTTCATCACCAAGACATCTTGTTCTTTTTTTTTTGTTTTTTGTTTTTTTGTTGTTTTTAATTATAAGTCTATGGTTGTCTGTGTGGAGGTTTGTATACATGAGTGTCTAATTGCCTGCAGAGGCCAGAAAAGGACAATGAAACCCCTGAAGCTAAAATTAAAAGCAACTGTAAGACACTTGGCGTGGGCAGGTACTGGACTGCAGAAGCTGTGTGTGAAGCTTTGTATCTCTGCAAAGACACATATGCATTTTCAAGGTGCTTTTACATACAATTATTTAAAATAGCTGAACATACTTTAATTTTACAGAAACTAGTGATCTAACTTAATTAGCAAATTACAAAAGACAACTATTTAAAAGCCAAAAGACAACTATTTAAAAGCTTTTGAGGGGGTTGGAGAGATGGCTCAGCGGTTAAGAGCACTGAGGTCCTGAGTTCAACTGCCAGCAATCACGTGGTGGCTCACAACCATCCCTAATGGGGTCTGATGCCCTCTTCTGGTGTGTCTGAAGACAGCTACAGCTACAGAGACAGCTACAGCTACATAAATAAATAAATAAATAAATAAATAAACAAACACATCTTTAAAAAAATAAAAGCTTTTGAGGACTGGTGACATAGCTCAGCTGGTAAAGGGACTTGCTAGGAAGCATGGTGACTTGAATTCAATTACAGGACCCATATAGTGCAAGGTGAAAATGGATTCTCACCAGTTGCTCTCTGAGCCCTTACTGTGTAAACCACGCTGGCCTGGAACTCACTGGAGTTGTGGCATGGTAAAAAGTTTGTTCCTATTGTATCTTTGTTTTTTGAGGCAGGATTTCCTGTGTAGCCCTGGCTTTCATGGGACTCAATTTGTAGACCAGGTTTGGCCTCAAACTCAGGGATCCACCTGCTCTGTCACCATCCCCAGCTTCACTGAAGAGCAAAGATTACTTTAAAAAGAAAAAAAACAAACAAAAAACGCTAGTTTAAAAAACATTTGGGGGGGAGGCTAGTGAGATGGCTCAGTGAGTAAGAGCACTGACTGCTCTTCCGAAGGTTCTGAGTTCAAATCCCAGGAACCACATGCTGGCTCACAACCATCTGTAATGAGATCTGACGCTCTCTTTTGGTGTGTCTAAAGACAGCTACAGTGTTCTTACATATAATAATAAATAAATCTTTAAAAAATTTCTTATGTGCATGTGTCTGCATACACAGGTGGGTGGTTACTCTTCTGGTCCATGTACCATAAACATGATCTTGGCACACGCCTTTAATCCCAGCACTTGGGAAGCAGAGGCAGGCAAATTTCTGAGTTCCAAGCCAGCATCACCTACAGAGTGATTTCCAAGACAGCCAGGGATACACAGAGAAACAAACAAACAAAAAATCGCATAAGCATAAAGACACCGTTAAATAGACTAACAGCTCTTGAACGGTCCTAGAATCCAGATCTAAATAAGATGGTAGGAAATAAAGCTGGGAAGGAAAAGATAAAGTAAAGAAAAAAACTACAACTAACTTTTTAACAACAGTAGAAAATGTCCGAGTCCACTCAGACTGCGTTCCCTCCCTCTCGCCCTCCCGAAGGAGAGAAGAACGATCATCAATGGCAAGAGGCAGCTGCAGTCAAGCAGCACCTAAAGCCGGCTTCACGCTCAGGAGGGGNCGCTACGTCTCGTCCTCGTGGTTTCGGGTGCTCTACACAGTCAGAGAAACTTCTCTAGTAACGAACTATAGAAATGATCCCTGAAAGTATAGTCTTAACTTCACGCCCCACACGTCGCCGCACTGCACCAGCCGCCCCCACATCATAGTCACGGCGACTGACGCAGAGACGCCCCGTGCCATCCCTGTCCGCGCCTCTATCTCACACCGCGTCTGCCCACGCGGGGACACCTTCTCTGACAGACTGACACCTCTCCAGACCCCGTCCACGGGGCGTTTTGACTCGCTACTGTTTCCCTACACCACGCAAACTGTCACCGCGATTAGCATACGGTCGCCGAACAGCCAATCGGATCACAGGCCTCTCCTACCCCGTCCCACTTTCCTCTGCGACGGGTCATGCGTCACTGACGGCCACTCACCGCCCTGTCGCCCGCCCGCAACTGCGCTCTGGCCGCGGAGGCGCACGCGAGTTCGCAGGCTCGCGCCGGTTTGGATTTCTGGCTCAAGCCGGAGGCCTCCGGTGAGGAACAATCGAAAAACCACGTGAGGAAAATGGCCATCCCAGGACTGCACGCTATTTATTTTGAACTGCACAACCACCACCACTTCTTTATGAGACCACTTCCCTGAAAATGATAGTATTATTGTTTTGGGAAACGGGATTATGTAGCCCAAGCCAACCTTAAATTCACTACACAGTGCTGGCATGGTGATGTTTGCTTTTAACTCTACCTCTGGGGCAGGGTGGATAGGTGGATCTGTGAATTTAAGGCCAGCCTGGTCTACATAGTTCCAGGACACCAAGGGCTAGGTAGAGAGAGATTCTGTCTCAAAAAAAGAAAAGATACTACATGAGTTGACCATCACACCTGGCTTACAGTTAAGACAGAATAAAACTCCATTTTGCATATATACCACATTTTCTTTATACAGTCATTTGTTGATCAGCATATAGACTGTATTGTAGCAATGTTTTTTTTTTGTTTTTTTGTTTGTTTTTTTTTTTTCTCGAGACAGGGTTTCTCTGTATAGCCCAGGCTGTCCTTGTTAGCACTAGGACACGCCAAGCCCTGGCCTAACTATGTGACCCTTGACCTGCATTGCCAGGACAATGACCCTCAATCCCACAACCCACTTGGCTCAGTTCCCACCCCCACTGGTGTGACTTCATTTTCCGTATAAATTAGGGGATCACCCCCTCCTCATTCTCTTCTCCTCTTCCCCTTTCCTCTTCTCTCTTCTTTCTTCTCCCCCCCCCCCTTCTCTTCTCTACCCTTCTACCTGATTCACCGCCCTCCCATCCCTGCACACTAAACCTCTCCCACGTGGAACCACGTTGTTCTGGTCTCCTGTTTGGTTTATCCGATCAAATTATATATATTGCTTAATATGAATTAATTCATAAAAGTCCTGGAACTCAGTTTGTAGACCAGGCTGGCCTTGAACTCAGAAATCCACCTACCTCTGCCTCCCGAGTGCTGGAATTAAAGGCGATCACCACCACGCCCGGCTATGGTATTCTTTTTAAATTTATTCTATGTATATGAGTACACTGTAGCTGTACAGCTGGTTGTGAGCCATCATGTGGTTGCTGGGAATTGAATTTGGGGCCTCTGCTCCCTCCAGCCCCGTTTGCTCCAGCAATAATAAACAAGTACACTGTAGCTGTCTTCAGACACACCAAAAGAGGGCATCAGATCTCATTATGGATGGTTGTGAGCCACCATG
>NC_034603.1:55083602-55088416 GCF_900095145.1 Mus pahari | reverse complement strand
AAGGCCAGGGCCAAGAAGTGGGAGTGGGTGGGGAGGGGAACGGGGGGGGGGTATAGGGAACTTTCGGGATATCATTTGAAATGTAAATAAAGAAAATATCTAATTTAAAAAAACAAAAACAAAACCTTCCTCTGGTTTATGTGCACATGCTGACAGTGTGTGGAGAAAATAGCCACCATACCTTTGCCTCCTCCCACGTATTTTACACCTGAAGATGGCTCCCATACAAACTCTGGGCTCTCTGGTACGGCCCTTCAATATTTAAGACTTTTTCTTTCTTCATTCTCCCTTTTTATTTTTGTTTTCTTAGCTTTTGAGATTGGGTCTCGCTCTGGCAGACCTAACCCTCCCTTTGTAGAGTAGGCTGGTCTTGAACTCAGAGATCCCTCTACCTCTGCCTCCCAACTGCTAGATTAAAGGCTATTCCCCACTTACTTTCCACTTTTTGAGACACCCTTCCCCCCCTTCACCACACATGGTATACCTTGGTCTTCTTTGAGCACACGAGCCTGAACATTTCTCTAGCATGTTCTAAGATTGAACCTGCTAGACATGTGGGTCATGCATATAATCCTGACACACAGGAGACTGACAACAGGTTAGTTAGCCACAAGTTTGAGGGCAACCTAGGCTATACACTAAGTTCCACACCAACTGGGTAAAGAGTGAGAACCATCTCCACAGATAATCAAAGAGCTGGAGAGATGGCTCAGCAGGAGTGTGCGCTATCAGAGGACTGGATCCTAACACCTACAACAGGCAGGTCACAAATCTGACTTCCATGGATTCTTACACACATACATGTGCATGCATATACACACACACACATAAATCCTCTTAAGAAATAATTAAAGAGGGTGTGATGGTTTGTATATTCTTGGGCCAGGGAGTGGCACCATTTGGAGGTGTGGCCTTGTTCGAATAGGTGTGACCTGGTTGGAGTACGTGTGTCACTGTGGGTGTGGGCTTAAGATCCTCACCCTAGTTGCCTGGAAGTCAGTCTTCCGAGTGCTGGGATTAATAAATTGCTTTGGGCCTGATATCTCTTCACAACAGAAACTAAGAGAGTGTGCAAACACAAATTCACATGTGCCACTTGGGTGCAGCCCTCACAGTCTACCTTATTTGAAACCTGTTCTTGTTTTGCTACCGCAGAAATCTGCCAGCCTCCGGGGATTCTTTTCTCCCTCCTCTCACTGTAGGAGCACTGGCAGTACCTATGCATGCTACTGGAACAGAACTGGGTTCTGAGGTTTCCAACTCAGATCCTCACGCGGTCAGGCCAAGGGCACTACCCACTGTCCTATCCTCCCTGCCCACTATGCATGGCCTCTGTTTCTCACGTGTGAAGAGAACCTGCTGTGCTGCTAGTCTCCTGGCAGGTCCAAGTGATTATGTCAGGTTCATCTCCCTCCCATGTAGCTGCTAGGACAGGCATGTGACACTGGGTATGTTTTTCAAGCCCTGGTTTCTCTATGTAGCCCTGGAAATCTTTTTCTAGACCCTGCAGAGATCGCCTGCCTCTACCCCCCAAGTGCTGGGATTAGAGGTGTGCACCACCACTGTCTGGCTATGGCACTGACCATGACTGCAAGCCTTTGGTTTCTGGCATTAGGGTGTAGTTGGAAGCTGGTCCCACATGCTGGGATTATAAGCATGAGGCATCACACTGGGTTTAGGTGTTTCTTTTCTTTTTTTTTTTCTTTTTACTTTTTTGGACACGTGTGTCTTCTACGTAGCCCAGGGTGATCTACAACTCAAGGCCCTTCTTCCTCTGATACCCCAGTGCTGTAATTGGGAGTATGCAGTACCCACCTGGGAAAGATGATTGCTAGAATTTAAAGAACAGAGCAGGGGGCTGGTGAGGTGGCTCAGTGGGTAAGAGCACCCGACTGCTCTTCTGAAGGTCCTGAGTTCAAATCCCAGCAACCACATGGTGGCTCATAACCATCCAAAACGAGATCTGACTCTCTCTTCTGGAGTGTCTGAAGACAGTTAGAGTGTATTTACATATAATAAATAAATAAATAAATAAATAAATCTTTAAAAAAAAGAGTGTCAGAAGAACTTTTATATATATATATATATATATATATATATATATATATATAGAGAGAGAGAGAGAGAGAGAGAGAGAGAGAGAGAAAGAGAGAGAGAATAGAGTAGGGAAAAAACTGAAGAAAATGAACAGGATGTATCCTTTGATCTTTTTTTGGCCATGTGAAGGGCCAAAAAGTCTCAGCCCCATGGAGTGGTAAAGCTTCCCTAGGTGAGGCTCAGGTCCTCAGGTCCCGGTTCCAATGCTGATAGTGCCCTTTCATAGACTAGCTAGACCTGCCTCTTTGTTTATCTGTAATAGCCCTCTCCCTGGTCAGCTGTGTGTTATAAACATGTTGAGCTCCTCTGTCCCAGGAAGTCTGTATCTATGTGTCTGTTGTTTCTTTAGTAGTTATCATTTCTTTATTCTCTCCTCTCCCCTTGTCAGCATTCCTGGATCCAAGTTGTTCAAGGACCCAGCAAACTGGCTTTGAGGGCTGAGGGTGAATGCTGCAGTCTAGCGTATGTATGCTTTTTTGTTGTTGTTTTTGTTTTTTTTTTGTTTTGTTTTGTTTTTTTTGAGACAGGGTTTCTCTGTGTAACTCTGGCTGTCCTGGAACTCACTTTGTAGACCAGACTGGCCTCGAACTCAGAAATCCACCTGCCTCTGCCCCCCACCCCGAGTTCTGGGATTAAAGGCGTGAGCCACCATGCCTGGCCATATGTATGCTTTTATAACTTAAATAACTGAAAATGGAGTAGAACAACCAGGAAGAAGATGGCAAAGTGGTTGCTCAATTTAGTAAAAAATTCTAATTTCTATATAATCAATAAGCCAGAGGCAGAATCAACATAAAGAGAACAATCAAGAAACACAACTCAGGATTGTCACACTAAACAGGAGAGCTCAGTATTGACCCAGAGATATTCATTTTTGTATGTATTTCTGTCATAAATGTGAATGTTGTTACTGTATTGTGCTTTAACCATTAATTGATTTGTGTTTCTCTCCAGTAAAAACTGAATTCCTTGATGGTTTTTTTAAAAAAAGTAAAAGATAGGGGAGATGAGTGAGAGAGAGAGAGAGACAGACAGACAGACAGACAGACAGAGACTATCACTGGATGTGATATAGTCCAGGTGCTCAGAAAAAAGAATTCAAAGTCCAAGAGCAAGTGAGGTGGAATGTGTCTAAGTATAGAAGTCAGGAGGATATGGCAAGAGGACGGCACTAAGTGTGAGGGCAACCTGAGCTAAAATGAGAACAGACCCCCCCTGGACTACACAGTGAAAAACTCTCAAGAGGAGAGGTACGGATGGTGACATGCACTGGCTGCTCTTCCAGAGGACCCAGGTTTGATTCCCAGCACCCACATAACAGTCACAACCATCAGTAATTCCAGTTTCAGGGGATCTTCTATTTCCTCTACCTCCAGGCATACAGACAAAACACATATACACATATGAAGCACAGCACTGGAGAAAGCAGGATTGTCAGTCACTCCATCCACCTGACCCCCATGTCCTGAGCTCTGCCTCTCAGCAAAGAGAATGCACCCCTATGAAAAAGGCCCCATGTACTTTGCATTCTCCACCAATAGAATCTGTTCTTATGCTTATCACAGACCCTTCTCATAGCCAGCAGTTCAATCAAATAGCCTTCCTATCAGATATTTAGATTTCAATTGTAACAGTAGCAAAATTACAGCTCTAAAGTAGCAACAAAAGCAATTTTATGCTGGAGCCACCACACCATGAAGAACTGTAGTTAAAGAGTTGCAGCATTAGGAAGGTTGAGGCGCACTGGACTAGGCCCTAGTCATGAACTCTCGTTATCAGTCCAAAAATTGACTCTTACTGTAAAAGGTCACAGGTGCTTTCATACTTTGCAAAGACATTTCAGTGTCGCAAGCCCTGAAGCTTTGCTATGAGACTGTCACATGGAGACTGTTCCCTCAAAGTGCTTTTTTTTTTTTTTTAAGATTTATTTATTTTATGTGAGTACACTGTAGCTGTCTTTAGACACACCAGAAGAGGGTGTCAGATCTCATTAAGGATGGTTGTGAGCTACCATGTGGTTGCTAGGAATTGAACTCAGGATCTCAGTCAGTGTTCTTAACCACTGAGCCATCTCTCCAGTCCCCCTCAAAATTTTACTATGTTTAAACGTATAATGAAAGTAAACCACTAGGCCAGTTCCTGAAGGGCATGGTCCAGTCCTGCATAGATGGTGCTGTCTCCAGTCTCATTCTTCACCTCTTAAGGATTGTGTTCACGCCTCCTTCCCACCCCACAAGTCAGCTGGGAGGCTTGGAGGATGATGTCCCTGACATTAAAATAAATACATTTGAAAGAGGGATGTCTGTAGTGATGGTTCAGCATTTAGGATAGCTTGCTGTAGGAACATGAGGTTATCTGAGGTTTTATGGGTTGTTCTGAAGGATTGTCAGAGCCTCTGCCTAACTGAGTCCAGAGGCATACCAGGCAAACCAGGAAGTCTCCTAAAGCTAAGAACTCCTTGGGTAATGATTCCTTCAGACAACCCTACATCAGATTAAGAGGTTTTAGGATATGGATTGGCTTGCTAAGGTGCCTTTTGTGAAACTAGAAAAGGGCTTCTGCTAAGCTGCCAGTGTTCAGTTGTCAGAGCTGGTCCCTCTGCTGCCAGCAAGGCCCTAAGTCATCCCGCAGTATCCCTCCTTCCCAGAACACCAACAACCTGAGGGTTTTTTGTTTTGGTTTCTTTCTTTTTTACTTTTTTTTTAGTTTTTTTTTCA
>NC_034603.1:55082310-55083288 GCF_900095145.1 Mus pahari | reverse complement strand
GTTGTGAGCCACCATGTGGTTGCTGGGATTTGAACTCCGGACCTTTGGAAGAGCAGTCGGGTGCTCTTACCCACTGAGCCATCTCACCAGCCCGACAACCTTTTTCCTTGTATTATTGTTACGACGATCAGAGACAAGGCAGCACTGTCCCCACAAACACCTGTCACCCCGGCAGGATGGGGAGAGACAGGAGAGATGGCTGCTTGTTGGCTTCCAGCCTAGCCAAAAGCGAGGCAAGCTCCAAGGTCAGTAAGAGAGCCCGTCTCAGAGGAGGAAAGCAAACAGAGAGCACTGCCTCCGCCTCTGCCTGCGCACCCTCACACATGATGCACAAATATGCTTCCTCATACAATCTGAAAAAGAAAACTGAAGGCCTTGAATGTTTTGAGCCCTGAGTCAGTACAGAGAAGACATGGGAAAGGAGAAGGGGGGAATGAAAAATACACCACAGGAAAACCACTGGGGGGAAATAAAGAAGAGAAACTCTGAAGAAAGCTAAAGAAAAGCAAAATATTGGAGGTTGGAGAGATGGTTTTCTGGAAGACCAGAATTTGTTAACCAGCACCCACATCAGGTGGCTCAAAACCACCTGAAATTCCAACTCCTGAGGGTCTGTCACCTCTGGCCTGACGTGCATGTGTAACTTAAAATAAATTTACAAAATAAAAAACAAAATATTACATAGAGGGGAACAAGTGACATTTACCTTCCTTTTGGAAACTACAGATGCCAGGAGCCAGGCATGGTGGCACATGCCTACAACTCAGCACCCAGTTTTCTATTTGGCTTGGTTTGGTTCTAGTTTTATTTTTATTACTTTGTTTTGGTGTTTTTCTTTCTTTCTTCCTTCCTTTCTTTCGTTTTTTCTTTTTCTTTCTTTCTTTTTTTTAATTTGGTTTTTCGAGAGAGGGTTTCTCTGTATAGCCCTGGCTGGCCTCGAACTCACTCTGTAGACCAGGCTGGCCTCGAACTCAGAAA
>NC_034603.1:55053193-55081017 GCF_900095145.1 Mus pahari | reverse complement strand
TGACCTGTAACTAAATGAACCAATTGTGTGCAGCCGCGCCAACTTCTCCCAACCCCTGACCCTTTTCTTATAAAAACCCCTAGCTTTTGAGCCTTGTGGTCGATGCCTCTACCCCCTGTGTGAGGTACGCATCTGCCTGGAGCTCCACCATTAAACTGCCTCATGCTTTTACAACAAGAAGGTCTCTCATGTTTCCTTGGGATACCCTGACTCCCATGACCTGAGGGGGGGCCCCCCCGAGAGGGGGTCCTACACTTACACCTCACAAATGCAAAGAAGAGCTTTCTTTCTCCTCAAGGAAAATCCCCTCAAAATAATAGCCCTCAACCCAAAGTGTCAGGAAATCTGCCATCCATGGAATTCCCTGAAAACAGCTAACCCCCACCACACACCCAGATGCCCCAAGGTTACTAAAACAGGCAATTTGATCTACTTCCCACCCCGCTGTTGCAAAAATCAGTTTATCCTGAAAAGTCATTTCTGAGTGTGGTGAAGCCGCCCCTCTCCCTCCCTGCTCTCCATGACAAGACACTACTCTCGGACTTCTGCAAGTGCTGCTGGGTTGTAGGCCCCACTCTCAGATCCTTACAAGCCTGCTCTCACCATTGAGATCAAACTGAATTTCCATTCTTTTATCTCTCTCTGCCAGTTTAACTCTTGCAGTTTTTCTTATACTCCAGTGGTTGATTAAATAAAAATGCCCAACGTAAGCATCCCAACACTTGGGAGGCAGAGGCAGGCAGACAGATCTGTAAGTTTGAGGCCAGTGTGATCTACACAGTGAGTTCTAGGACAGACAGCCAAGACTACTCACAAGAGAAACTCTCTCTTGAAAAACCAAAAGAAAAAAAGGGAAAAAGAAAAGAAGAGGAAAAATATGACCGCCTCCCCCAATAGGCTCATGTATTTGAATGCTTAATCACCATAGAGTGGAACTGTTCAAAAAGATGAGGATTGGAACATGTAGCCTTGTTGGAAGAAGTCTGTGTGTCATTGGGTGTGGGGTGTCCTTCTTGGTGGTGCAGGGAACTGACCCCAAGTCCTTACACATGCTTAGCAGTGCTCTACCACTGAGCTATGTTATATCCCCATACTGTTCTTTTGCTATTTTGCTTTTTTAAAAATTTATTTATTGGGCGGGGTAGTATAGGGGACTTTCAGGATAGCATTTGAAATGTAAATGAAGAAATTATCTAATTAAAAAAAAAAGAGGGCTGGTGAGATGGCTCAGTAGGTAAGAGCACCCGACTGCTCTTCCGAAGGTCCAGAGTTCAAATCCCAGCAACCACATGGTGGCTCACAATCATCCATAACAGGGATCTGACTCCCTCTTCTGGAGTGTCTGAAGTCAGCTACAGTGTACTTACATATAATAAATAAGTAAATCTTTTAAAAAAAAAAAAAAAGAAAGAAAGAAAGAAAAGCGGGTGTGGTGGCGCACGCCTTTAATCCCAGCACTCCACTCGGGAGGCAGAGGCAGGCGGATTTCTGAGTTCCAGGCCAGCCTGGTCTACAAAGTAAGTTCCAGGACAGCCAGGGCTACACAGAGAAACCCTGTCTTCAACAACAACAACAAAATTTATTTATTTTATGCATGAGTACATTGTAGCTCTCTTCAGACACACCAGAAGAGGGCATTGGATCCCATTACGGATGGTTGTGACCTGTTGCATCCTTCCAGCCTCGAAACAGGCTGTCCCAGACCTCTGCAGCCAGTGGCTCAGGACCACCTGTGGTGGTCCCTCCCTGTGGGAAGCAGGTGTGGCCTTGGCTGCCGCCTTGTGAACCAAGAGGGCACTGCCAAGCCCCGTGATTCACTGCTTGATTATCGAAACCTGATTATGCGCACCTGAGTGATTATTAGCTGCCTGCCTGACATATGGCAACACCCCACCCTGTCAGCATGCATGGCTCTGATTGGATGATGAGTGATGAGAGACCAGTGCAGATGGTGGAAGGGGATAAATTGGGGGATCCCAGAATAGAGTAGGCGGGGCTAGGCGAGGCTGAAGCAGGGAAGCTGAGGAGAAGCAGCTGAGGTGAAGTTGGGCAGAAGCTAGCTAGCAGAAGCTGAGGAGAAGCAGAGGGAAAAAGCTGAACTGTTGTAGAGAGCTGGGGTGAACTGTAAAGAGAATAAAGAAAGCTGCTGTGGAAGCTACTCGAACCCTGCCTTGGCGTAAGTGTTGTCCGTCTCCTGTCTCTGCGGGTAGGAGCAGGGGGGGGGGGTGTCCGCGACACCTCCCAACCCGCCAAGCCGGCTCAACTGTTTGCACCTGCCGGTGCTCTTCAAAACGATCGCCTTTCAGGGCAGACGCCACTCTCTGCTGATAAGCTCCGAGATTCTCCAGAGTCATCTTCCTGAAGATCCGCCTTCTCCAGAGTCATCTTCCTGAAGATCCGCCTACCTGTACTACCGGTACTATAGGCCCCAAGACTGTGGCTTTGGGGGAAGGGTTTTTCCCACGCTATATAACTCGGTACTTCATTAAACTGGGGGCTTTGATCAGAATCCTTTGTCCTAGCCCCTTCTTTCTCGCCATCTTTTCCCTTCCAGCCCAGCCCTGCCTTTCAGGACAGACCCGGTTCGGAGTGTGGCCGCGGGCGGTCTCACTCAGTGACCCACCATGTGATTGCTGGGACTTGAACTCAGGACCTCTAGGAAAAGCAGTCAGTGCTCTTAACCTCTGAGCCATCTCTCCAGTCCACTATTTTACTTTTTAAGACAGATCCTAAAGTTGCTTAGGCTAAGATATGTACCTCCAGACCCAGTTTTAGATTCTTTCATACTTGAAAAACTATCTTCATTAACATAGTTGACCTCAGTATCTGAGAAAGAATGGCTCCAGGATTCCCCACAGATGCCAACCCAAAGTCATAGATGCTCAAGTCTCTCTCTTTTTTTGAGACATGGTTTCTCTGTGCAGTCCTGGAACTCATTCTGTAGACCAGGCTGGCCTCTGCCTCCCAAGTGCTAGGATTAAAGGCATGTGCTACCACTGCCCGGCTCAAGTCTCTTATAGAAAATGGAATAGTGGGGCTAGAGAAATGGCTCAACGGTTAAGAGCACTGACTACTCTTCCAAAGGTCCTGAGTTCAAATCCCAGAAACCACATAATGAGATCTGATGCCCTCTTCTGGTGTGTACTTAGACAGCTACAGTGTACTTAGATATAATAAATAAATCTAAAAAAAAGTGAAATAAATAGTATTTGCATGCAACCTATACATACCTTCCCAGTGAACTTACAATGCTGTCTACATTACTTGCAATATTGAAGATGAGTCCTATGCAAACTGTTGTTAGGCCGCACTGTTTACAGAATAAGGCCCAGAAAAAAAGCTTTTACATTTTTACTACAGATGCAATTTAGGGTGAAGCAGTGTGATCTTAACTGCTGACCTGACAGAAAATCACCTCAGATATGCACGCCTGTGGGAGATCATTTTGATTAGGTTAACTGAAGTTGGAAGATCATCCACCCATGGCAGAGAACACCGGTTCCCTGAACTGGGATGCTAGGCTGGGTAAAAAGGAGGACGTGAGACCAGCACAGACGTCTGCTGTCTGCTGCTCTCTGTTCTTTGACTGAAGCGGCATGAAATCACCCACCTCAAGCACCTCCCAGGGACTTCTCTGCACTGACAGGTCAGACCCCCAAACGCAAGCCGCAGTAAACCCTCACCTTTAAGTTGCTTTTGACAAGGTATTTTAATCACAGCAACAGAAAAAAATAAACTAAAAACCCAAGACTGGTAAGATGTGCCAGGATCCCACTCTATAGCCCAGGCTAGCCTAAAAGGTGCTAGACAACTTAGGCCTGGCTTCAAATGTCAATCCTTCTGCCTCAGCTTTTAAGTGCTTGGATAACAGATGTGGCTTACTTACATAGGTAGGTTTTTGTTGTTGTTGCTGCTGTTGTTTTGATGGTTTTATTTGTGTCTTGACAAGGTCCAGTGTAGCTAAGTTGGCCTAGAACTCCAAATCCAAATGAAGCTCCAGATCCTCCTGTTTTTACCTCCCAAACTCTGGGGTTACAGGGCAAGCACAGCCATGCCAGGCTTGTTATTTATTTGACAAGGCGGGGAGGGGATCTCACACTGTAGCCCAGACTGGCCAGACAAACACAAAGGAATCTGTCTGTCTTAGCCTCTGAATACTGGGGTTATGGGGTTATGGGCATAAGCCATGCAGGAAACCAGATGCAATTAAAAACCATTTTTTCAGTTCCAGCAATTAAGAACATTTGCTACTCTCATAGAGGACTCAGGTTTGGCTCCCAGAACCCACATGGTAACTCACAAACCATTCACAATTCTAGCTCCAGGGGGTTCACTGCCTTTTTCTGACCTCCTATGACACCAAACACTCATATTATACAGATATATATGGAAGCGAAATATCCATACACATAAAATAACAGTATTTTTAAAGACTCAGAAAATTCTAAAGGAAGTCTCTTTTAAGACTCAGAAAGTAAACAGTTCAAAAACCTCAGGAAACTTGACAGATGCATGAAGCTCCTCCTTCCTCACGGTTATGTAAGCGGCAAGGACTGCTAATACAGAGGAGGCTCTCCCAACTGTCCAGCTGCATTCAGGTTGCGTAGAGAGCTCTGGGACTCCAGTTTTTGGGAGGATCACATATAATGGGGTGAACTTTTGGTGGTGCAGCCGTCTTTGAGTCCTCTATGATCCTGTAAGTAACCCAATAAGCTCACTAGTTCACCTAGTTAAACTTCGGTGACATTATTACTCTAGTGTATCATCAGCTCTCTAGATAGTGTGACGAGACATTTGCTCAGGTCTCCCAGGAACAGTATCACCCCACAGATGGCAATAGTGGTATGTGCCTATAATCCCAGCATTTGATTGCCAAGTAAATAAATGTGAGACAGCCGGGCATGGTGGCGCACGCCTTTAATCCCAGCATTTGGGAGGCAGAGGCAGGTGGATTTCTGAGTTCGTGGCCAGCCTGGTCTACAAAGTGAGTTCCAGGACAGCCAGGGCTATACAGAGAAACCCTGTCTCAAAAAAAAAAAAAAAAAAGAAAAAGAAAAAAAGAAAGGAAGAGAAGAGAAGAGATAAACGTGAGACACAATATGCTATGTTCCCAGTTTATTCTAAGGTCCTAGCCTAGCTTTGCACCTTCTCATGTAACTGGTAAGACCAGGACAGGAAGTAGCCAGGTGGTCTTAGAGCAGAGGGCCATGAAAATTTCCCTTGACTAAAAGCACTGGCCTTCTGGGCAGTTCTGTCCTTGTTTAATTCTAGAAATATTTAAGGCAAGATGTCTTTGGTTCTACTTTGGCCAGAAGTAAAGATACCACAAGGGAAATCTGTTTCCTCTTCATCTCTCCCCAACATGAGCACCCTTCTTGGAACTTGTACATGAAGACATGAAAAATATATATCTAAGACACCTGAACATTCCATGGTTGAGCCGTCTCCCTCCCCATCACTCACACCAGTCTGTCCTTTACAAAGCCTTACCTTCTAAGGCAGGTCAGTGTATCCCACGCCTCAGATCCATTCAGCTCCACAGGAGCTCTGCCTGCTTTCTCTCAAGCTCCCACCTATGAGTCTATAGCAAAACGTTTGTTCTAAATCCATTCTTCTATTGTTCAGGAATTTCATTCTTCAAATTCATAACCTAAGAGTCTAGGGGCCACCTAGACAGCACCCGATTTCTCTTTAGGTTTTGTGTGACTATGAGCTTTTGACACCCTAACTCCTGAGCTAAAACCCACCTGGGAAGAGGAAAAGTCTGTCAAACTAAAAGGCACCCACTTTCTCCATATTATAATCTTAGAGCAATGATTCAGCACTGATGAAAGTGCTCAACTTCTCCAGCCACTAAGGAGGATCACAATAACCAGAGAGCTTGTGAGAGGTTTAAATGAGCTAATAGGTGCTAAATACTTAGAGCTATCCCTGGTACCCAGTAAGTTCTCTATAGCTTTTAATGTGCCTGAGAGCATGTGGTAGTTTAAATACAAATGCCCCTAGAAAGATCACTCGTGTTTGCATGCACAGTCCCCAATGGTGAAACAAAATCTCAGTTTTTGGAAGCTAGATCTCCAATGTAGAGGTGTTGGGAGATAGAACTTTTAGAGGTGTTTGGGTTAAGGGGCACCACACACCAATGAATAAATTAAGGCCATTCCCCCCCCCCCAAACACACAAAGAGGTTTGTTATCAAGGGAGTGGGATGTACAGTTATAAACAATAGTCAGCACCCAATTTCTCTCTCTCTCCCCCCCTCCTCTTTTCTGACTGCCTTTTTTCATGGAATGACTGCCTTTTTTTCATGGAATAAGGCAAGAAAACCCTCAACTAGATGCAGCTCCTCTAGACTTTTAACATCCAGGCCTGTGAGAAATAAGTCTCCTCTGGGTGTAGCGATTAACCCTGTAATAACCCCAGCACACGGGAGCAGGTACAAATAGTGCTGTGAATGTTGATGCCAGCTTGGGATACATATACAGTTCCAGGCCAACCTGGGTTATATTAGAGCTTGTGCCAAAAACAAGCCATGGGGCACTCCTGCATTTTTAATCACTTGGGAAGTAGAGGCAGGATCAGGAGCTCAAGGTCACAAGCCTTGGAGGCAGGAGACTCATCTGCTACACATGTTCAAGACCAGGCTAAGCTACAAGAAACGCTATCCTCCCCTGACCCACAAATAGCAGGGTGTTGCAGTTTATGTTGTAATTCTAATACTCAAGTGACCAAGGCAGAAGAATTAACAGGTGTGTGAGGTTACACTGTTTTAGTTACTTGTTTTGTTTTATTTGTTTGTAGACAGGGTCTCACTATGTAGTTTGGCTGTTGTGGAACTTATCATGGCCTAAAATCTGCCTGTCTCTGCCTCCCAAGTGCTGGGATTAAAGGTGTGCACCACTATGCCCAGCTGTCTTACTTTTATATTTCTGTGACAAAACACTGTGACCATGGCAATTTATAAAAGAAAGCATTAACTGGGCTTCTCGTGCCAGAGGGTTAGAGTTTATGGTAGCATCTCAAAGGCATGGCAGCAGAAATACCTAACAACTCACTTTGATACCATGTAGGAGGCAGACAGAATACTGGGAATGGCACCCTCTTTGGAACATCAAAACCCACCCCAGTCACAAATGATCCTCCAACAAGAACATCTTTTAATCCTTTCCAAATAGATCTACCAGTGGAGACCAAGCATTCAAACATAATGAGCCTAAGGAGGCCATTTTCACTTAAATCACACACAAAGAATATATATAAATTACAAAGCTATACAAAATAAACTAAGTTGCCCAATGTCTTAACTGACAGATAGCATGAGATGTTAAAACTACACCATTCTCATTACAATGCTCAGTTTAAGGAAGACAAAAGGTAACCTGTGTTCTACAAAAATAGCCACGAATCAACAAGCACAAACATCAAGGGCATAACAACTATGGACTACTATTTGAAGAGGAATTAAGGATATAAAATGAAGCCAGATTAAAATTCAAAAACAATTTAAATATAGTATCCTTTAATCAGGAGGCTTGAGATTGTAGATTACTTCTGAGAAGTATTTTTAAAAATACATCCTCTCACTAAATGTGAAAAGTGATTTTTAAAAAATTCTAGTGCAAACTGTATATATGTAAGTTTTTTTATATAGCAAAATGCCACTCCCTGCTCTATTTTCTTATACTCCTAGATACTAGGAAAAAGGTGTTTTCAGTATAATTTGAATGTGTAAATGTAGATCGATGCCTCCACCCACTTGGGTGTTAAGTACCTTAAGTACCTCTGGTACTTCAGAAATGTGCATGCTAGCCATCAAAAATGCCTAGTCACCCAATAAGAAGTAGAGCACCTACTAAGCAGTATGCCACAAGTTATGATACAAATTATGGCCAAACACGCACATACACAAACTAGAAAAAATATGCTATTACAAAATCTGTATTCAAAGTACAGGCTACATAACAAAACGTAGGTACTGCAACGGACAGGGAAATGGGTAGCAGGGAGGATTAAGAAGTAGAGTTTTACAGAATAAACTCTGAGACAACAAAGAACAGTGAAAGCCGGGCATGGTGGCACACGCCTTTAATCCCAGCACTTGGGAGACAGAGGCAGGAAAATTCTTGAGTGTCCAGGACAGCCTAGGCTACAAAGAGAAACGCTGTTTCGAAAAACCAAAAAGAAAGAAAAAGAAAAATATTATGTGAAAAACTGGCAGAGACAGAAAAAAAGGAAGTATACTTCTCTTACTTAGACAACAACATCAGGGGAGAGCGCGAACGCAGTCCCCCACTACCACAAATTATGCAGTCGAGTTTCCCGCATTTGGGGAAATCGCAGGGGTCAGCACATCCGGAGTGCAATGGATAAGCCTCGCCCTGGGAAAACCACCTTCATGATCATGGTATCTCCCCTGCCAGGTAAGTATGAGTTGTGCAGGCAACAGTATCCCCTCACCCTGATCATCGACACACTGTACAGTTACGGTCAATTATACTATACGTTCTTTTGACCTTCCTTTCGAGACTACACAGTTTTTGTATATTACCCAGATGAGAACAAAATTTTCTAAATACTCGTTGAAAATACTCCGTCCTAAAATATACCTTCAAAAAGCAAAACAAAACAAAAAACCAAGGACCGGATTTGCTTATTTGCATATCCCCGCCCCTGTAGTGACGTCTCCAAGGTTCCCCCCTCCTCCCCGTTTCCCTTTCTCTTCCGGATGCGTTAACTCTTAAACCACTCTTTCCTACTATCACAACGCTTTCACGGTTATTGTTGTTTTTCATCTTTTGCTGTTAACAGAAGTTTTAGCTTGGATTTGTCGTGAGCAGTCGGGAGTACTCTGAACAAGGCAGCAAGATAGGCTATTTCAAGTCAACTGCTACTGCATTTAAGAGAATCAATCAACTCGAAAAACCAAAAATGAGAGAGAGAGAGAGAGAGAGAGAGAGAGAGAGAGAGAGAGAAAATCAATCAAATTCCTCATTTCTACTTCTCAAAATTGCTAAGAGAATTTCTGGGAGGATTAGGTCTTTATTTGTAAAATGTTGCCTGGGTTTAAGTTGACTTTTGTTCTAAAAAAGTATGCAGCTGTGCTGGAGAGATGGTTCAGTGGTTAAGAGCACCAACTGCTCTTCAGAAGGTCCTTAGTTCAAATCCCAGCAACCACATGGTGGCTTGCAACTATCCTTAGTGAGATGTGACCCCCTCTTCTGGAATGTCTGAAGACAGCTATGATGTACTTACATATAGTAAATAAATAAATCTAAAAAAAATTTTTTTTTAAAAAGTATGCAGCCTTGTAGCTAATAAAGGACTGAAGACATGCTTTTGCTACTAGGGGCAGAAAGTCCGAGTCTGGTCCAGTACCTACGACGGACTGCTCAGAGTTCATCTTTATAAGAGTGTATGGGAGGCTGGGAGAGGTGGTGCACGCCTGTAATCCCAAAGGCAGGCAGATTTCTGAGTTCGAGGTCAGCCCGGCCTACAGAGTGAGTTCCAGGACACCCAGGACTGCACAGAGAAACCCTGTCTCGAAAAAGCAAAAAAATAAAAAATAAAAGTGTATGGGACTGTTTGTGAGCCTGAAGGGCCACCAGAGACCAAGAGAATACTCCTTCCTGTTGCAACCAGACTAGTTAGCAACAGTTTAAAACTGACATAGCCAACTAAATAATGCTCTCAAGTGAAACTGAGAAGGAACAAATAACACCCCCCAAACTTCATAAGGCCTCGTCAACAGTAACCCGTTTTTCAACAGGAAAAATGTTGAAAATGTCAAGGGAAAAACATGAACACAATCCTTCCCTCCACCGCCACCACCACAAGTTTAATCCTCAATGCTTTCAGGCAAGAACTAGAATTGTCCTCTCTTCATGGATAAAGTACTAGCAACGGAGTGATAAAATGACTAAGCAATGCATTCTATCCCATGCCTGGTCACGCACGTCTCAGCCATCCACCCCACAACAGCCTCCTCAACCCTGGCAATGCTTCCTGCACTGGCCCGGATCTGAAATGTATCAATACATAGTGTCTAGAAGGCACAGCTGAGCCTTGCAGAAGTAGATCTTTCAGGCCACTCTAAATCCACCACTAACATAACCTACCTCTCCCAAGCACTGAGGTAATTATGGCTTGTTTTTGTTGTTGTTGTTGTTGTTTTGTTTTTGTTTTTTTTTTTTTTTATGTATCTGTGAGCCTGGGCACCAAAGAGGCTTTTCAGAGGCAGGAGGGGTCTCTTGGTCTAGCCATTAGTAAAATAAGGAATCAAAATTCCTTGCTAATTTTTATTTAATGTTCATTGGTGTTTTGTCTGTATGTATGTCTGTTTCTGTGTGTATGTATGTTTTGCAAATATGTATGAAAGTGTCATAACTGAAGTTACAGATAACTGTGAACTGCCATGTCTGGGCTGGAATGTGAACTGTGATCCTCAGCAAGAGCAGCCAGTGCTCTGCTCTTAATCCGTTACAAATCATCTCTTCAGCCCAGGACTTGATTTTTAAAATTGGCTTAAAACAGCGTGGATGTCAGTAACTACCTCTCAAAGACATTTCAAGTGAGATCCTACCACACAAAAAAACAAAAAACAAAAAAACTGATAGTACATTTTTGGGTGTGTGTGTGTTTATTTGATTGGTTGGTTTGGTTGTTTTTGAGACAAGTTTTCTCTGTGATGCTTTGGCTGTTCTGAAACTAACACTTTGAACAAAGCTGGACTCAAACTCAGAGATCTGCCTGTCTCTGCCTCCCGAGTGCTGGTATTAAAGGCACAAGTCAACACTGCTCTTAGGTTTTTCTTTTTTTTTGTTTTTAATGAGTACTGGACAGTAAGATCAATCCATGTGTTCATATGTTCCACTTTAGAAAAGAGCAGGCTGTTCGATTTTTAATAGGGAAACTAGATCTTGGTTAGATGAGATATAGCTGATCTAAATTGAAAAGAACATTGCAGTAATGAACATGGATGCATCAGGGTCATGCATTGAACCCTAAATTTATGGAAATACCATGGTATATTACAAACACTTAAATATGTTAATATAATTACTGATGCTGAGATATGACCCCGCCCAGGCATATCTAGATAACTTGTTAGGTGGAAGAGGAAGACTATGAATTCCTGAGCCTTCTGCTTCTACCTTCCTGGTGTTTGAACTACAGCTTCGCACTCCTTAACACGTAGCTCTATTATAACAACCAACAAGTTAGCATGTGGGGTTGAAGAGATGGCTCAATGATTAAGAGCACTTGTTACTGTAGAAGAGACCAGGGTGCAATTTGGGAACCTACATGGTAGCTCAAACACAACTATCCATAACTCCAGTTCCAGAGTATCCAATGCCTTCTTCTGACTTTCTTAGGTGCCAGTCATGTGGGTGGTGCACCTATATATACATACAAGCAAAAAACACTTATACACCCTGGGAGTGGTGTCGCATGCTATTAATCCAAACACTGGAAAGACCTCTATGAGTTCGAGGTCAGCCTAGTCTACAAAGTGAGGCCAGTCAAGGCTGTTACACAGAGAACCCCATCTTGACTGCTTCCTCACTCCCCCTTCAAGCCCCACAAATAAACAAAAACAAAGAACTCAACACACACACAAAGTTAGAACTCATCTTTTTACTATGCAGTGTTGGTTTGAACCTAGTAACTTAAACATGCTAGGCAACAGTTCTACTACTAACCCACATTCTTTCCTTCAAATTTTGCTTATGCTTCACAACAAAACACAAAACCTGGCACTTTATATGTAGACCACGTTGGCCTCTTCCCTGCCTCTCTGCCTTCCAAATGCAAACCAGTTTTTTGGTACTTGGTTTATTATTTCTATTAAATACTTAAATTTATAGGTCAACTTAGGAATGATACACCCAGAGTTCTGGAGACATTGTAAACATAATCATATTGTTGGGTGTAGGAAGACTTAGAAACAGGTCAAGCCTTAGGTAATATCAATATCCAGAGCCATCCCTAGATACTGTAATATTCAATCCAGCAACAACTCTGAGCTTATACTCAGGTTACCAGAAAGAAAGGTGCAGTAAGGATGAATTAACATACACAGGCAACAAAAGACTAAACTATTTTCTAAGGTAAAATACAGCAACATCTAACAAACCAAATAGAAAGACAACAGTAACTGCCGACAAATACTACTCATAAGCCCTATTCTTAAGATTTGTTTATTTATTATATGTAAGTACACCGTAGCTGTCTTCAGAGACCTACCATGTGATTGCTGGTATTTGAACTTTGGAAGAGGAGTGCACCCCGCTGAGCCATCTCACCAGTCCATAAGCTCTATTTTTAAGACCAAATAGACCAGGGGAGAGCGCGAACGCAGTCCCCCACTACCACAAATTATGCAGTCGAGTTTCCCGCATTTGGGGAAATCGCAGGGGTCAGCACATCCGGAGTGCAATGGATAAGCCTCGCCCTGGGAAAACCACCTTCGTGATCATGGTATCTCCCCTGCCAGGTAAGTATGAATTGCATGGCCACGGAGCCTGAACAGCATGATATGCATAGCATTTCATAATTACGGTAAATATTTAAGCCTCATTAAAACACTCTATAACTTCATGTATAATGGCTCCCCACATTCCAAAACACTTGGGAGAATTAGTAGGCTAAGCGTTTTTCCAAAACTACACTCTAAAAATCACAAATATTTGGAAGCAGTTGCTTTTCCCAGTTTGCTCCTGAATTTTCATCTACATAGTACCACCTCCATAGTGACTCATTTCCTGTACTGAAAAACCCGCCTCCCTGTCAGCGGGAAAATACCATTGAACCTAAAGTAGATAGCATTTTGTTTTGTTTTTTGTTCTGTAGCCTTCTAGAACAATAGACATTTACTTTCATAAGTGTAAGAGTGGAATTAACACTAACAGTAACAACAAAAACAGCTGCACCGTGAAAACCGGCACAGAAAGGTTAGTTTTAAAAGTGCATTACTTGTGGACTGTCTTACTCTGCCTGATAAATCATAAAAATGCTCAGACTGATGATTCATGAACAGTAAGGGGTTTGCCTCTAAGCCTGACGAACGGGGTTTGATTCCAGAGACCTACACTGTAAGAGGAGAGAACAAGTTCCATTTGTTTGTTTGCTTGCTCTGAGTCCTAAAATGGCCTCGAATTATGACAAACTTCAGATCCAAGTGCTGGGATTATAAGTGTGCACTCGCACAATGAGTTTGAGGCACATCTTAAAGACTGAGAAGATGTACATTATTTCTGAAAGAATGAAAGTTCTGGAAAGAACGAAAGGATAACTAGAATTTGGGTGAGAGAAGAAAGGGCTTCTAAGTAGTGTTTATTCATTACTTAATCTATTGTGTAATTACAATAAATGTAGCTGGGCACTCCTTTAATCCCAGCATTTGGGAGGGCAAAGGCAGGCGGATTTCTGAGTTCGAGGCCAGCCTGGTCTACAGAGTGAGTTCCAGGACAGCCAGGGCTACAGAGAGAAACCCTGTCTTGAAAAAAAAAAATAAAACCAAAAAAAAAAAAAGTGATGTGGAAGCCTAACCTCTGGATCCTCTAAACACTCCTGGAATGCAGCCCTACTTTCTGGCTTTAGGGTGACACTTAAGTAAAGACAATGCTACAATACCGCCCACCCATCACAAGTGTGATAAATTTACTTCAATCAAACCATTAAACCAGTGGTAAAGTTAGTATTACCGCACAACTTAAACAGAGAAGGCTTCTGAACTACTATCAGGTTGTTTGGTTTCAGACCAAGGACATGGGACTTAAGTGCATATTTTACATAACAAAGCAGACCTGGCCTCCAGTTTCCAGCCAAGGGCTCAGGTGCCCTTCCTTATATAATCAGACACTTTTGTCTCCCGGCTCCCAGCTCCCTTCTCTGCTTCCCCTTCCTCCCAGTCAGAGAAGTAACAGTAAGTATCAAACAACCAGTATGCCTCATGTCTTAAAAAAAAAACAACAACGAAAACACTGCTCAGCCGGGCGTTGGGGCGCACTTAGGAGGCAGAGGCAGGTCGATTTCTGAGTTTGAGGCCAGCCTGGTCTACGGAGTGAGTTCCAGGACAGCCAGGACTACACAGAGAAACCCTGTCTCGAAAAATCAAAAAACAAAAAAAAAACGCTGCTCAGTTGTAAGAAGATGCAAGCTCCATTTTTAAAGCAACTCAGGGATAGCATAAACTACAGCCTCAAACTACCAGAGTTTGGCACTGCACATTTAAGAAATCACAAGGCTCAGCACAGCTGAAATGCAATGGATAATACCTTTATGTCCACGATCTATCAGTCAATTATAAGTTTCTACTTCTTACTTACTCCATGGAATCTTACTTCAAATTCAGATCACTCCAAAGAATGATTAATTTTTCTCATAAGGACTATGAACTTTGTGATGTAAATCATGGTTTTGACATACTTGGGAAAGGTGTTTTTTTCCTCCCCAAGACTGAGATTCTCTGTGTAGCTCTGGCCATCCTGGAACTTGCTCTGTAAACCAGGCTGGCCTCGAATTCAGAGATCCATCTCCTTCTGAGGGCCAGGATTAAAGGTACGCACCATTACTGCCCAGCAGAAAGAAGAAACCCCCTTTTTTTTTTTTAAGATTTATTTATTATTATATCTAAGTAAGGCCCCTGAAACAAGGGAAGACCTCGCCCAGATCCCGGGATGAAATGGCACCCCCAAAACTCAAGAGAAATCGGTCTTGATGCAAAACCGCATGAGGTTTATTCAATTGGCTAGCCGAGGCCTAACTCCTAACTCACACAAGAACTGAAGAGTTCGACCTCGATCGTTTGTCCTAACAGTAGGATCCTTGGTAGGATCACAGTAAATGGGGAGTAAGAGAATTATAGCTCTTCTTCGGCGGAGTTATCTTTAGTAAACATTCCACAGGGGTTAGGAAACTAACACCTGGCTTCATTTATTGGCAAGGGGGTCATAAGCTATCTTTTGGTGCACATTCCTGGTCCCAAACACGGGGAGATGGGCACCTGGCTAGGGCAACTGCTGATAATTGCCTAGCTGTCAGGCAGAGGGACAGAAGGCTCCTTGCCGGCCTTTGAGAACAAAGAGCTCTTTACTGGCCAATTTTCTAATGATCTGGGGAACAGGTTTTGGGGAGTGTTAAAGCTGGTGCTCTACAGTACACTATAGCTGTCTTCAGTTGCACCAGAAGAGGGTGTCAGATCTCTTTAAGGATGGTTGTGAGCCACCATGTGGTTTCTGGGATTTGAACTCAGGACCTTCGGAAGAGCAGTCAGTGCTCTTAACCACTGAGCCATCTCTCCAGCCTCAGGTTCTTGCTTTGCTTGAGTTCCTGTCCTTCCTTTTAAGATGAACTGTGATATGGAAGTGTAAGCTAAATAAACCCTTTGTTCCTCAAATTGCTTTCAGTACTAGTGTTTCACCACAGCAATAGTAACCCTAACAAAGGTACCACTGCATATGCAGGCCACTTGGCCTCCAAGCTTCCGGGGAGTTTCCTATCTGTCTCACATCTCAATGCAGGAGCACTAGGGTTATAAAGTGACTCTATGCTCCATTCCACAAACATCCTGGAGATTTGACCTTAAGTCTTTATACTTGCATGACACATACTTTACCCACTGAACTATCTCCCAAGTTCTGATAATAATTAAAAAACAAAAAACAAAAAACCAAGAAACACAGATATAAAGGGCTGGGGAGATAGTTTAGTGGATAAAAGTGTTTGCAGTTAAACCTAAAGACCTGAGTTAGATATCTGGGATCCACATGGTGGAAGAACAGACTACTAGAAGCTGTCTCTGCAGCACACATGATCACTTGCTCTTGCTCTCTCTCCTCTTCCCCTCTAGTACACACACACACACACACACACACAGAGGGAAATTCCTATAGATGCTACCACATGGATTAATCTTAAGGACATCATCTAAGTGAAACAGACCAGTCACAGAAGAAGAATTACTATATTATTCCATTTGCACAAAGTATGTATTCATGAAAGCCATGCTCAAAATTGAAAGTGGAGTCATGATTGACAGGGACTGAGAGGTTCTAGATTCGAAGTTTCAGCAGAGAATGATGTAAATAACGCACACACGATAGAGTGGGTGTTTTTTTTTTTTTTTTTTTTGGTTTTTCGAGGCAGGGTTTCTCTGTATAGCCCTGGCTGTCCTGGAACTCACTTTGTAGACCAGGCTGGCCTCGAACTCAGAAATTTGCCTGCCTCTGCCTCCGGAGTGCTGGGATTAAAGGCGTGCGCCACCACGCCCGGCGATAGAGTGGTTTTTGGTGTGTCTCTGTGTGTTGTTTTTTAGTACTGGGAATTGACTCTAGATCATCACACTCAAGGGAAGCACTCTATAACCAAGCCACATCCCTAGCCCTCTTTCTATTTTTTGAGATGACTATGTCTCAGCTGCCCACCGAGGACTATGCTCACTCTGTATGCCAGGTGAGCCCTGGACTTCTGATCACTCTGTCTCAACCTCCTGAGTAGCTGGATCTACAAGTCTGTGCCACCCCGTCTGTTGAAAATTAGATGGTAGATGTCAACAGCATCTAATTGCCCAAGTACACAGTCAAGTAGTTTAATTCTTCAAGATGACAAAATAAAAATGTAAAAAGCAAATCCACTGCATTTGACCAAGCTGAAGATATATTACTACTTATAACTCCATTTTCTCTTTTTTAATTTTGTTTCATATATTTTAACTTTTATTTTCATTAAATCACCATTGTACTAAATGACCATCCTTGTGCCAGTTATTTATAAGTAAAGCTTCAGGACCACAAAGAAGGCAAATACTGGATGCTAGGAAACATTGCTATACTGCTTTCCTCAGTTAGCTTATCTATCTATATCCTGAGTTCTTGTCTTTTCCATATCTTGAAACACTTGAGTGCATGATAGTCACCCAAAGTACACAGTTTAACTTAGAATTTACTTCTGCCATACATTCTGTGGCCTTGGACAAAAACACAGGGCATGTATCCACACAAACAGTACCACAGAGAGTATTTTCGCTCCCTAAGAACCAAACGCCCATGCTTTTGCCTGCCAGCTTTAGGAGATGCTTCTTTTTTTATTGATACCACGTCCTCCGGTGGACCCAGACAGTGCACAGCCTTCTCAGGCTGCCTTCTCTCCGCTTGGTAGTACCTGTTTACGGTTCTTGTGGTCTAGTCATGATTTGAAAGCTCATTTCATTTAGTTGAGTAATATTTTCAAAATATGGGTAGATCAGTTTTTATTCACATACTAAAGAACATCTTGGTTGCTTCTACAATTAAAAACTATGAATATAGAAGCTAGAAACACCCATGTTCAGGTTTTTATGTGGACAGAATTTTTTCTTCCATTTTCTCCTCCTATTTATTTATTTTATTATTGTTTTTTAATAATTTAGTTTTCGGGGCTAGAGAGATGGCTCAGTGATCAAGAGCACTGGCTGCTTCTCTTCCAGAGATCCTGAGTTCAATTCCCAGCAGCCACATGATGGTTCACAACCATCTGTGATGGGAGCTGGTGCCCTCTTCTGGTGTGTC
The DNA here is from genome assembly GCF_900095145.1 of Mus pahari. Taxonomy (NCBI): domain Eukaryota; kingdom Metazoa; phylum Chordata; class Mammalia; order Rodentia; family Muridae; genus Mus; species Mus pahari. Next base: position 55,063,471 of record NC_034603.1, on the reverse strand, counting down.
TGACAAGAGTGATAGTGTGCTCACATACATAAAGTAAGTAAATAAATAAATCTTAATAATTTAGTTTTTTGCCTGGTGTGGTGGCACACGCCTTTAATCCCAGCACTCGGGAGGCAGAGGCAGGTGGATTTCTGAGTTTGAGGCCAGCCTGGTCTACAAAGTGGGTTCCAGGACAGCCAGGGCTATGCAGAGAAACCCTGTCTCGAAAAACCAAAAAAAAAAAAAAAAATTAGTTTTCATTTTATGTGTATTGTTGCTTTGTCTGCATGTATGTCTGCGTGAGGTCGTCCAATCCCCTGGAACTGGAGTTACAGAGTTGTGAGCTGCTATGTGGGTGCTGGGAATTGAACCTGGATCTCTGGAAGAGCAGCAGGCACTCTTAACCACTGAGCCATCTCTCCAGCCCTATTATCTGTTTTTGTTTTTTTTTTTTATTTGTTTGTTTGTTTTGTTTTTGTTTTGAGACAGAGTTTCTCTTGTGTAGTCTTGAGTGGTCTCGAACTCAGCAATGGGCCTGCCTCTGCCTCCCGAGTGCTGAGATTAGAGGCGAGAGCCACCATTGCCTGCCCCTTTTCTCTTTTTAACTTACTATCTTCTCACCTAAGAACCCAACTGCTTTATAAATATTAAGCACAAATTCTCCCTGGGGAAATAACATCTAATAATAACTGAATACTCAAATATAAATCCTATATAAACTAAACAATGTACTTTCTTTTTTTTTTTTTTTGGTTTTTCGAGACAGGGTTTCTCTGTGTAGCCCTGGCTGTCCTGGAACTCACTTGGTAGACCAGGCTGACCTCGAACTCAGAAATGCGCCTGCCTCTGCCTCCCGAGTGCTGGGATTAAAGGCCTGCGCCACCAGGCCCGGCTTAACAATGTACTTTCATAAACCATATTTTGTCCAGTCCTACCAAGCTTTCCTAGTCATCAAATGGGATAAACACATTCTCCTCCTCCAAGGAGAGACACAGAATTTGGAGCTTGCTCCGGATAGTAAAAAGTTTTCTAAGTTTAAGTTTCAAGAAAATGGTGCTGTTTTTCCATCCTCATACTTTTTTTTTTTTTTTTAAGATTTATTTATTTAATGTAACTACACTGTAGCTGTCTTCAGACACTCCAGAAGAGGGCGTCAGATCTTGTTATGGATGGTTATGAGCCACCATGAGGTTGCTGGGATTTGAACTCCGGACCTTTGGAAGAGCAGTCGGGTGCTCTTACCCACTGGGCCATCTCACCTGCTTGTGGACGTTGTACATCGTGGTGCGCACTAGGCTCCGCACCACGATGTACAACGTCCACAAGCAGCTGCTTGTGGACGTTGTACATCGTGGTGCGGAGCCTAGTGCGCACCACGATGTACAACGTCCACAAGCAGTGTTTAAGTTTCAAGAAAATGGTGCTGTTTTTCCATCCTCATACTTTTTTTTTTTTTTTTAAGATTTATTTATTTAATGTAACTACACTGTAGCTGTCTTCAGACACTCCAGAAGAGGGCGTCAGATCTTGTTATGGATGGTTATGAGCCACCATGAGGTTGCTGGGATTTGAACTCCGGACCTTTGGAAGAGCAGTCGGGTGCTCTTACCCACTGGGCCATCTCACCAGCCCCCATCCTCATACTTTTATGACTGTGTCTATGAACATTTAAGATCTGTGACATTCTCTACACTGTTCAAAATGTTGCTACCTTCCTTAGTACTTGAATGACTGATTTGGAGTATTTAAAGCTTAAATTCCTGAATAAAAATCCAGGCTAAAAATCACTACCAAGGAGGGGAGAGGTAGTTCCGCAGATAAAGGGCCCGGTTGCCAAGCCTGAATTCCATCCGTCCCTAATACCCACATGGTGGGAGCCGAGAACCAATTTCTCTCACCTCCACTCTAGTAATGTGGCCTGTGTGTCTACACACAAATACAAAAGAAAAGTACTAATAAAGTGTCGTTGCTTTAGCTGAGCATTGGTAGCACTGACCTTTCTTTTGTTTTGGGGGTTGGGGGGTGTTCCAGACAGGGTTTCTCTGTGTAGCCCTGGCTGTCCTGGAACTCACTCTGTAGACCAGGCTGGCCTCGAACTCAGAAATCCGCCTGCCTCTGCCTCCCAAGTGCTGGGATTAAAAGCGTGTGGCCACCACTGCCTGTCACGACACCTTTTTTTTTTATATCATCCTCTGTATTTCTCGGGCAAAGCCACTTCCCAAACTGCCAATCTCCCCAAAAGTCCTGATGTGGAAGCAGTCACTCCGGGTCAACTCTAGTTACTAAAGAGGTCCTGCCCCTCCCTCGGGACACCAGAGGCCCAGGCTAGACCATGAGAGGACAAGGACACATAGCTTACTTTTCCAGCTACTTCTTACGCTAGGCAGGCCTGCCGACATGAATGCTCTCAGAAACCGCCACGCTCCGAGGGACCTCCGGAGTCCCCCGGGTCACCCACCGGAAGCTGTGCGTGCGTGCGTGTGTGCGTGCGTGGGCGAGTGCGTGGACGCCAACCGCTCACTACCGCAGCCCCCCAAGGTGGGAGGCTGGCCCACAATCCCCCGCGAGGGCGGGAAAAGCAAGGGGTAGCCTGGGGAGGGTCAGGGGACACACACCAGGCCTCCTACAAGGGCTTTTTTGGATTTTTCACCGCAGGAAACAGCCAACTGGTCAGTTTTTGGTTGTTGCGTCTGCAACGTTCATCCAGGGGCATGGGTTCTTGAGGAACCCGTGACAGAGGGCAGAGCGTGGCGAGGAAATATGCTGTATGGGATCTTGACCTGGCTACCATCTCCGTGTCTCCAGCCTCTTTGTTTTGTTTGTTTATGTTCTCACTGTCAGGCTAGACCCGAAACGTGACTCGGACTAAGGACACTAGAAAACTACGTTACATGTAACCAGTGTGTGTGGTGTTCCCTCAGCAGCAGCAGCAGCGGCAAGGCCTCGGGAGGCTAGGCCGCACGAGCCCCGCCCCTTCCGCCGCACGCGTGACGTCATGCCATTACCCCGCCCCCCGCGGGAGGGCGGAGTTTGGGTTTCCAGCGCTTTCGCGCCTCTCGCTCTACGTCACTGCGTGCGTAGGCGCCGAGCTCTCAAAAAAAAAAAAAAAAAAAAAAAAAAAATGCAGCGGGAGTTGGTGGGTTTTCCGCTGTCTCTCGCGGTGCGCGGGAAGCTGGTGGCTGCGGGGTTTCAGACTGCGGAGGACGTCCTGGAGGTGAAGCCCTCCGAGCTCAGCAAAGGTAACGACTCCCGCCTGGCGCCGCCTCCGTCTTCGTTCGCCCGCCTCCGCCAAGCCGATCTTTTGACTCCGCTGTTTAATCTCTTGTGCTTGGAACTGTGTGGAGCAACGTCTACTGACTGCTTTCTCCGTGCTCGCTGGATGCTTTGAGGAGTGCCTCACTTAATGGCCTAAGGAAGTTTCCTCTTGGACCAGGATGTCCAATCCGTAGATGAAAGAACCGACTTCCCATCTTGAGGTTTCATGATGAACAGGGCTGGGAAACAGTCACAAGCCATGTAATTCTCGCTGGTCAAAGATCCTAGCGGGGCGGACGGACTGAATTTGAGAAATAAAGGGTTAGAGAAGGACTAGAGACATTTCAGTGTGAAAAGCAATAGAACATTCCCTTAGACCTGGAGAAAGCTCTAGGAAGACGTTCGTGATTCACGGGAATACTGGCCCCCCACCCCTGACTTTTCTCAAGAGTTCTCTAGGTTACATGTAAGTGGGAATCACAGCCGGGTAGTGGTGGCGCAGGCCTTTAATCCCAGCACTTGGGAGGCAGAGGCAGGCGGATTTCGAGGCCAGCCTGGTATACAAAGTGAATTCCAGGACAGCCAGGGCTACACAGAGAAACACAGTCAAAAAATATAAAATAAATAAATAAAAATAAAGAAGCGGGGATCACCGCATCCTTAATGTTCACAAAATCCAAACTTCGCTGTAGTCACCCACTGTGCCAGTAATACTATGCGCATCTCTTTGTTGGTGACCAAAGAGGACAGAATGGAATCTGGTTTGATTTTTGTTTAAGTGTTGTGTATTGAACTCATGGCTTTGCCAATGTTAGTTAAACACTCCACCACAGAGCTACACCCCTAGTCTAATTTTAAGTTTTACATCACAGTGATGATCCTAACAGGGTAGTTGCAGACCGGTAGAGCACTGACTAGCTCATGCCCAAGGCCCTGGTTTTGATCCCCAACTGCTAAATAACTAAATAATTGGATACTTCATTACTGTGTTAGACTTTTGTTTGGTTCCAGAAAAGGTTGGGCTGGAGAGATGGCTCAGCGGTTAAGAGCATTGACTGCTCTTTCAGAGGAAGAGTTCAATTCCCAGCAACCACATGGTGGCTCACAACCATATGTAATGGGATCTGATGCCCCCTTCTGGTGTGTCTGAAGACAGCTACATGTACTCACATGCATAAAATAAAAATAAATCTTTAAAAAAGAAAAGAGAGAGAGAGAGAGAGAGAGAGAGAGAGAGAGAGAGAGAGAGAGAAAAGGAAAGAAAAAGGTTTCTCAGTGTAGTCCTGACTGCCCTGGAACTAGATCTGTAGACCATGCTGGCCTGCCTGTCTTCCTAGTGCTGGCATTAAAGGCATGGGCCCCCATGCCAGGATCTGAGTTACACTTTTAAATCTCTAATGTCAGGTTTTCTTTTTCTTATTTTATTTATAGAAGTTGGGATATCTAAAGAGGAAGCCTTGGAAACTCTACAAATTCTAAGAAGAGAATGTCTCACAAATAAACCAAGATGTGCCGGTACATCTGTGGCAAACAAGAAGTGCACAGCACTGGAACTTCTAGAGCAAGAGCATACCCAGGGCTTCATAATCACCTTCTGTTCTGCACTCGACAACATTCTTGGGGGTGGAATACCCCTGATGAAAACGACAGAAGTGTGTGGGGTACCAGGGGTTGGAAAAACACAGTTATGGTAAAATAAGACGTTCCCTACTTACGGGTGGACTTAATGTAACAAGCAGAATATTCTGCTGTGAGTTTGTAGTTGGGAAACCGAGAAGCATACGTTACTATTTTGTATGTGTTCACGTCAATCAATCAGCTTACCATTTATATTATCCAGGTACCCCATCTTCTTGATAAAGTTTTGACATCAAAAATGTTTCTTTTGTAATATTGCCTGGTCACTAAACATATACACTCCTAATTAACTGGCTTCTGTGATACATTTGTCAAATGTTTAAAAGTTGATTTGTATTTGATAAAGAAGAGTTCTGAACCAGGTTTGGTGATATACTCATAATCTCATCACTCAGGATACTGAAGCAGGAGTGCTATGAAATAGGATGTTCTGGGCTGTATAACAGTTGCTAGACCAGCCAGTGATATATAGCAAGACCCTGTCTTCCCCCTCAAAAAAATGTGTGTCTACCTGGTTATGGCCCACACTCCTATAAACAGGACAGTAGGGGTAGAATGGAGACTGAGATAGAAGGATTGGGATTGAAGGATCAGCCTGGGCTACATTGCCAGACCAGGACTCAGAGAAAGTAAAGCATTCAGTTCCCAGCAACCTAAAACCCACTGCCACTTCCTTAGTTATAACTTTGTTCAACACCTTATCTATTATCTAGGCAGCTAGATAATATTGCCTATGTATTTGGAGCTATGGAGAATTAGACATGTCTTTTGCCTTGGGGTATTTATTTGCATTTAGAAAACTTGATCTAGCTGATGATCATATGCAGTTTACCACAGACATTTTAAATGGTTATGATAATGATCTGGTCATTTCATTTCTTGACAGTATGCAATTGGCAGTAGATGTGCAGATTCCAGAATGTTTTGGAGGCGTGGCCGGTGAAGCAGTATTTATTGATACAGAGGGAAGTTTTATGGTTGATAGAGTGGTCAGCCTTGCAACTGCCTGCATTCAGCACCTTCATCTCATAGCAGGAACCCACACGGAAGAAGGTAAGTTAAAGACGGTTTGTATGTGTGCATATCTCAGACCTTAGTAAGACACTGTCCCAAACTAGAAGCGTAACTAGTTAAACTCCAATACTTTTGTTGCAAAATGATGTACAGTGCTCTCCCCATAAACCACGTCGTGTGTGATCCTTCTGCCTCAGTCTCTAAAATGCTGGAATGATAGACCTGTGTCATACCCAATGTGGCAGCTATTAACTTTTTTTTTGAAGATGTGTAATATATATATATATATATATATATATATATATATACACATACATACACTGTAGCTGTCTTCAGACATACCAGAAGAGGACATGGGATCCCCATTACAGATGGTTGTGAGCCACCTTGTGGTTGCTGGGATTTGAACTCAGGACCTCTGGAAGAGCAGTCAGTGCTCTTAACCGCTGAGCCATCTCTCCAGCCCTTTTTTGAAGATTTTAATTAAAACAAAATTTTTTTTAGGGACTAGAGAGAGGACCTGGATCCAATTTTTAGTACCAACATGGCAGCTCGATCCTGTTTGTAACTCCAGTTCCAGGGCTTCTGACACCCTTACACAGCAGACATGTATGAAGGCCTGACATGAATGCACATATTAAAAGGAAATTATAAAAACATATTTTAAAGTAAGTGTTGTGTGTACATGTGCATGTGTACAGGTGCTCACAGAGGCCAGAGGCATCTGATCCTCCTGGAGCCAGAGTACAGTGGCTGTGATACGGATACTCCGTTTCTAAGAATCCAACTCAGTTTGTCAGGAAAACCAGTTCATGTTTTTGTTCTTGTTTTGTTTATTTGAAACGGGGTCTCTTTATTATGCAGCCCTGGCTGTCCTGGAACTCACTATGTAGCCTCAGACTCAGAGAGATCTGCCTGCTTCTGCTTCCTGAGTGCTGAGATGAAAGGCATGCACCACCTCCTCCAGCAAGTTCATGTTCTTAACCACTGAGCCATCTCTCTGGTCCAGCAGCCATTACTTTTATAAGTAATTGAGATTGCTCAGCAGGTAAAGGAGCTTACCACCCAGCTTGATGGTGTGAATTTGATCCCCAGAACCAATACGGTAGAAAGAGAGAACACTCACTGCTGACAATTGTTCTCTGATATCCACAGACGCACTGTAGCATTTGCATAAGAGTATACACACAAACACACACCTACACAGTTTGTTAAAAACAAATTCATTGTTTGTATATATGGTTTTTCAGTAGTGTTTACATGGCTCAGGCCAGAGATGATACTGGAGAGGTAGAAGACAAAATTCTTCTGTTAATAAACACCTTAAAATCTTGCTGTACGATCAGTAGATCTACTGAGGCACTGGAATGTGAAGGTTTTAACAATTGATTTATGATTAAAGCTGAAGTTTTTCTGGTGACTGTTTTACTAATGTAGTTTATATTTGAGGAAGCCAGTGTCCCTGAGGATGACCTTTCTAAGTGGAGCTTGCTGCTTCCTCTGCCCTGCTGGGGTACAGGTCAGAGCTACCCTGTGCAACTAGTTTCTTTCCCCACTTTGTTCTGTCCTTTGTTTTTGTCAGGTTGAGGATCAAACCCAGAGCCTTGTAAATGTCAGGCAAGCAGTCTGTCAGTGAGTTTAATTCCCGTCCTTGTTTTCTGTGAATCTCTGTGTGTTTGTGTACACATGCTAGGAGCTGAACACAGGTCCTTGCTCATAGCAGGCAAACACCTCCAACTCCACCCCCTTGTTGGTTTTGTTCTATTATGTTAAACTGTAAGTACTTTTTAAAATTTGACTTTTTCAGAAGGGATCTTGTTCTGTTACTCAAATTGACCTGGAACTCACTGTGTAGCTCAGGCTGGCCTCAGATTCAGAGTTTAAAGAGTTTCTGATTTTAAAAAAAAATTTTAAAGTCATATTTATCATGATGTAGAGATGACTCAGTTTTTAAAAGTATTGCCTGCTCTTCCAGAGGTCCTGAGTTCAATTCCCAGCACTCACATGTCAACTCACAACCATCTGTAATGGGATCCAGTACCTCTTCTGGTGTGCGTATGTACATGCAGACAAAACATTCTTTTACATAAATAAGTAAGTCTTTTAAAAAAAAATCATGGGCTGGTGAGATGGCTCAGTGGGTAAGAGCACCCGACTGCTCTTCCGAAGGTCCGGAGTTCAAATCCCAGCAACCACATGGTGGCTCATAACCATCCATAACAAGATCTGACGCCCTCTTCTGGAGTGTCTGAAGACAACTACAATGTACTTACATATAATAAATAAATAAATCTTTAAGGAAAAAAAAAATCATTATTTAGTGTGTGTGCACATGTGTGACGATCTGAGGACAACCTGAGAGTTGCTTTCTTTTTCCACTATGTGGGTCCTGTGGATTGAATTCAGGTGCTGAAGAGATGGTTTATTGTTAAGAGCTCTTGCTGCTCTTGAAGAGAACCCAACTTTGGGTCCAAGCACCCACATAGCACTTACACCTGTCCGCAGCCCCAGTTTCAGGGGTCCGATGCTCTCTTCTGGCGTCCATGGGCATCGAGCACATACATGGTCCACTTACATGGAGGCAAAACACCCAAGAGCAGTAAAATATTTTTTAAAACATTCCGAAGCTGTGCAGTGGTGGCGCACGCCTTTAATCCCGGCACTCGGGAGGCCAGGAGGCAGAGGCAGGCAGATTTCTGAGTTTGAGGCCAGCATGGTCTACAGAGTAAGTTTCAGGACAGCCAGGGCTACACAGAGAAACCCTGTCTCAAAAAACAAAGAAACAAAAAACCAAAACATTCTGAAATATAATAATTAGTTTCTCATTTCAAAACCAAACTGACTTTCGTTGATTTTTATCTCTTGGGGTGTTTTGCCTGAATGTGTCTGCACTGTGTGTATGTTCAGTGCCATTGGAGGCCAGAAGAGGGCATTATAGGGAGTTGTGAGCTGATGTATAGGTTCTAGGAATCAAACCCTAGTTGCTCTGGAAGAGGAGTCAGTACTCTTAACCACCGATCATCTTTCCAAGCACCCTTCCCCCTTTTATTTTTTGAGATATGGTCTCACCATGTAACTGGCTGAGGCAAGGTATGTGGAGGATACGTGATTGGAGGGTATAAATAGGACTGTGTGACAGAGACAGAGCTTGGCTTGCTGGTGTAGCAACACTTGTGGGTCTTGAGTCTTTGCTGATCTTCACTTCCCTGAGAGAGGCATAGCCGAGAACTCCTGGTGTTCTGTTGGTTCCTCCTGATGACTGGAGCAGAGGCTGAGAACTGGCTGTCTCTGCTAAGTCATGTCTCCACTGTTGCTAGTCCATCTCTACTTGACTGGACTGCTAGTGTATCTATGAAGTGTTTGTGAGTAGATGGGGATGCTGCTGCCTGCTAACTTGTGAACTGAGCTACAGGAGTTGTTACAAAGACCCTTTCTAAACAGGTCCACTTACCCTGTATTCTTTCTTTTCTACTACCTCTGGTGGGTGGTGGGCTATAGTGGGGATTAAAGCATTTAAGAACCATCATTAAAAATAAGATTTGAAAAAAATTAAAGTTATAATAGGACAGCAATCATCAAATCACAGATTACAGTCATTACAATAGTTCTTGTTGTCTTGTAGAAAGTATGTTTTACAGTGATACAAAGGTATTCCATTTTGTTATGAAAAAACAACTTGATTGTTTATGTTTGGCACACTATTAGAACAAAAAAACTAAAGCTATTTAAGATTGCTTTGTTTGTTTGTTTGTTTGTTTCAGAACATCAGAAAGCCTTGAAGGATTTTACTCTTGAAAATATTCTTTCCCATATTTATTATTTTCGTTGTCATGATTATACTGAGCTGCTGGCACAAGTCTATCTCCTTCCAGATTTCCTTTCAGATCATCCAAAGGTATGGATCATCCTAGTAAAATAACACCGTTGAGAGTGTTGATATTCAAAAATAAACAGTAGCAATAGTATAAACTTAACGCCAGTTCAAATCCTCTCCTTCTTCTTTCTTTCTTTCTTTCTTTATTTAATCTATGTGTGTACACTTTCTCTTCAGACACCCCAGAAGAGGCCATTGGATCCCATTATAGATGGTTGTAAGCCACCTTGTGGTTGCTGGGAATTGAACTCAGGACCTCTGGAAGAACAACCAGTGCTCTTGACCACTGAGCCATCTCTTCAGCCCCAAAAGCCTCTTCTTTCCCTGCCCTACCACTTAATTACTTATTTTGCATATATATGCTATTCACATTTCAAAATATTGTATATTCATTGTATAGTCTTAAGATTGAAATATCTAGGGCTGGAGAGATGGCTCAGTGGTTAAGAGCACTGACTGCTCTTCTGAAGGTCCTGAGTTCAAATCCCAGCAACCACATGGTGGCTCACAACCATCCG
>NC_034603.1:55047323-55051868 GCF_900095145.1 Mus pahari | reverse complement strand
CCACCACGCCCGGCTCCAAAAGAAAACTCTTAATTTTCATTTGTATTTACTTAATTTGAGTTAGAATCTCACTGTATAGCCAAGCCTGGCCAGAAACTCATGAACCTCCTGCCTTTACCTCCTGTGTGCTGAGATGATAGATATATACTACCATGTTCTTATTTTATTTTTAATTCTATAAGTGACTGGAGGCCAGAGGAGGGCACTAGATGCCCTCGAGCAGTGCTGCTCAACCTTCCTAGTGCTGCAACCCTTAAGTACAGGTTGTCATGTGGTGACACTCAGTCATAAAATTATGTCCATTGCTACTTTATAGTTGTAATTTTGTATCTTTTATGAATTATAATGTAAATATTTGATATGTAGCCCCTGTGAAAGGGTCATTCAACCCCCAAAAGGGTTGTGACCCACAGGTGAAGAACTGGCTGGCCTACAGAGATCTGGGGTTATAGGAAATTGTGAACTGCCTGACATGGGTGCTGGGAAGTGAACTCAGGGCTTCTGTAAGGGCAGTGTATACTCTAAATCGCTGAGCCATCTTTCCAGCTTCATCAAAAAATGCCCAGCTAGCTAGCTAGATTTCTTTACTTTTTCAGCCCAAATTTTAAGATTTATTTATGTAATGCAATGTGCTCTGGGGATGCCATCTTTATTATAATTTTAACTCCAGACCTAGTTTCTTCTGTCTTTAGGTGCAGTTAGTGATAATAGACGGAATTGCTTTTCCCTTTCGTCATGACCTTGAAGATCTATCCCTTCGTACTCGATTACTCAATGGCCTCGCCCAACAAATGATCAGCCTTGCAAATAATCACAGACTAGCTGTAAGTATTGTGGGCCAGGAGGAATTTAAATTGATACAAATTTTGCCTGAGTAAATAATGTCTATATGGTTTGGGGAATTTCTGGTTGTTGTTGTTGGGAGGGAGTTATGGTTGTTATTCTTGTGGTTGTTGTTAGAGATAAAGCCTCGATAAATAACCTGAAACTTGATAATGTAGTCCTGCCTGTCCTTCAACTCTGTCCTCCTACCTCAGCCTTCTTAGTGCTGAGATTTCAGATGTGTTATCATACACGGCTTTTAATGTAGATACTTTGTAGAAAAGCCAGTTTTTGGGCTGGTGAGATGGCTCAGCGGGTAAGAGCACCCGACTGCTCTTCCAAAGGTCCTGAGTTCAAATCCCAGCAACCACATGGTGGCTCAAACCATCTTTAACGAGATCTGACTCCCTCTTCTGGAGTGTCTGAAGACAGCTACAGTGTACTTACATAGAATAAATAAATAAAATCTTAAAAAAAAAAAAAAAAGAAAAGCCAGTTTTTGTTTTTTATAATAGGGATTAGACCCAGAACCTCATGCATGAATTATAGGTAGGCAAGTGTCTACTACTGGGCTGCTGTATCGAGCTAACTCTAGATTTGAGCTATGAAGGGAGCAGTAATGATGAGGTTAGGAGTACAGGGATACCTGTTCGCCATTTGTTTCCATTCTGCAGCCACGTCTTCCCACTGACAAAAATATACTCGTCAAAAGAGAGGAGAAGGGTAAAATGCTTTTAAGTTAGTCTTTTTTTTTAACCTTGTTAAGGAAGTTCTTAGTACATGCCTATAATACACCAAACACAAATAAAAAGAACTTCCTCTGGGCTGGATGACTCAGTAGTTAAGAGCCCTGACTGCTTTTCCAGAGGTCCTGAGTTCAATTCCCAGCAACCACATGGTGGCTCACAGCCATCTGTAATGGGATCTGATGCCCTCTTCTGGTGTGTCTGAAGACAGCAACAATGTACTTAACATATAGTAAATAAATAAATCTTTTTTTTTTTTTTTAAAGAACTTCCTCTATAAAATTAAAAACATTTTCTTTTTTTTTTTTTTTTTTTGGTTTTTCAAGACAGGGTTTTTCTGTGTAGCCCTGACTGTCCTGGAACTCATTTGTAGACCAGGCTGTCCTCGAACTCAGAAATCCGCCTGCCTCTGCCTCCTGAGTACTGGGATTAATGGTGTGCACCACCACGCCCGGCAAAAAACATTTTCTTTTCCAGATCTTATTCTTTTTTTTTTTTTCTTCCCACTCTAGCCCACTCTCTCCGGCCCCCAGATCTTATTCTTTTTTTTTTTTTTTTTCCCAGATCTTATTCTTAAGTTACATCTTATTTATTCTGTGTGCATGTACATGTACCATAGCACACGGTTAGAAGACAACTTGCAGAACATAGTTCTTTCCACTTAGGGGTCTCAGGGATCAAACTTAGGTTGTCAGTGTCCGTGGCAGTGCCTTTCACTGAGCCGTCTCACTAGCCCTTTTGCCATATTCTTTTTGCCTAAGCATTTGCCCTTTGCGTTATTTCTTAGTTCTGTTAATTGGAATCCAACATTGTTAATGATGGCATCCTGAAGATCCCCCAGTAGAGGGCACCCAAGACAAACGGGCTGTGTAGAGTTAGTGGCTTAGGTTTGGTGGTTTGTTGTTGGTACTGTTTGTTTTGTTGCACCTGCTGCTCCAGCTCAGGACTTCAGACACACTAAGCAAACAATTCTGCCATTGAACTACGTCCCCTGCCCCATTTTAATTCAGTTAACTTGCTTGTTGTTTCTCTCTCCATTAAATGTATATACATATTGGCTTGTATATATATATTGGCTTGTATATATATATACATATATATCTATATATGTATATATATGCATATATATATATATATATCTATATATACATACATACATACATACATACATACATACATATTGGCTTGTGTATGTGTCCATGTGTGTGTATGTAGGCACATGTACAAGTATGCGTGTGCTTGTGGAGGCCAGAGGTCAGCATTGAGTGTCTTCCTCAGTCGTTCTCCACCTTAATTTTAATTTTTTAAAAGTTCTGTTTATTTTGTGTGCCTCTACATGCATGTGTGCACACGAGCTATTGCTGTGCATATATGCCTACACACGTGCCCTTCCTGTGCGTGTGGAGATCAGAGGATAACTTAGGGTAGTTGGGTTTCTCCTTCCTCCATGTGTGGAGCCATGTCACTGTGTCAGCCACCTTAGTTTTTGAGACAAGGTCTGTTTGTCTAGGTTGCCTGTCTCTGCCTCCCTCAGCCCTGAGACTGTAGATGTGCATCTGAACTCAGGTCTTCATGCTTGCCTAGCAAGTACTTTTTACTGGCTAGCATCTTAAGTTCCCTTTCTCTTTTAAATGTTGTTTTATATTACTAATAACCTGCAGAAAGTGTGTTTGAAAGTATGGGGTTTTGTTTTGTTTTGTTTTTTCTCTCTGAGAGTTTGTGTTTGTGCATGTGTATGTGTATGTGTGTGTTCCTGGAGGCCAGAGGTCAGCTTCAGACCTCCTAAGAGTTGTCTGCCTTCTGTTTTGAGGTGTAGTTTTCTGACTGTTCTGGAGCTTGGCAGTTAGGCTAAGATGCCTAAAATGCCTTTACAATCCAGTGGTGGATTTTAGAAAGGCCAGTACATGGGACATTTTCACCTGGGGCCTGGGAATCCAGGTCAAAACAAGTTCTCAGGCTTGTGTATCAAGCATTTTACTGACTGACCTGTCACATCCTTCTTTGGAAGTATATTCTTTCTATATTTATTTATTTCAAGACAGAATCTTGCTATATGTTCCTACCTGGCCTAGAATTCACTGTATAGACCAGACTGGCCTAGAACTCACAGAGATTCTCCTGTGATTGTTTCCCAATGCTAGAATTAAAGCTATTTACCACCATGCCAGGCCTGAAAGCCCGTTCTCCTTAAAAATAAATTGTAGCACCAGGCAGTGGTGGCGCACGCCTTTAATCCCAGCACTTGGGAGGCAGAGGCAGGTGGATTTCTGAGTTCTAAGTCTGCCTGGTCTATTGAGTGAGTTCTAGGACAGCCAGGGCTATACAGAGAAACCCTGTCTTGAAAAACCAAAGGGGGGGGGACATCTTGTTTTCCTGCATCTTTAGCAGTTTTGAGTATCTAAAAACACTTTAAATTTATTTATGTATATGAATGTCTTGCCGATATGTATGTATATGTATCCTGTGTGCTTCTGGTGCCTGTGAAAGTCAGAGAGAAGCATCAGATTCCCTGGAACTGGCATTAAGGATGCTTGTGAGATACCACACAGGTGATGGAAACTGAACCCAGCTCTTTTGCAAGAGCAGCAAATATTCTTAACTGCTGGGCCATTTTCTCCATCCCCTTTTTGAGTGTTTTTGTTGTTTTGTTTTGAGACAGGTATCATTGTGTGGCTCTGGATGCTCTGAAGCTCACTGTGAGGTTTAAAAGAAACCATATGGACTTTTCTGTACTGAAAAATTAGTATCAGGAGATATGGGCATGGTAATTCCTGTAATTCCACAAGTGTGAAGCCAACTTGGTCTACATAATGAGTTCTAGGCCAGTCAGGGCTATATACTGAGACTTTATCTCAAAAAACTAAAATAGCAGCACTCGGGAAGCAGAGGCAGGCGGATTTCTGAGTTCGAGGCCAGCCTGGTCTACAAAGTGAGTTCCAGGACAGCCAGGGCTATACAGAGAAACCCTGTCTTGAAA
>NC_034603.1:55037150-55046462 GCF_900095145.1 Mus pahari | reverse complement strand
GGATTTCTGAGTTCGAGGCCAGCCTGGTCTACAGAGTGAGTTCCAGGACAGCCAGGGCTATACAGAGAAAACCCTGTCTCGAAGGAAAAAAAAAAGTGTGTGCCACTATATAATACTGGTTTGCTTCTCCTTCTTAAGTACTAGGATAAAAGGCATATAAAGTGAAATTTAAATTTTGAATTTTGAAAAAGAAGTTTCAAAGAAGGGGTACCGGAGAGATAGCGCAATGGATAATGTGTTTGCTTTGTTAGCATAAGGACCTGAGTTCAGAGCCCCCACATCTCCATATGAGCATGGCAGTGCACTCCTGTACCCCAGTACTGCTGACGGTCGGTCAGGTTGGGGAAAGGATTCCCACAGAGACATCCATGGGTTTTGCCTGCTAGCCAGTCTAACCAAAACAGAAATTCTACATCCACTGAGTGACTCTGTCTCAGCACATGAGGTGGATGCTTGGAGGAGTTGTCATGTACCTAATCCCAGCAGCACTCAGGAGGCAGAGGCAGGTAGATCATCTCTGAGTGTGAGGGCAGTCTGGGCTACAGAGCGAGTTCCAGGATAGTCTGGACTACACAAGGAAACCCAGTCTCAAACCACACCACACCCCAACCCCCCGAAAATCCAAATCAACCAAGACATTTTGTTTGTTTGTTTGATTTTCAAGACAGGGTTTCTCTGTGTAGCCCTGCCTCTACCTGCCTCTGCCTCTTCTGGGATTAAAGACATGTGCCACCACTGCATGTCCAACCAAGAATTCTTTGTTCCTTCAGATTTTTCTGGTCAATTATATCATGTATTCTGATACCACATTTTTGCAGATAAGTACAAATTTTTATTTTTAAATTTTTTTTTTTTAAGATTTATTTATTTTATGTATTTGAGTACACTAGCTGTCTTCAGACACACCAGAAGAGGGCATTAGATCCCATTTCAGATGGTTGTGAGCTACCATGTGGTTGCTGGACTTGAACTCAGGACCTCTGGAAGAGCAACCAGTGCTCTTAATCGCTGAGCCATCTCTCCATCCCTATTTTCAAATTTTCAAGCAGGAGCATATTCCCCTCTTCTCTTCCCTTTAAAAAAAGATTTATATATATGTATATGAGTACACCGTAGCTGTCTTCAGATACACCAGAAGAGGGCATCGGATCCCATTTCAGATGGTTTTGCACTACCATGTGGTTGCTGAAAATTGAACTCAGGACCTCTAAGAGAGCAGTCAGTGCTCTAAACCTCTGAGTCATCTCTCCAGCCCCTTCTCTTCCCTTTTTATCAGAAAAATGTATAATTTTTAGAGAGTTACTTAATTTTGTGTGTATGTTTTGCCTGTGTGCGTGTCTGTGTACACATGTGGGCCTAGTGCCAGAAGAGGTCATAAGAGAATAAGGTCTTCTGGCCCGAAAGTATAGGTGGCTGAGAGACACCATGTGAGCTCTGGAGACGGAATCTGGGTTCTACAGCCACCCAGACAGCTCTCCAGCCTCTAATATATTTTCTTTTAACTTACTATATTCAGGATATTAAACTCATAGGACTGTTTATATATACCTTTTATGCCCTAACTTTCTTACATTTTGTTTTTATAGGTTATTTTAACAAATCAGATGACAACAAAGATTGATAAAAATCAAGCTTTGCTTGTTCCTGCATTAGGTGGGTAAATGAGCGAGATAATACTTATTCTTTTCCCTCTTTTTGTTTTTTTGTTTGTTTGTTTTCAAGACAGGGTTTCTCTGTGTAGCTCTAGTTGTCCTGGAACTCACTCTGTAGACCAGGCTGGCCTTAAACTCAGAAATCTGCCTACCTCTGCCTCCCAAGTGCTGGAATTAAAGGCATGCACCACCACCACCTGGCTTCTCATTTTGGTTTTTTAAGATGGCTTTTCTGTGTAATCCTTGAACTCAGAGATCTGCCTGCCTCTGCCTCCCAAGTGTTACAATCCCTAGGAGGCAAGCCTGGCATTGAGTCTGTACACCACCATGCCTGGCTCTTAGAGAAAAGAGGTTTAACATTTTTTTCTCTTTTCATTTTCATTTGATGTTTGATAGATACTGTAAGCTGTTAGAAATAAAGACTGTCTTATTCACTGACCACATTTATTAAATACTATCTGTCATTTACCTATGTGTCAATAATCTGAGAAGTAAATATTCAAAATAGAATTCTAAACATTAAAACCCGTCTTAGAAAGGAGAATAAGCCTATTTAAAGACAAATTACACTATGCAAACAGATATGACTGTATTTCTAGCATTGTGATGTTATTAGAACACAATGCTTAACGATCTGTCTCCACTGGAATCCAGTAATATTCTGTGTGGCAAAAATGGTGATACAGACTTAGCCCTAGCTCCTGCGGAAACTGAAGTCCTGGACTGCATAATGAAGTCTGCATGGCAGCACGTCTTTAATCCCAGCTCTCCAGAAACAGAAGCATGCAGAGTTCTCTTAATTCAAGGCCAACCTGGTCTACATATTGAATTCCAGGCCTGCCAGGACTAAAGTGAGACCCTGTTTCTGGTGTCAGAAAACTCTTATTACTCTTAGGATCTTTCTTATGTACAACAGGTTTTGAAACAAAGAATATTCTATTTTCAGTTTGGTAAAATAAGATTGTAGTTGACCAGACATTCTAAGCAACTTAGAAAATTCTAAAGGTTCCTTATTGGAATATACTATATATATATTTTTTTCCTTGTAGGGGAAAGCTGGGGGCATGCTGCTACAATAAGACTCATTTTTCACTGGGAACAAAAGCAAAGGTCAGTATAGAAATAAGTGCATAATTTCAGAATATCAATCTAATTATACTGAACACTTAGTGGTTTGTTAACATCCATCCCCAGCGTGAGGTTTGCAGTGACCCATAAACCTCTAGTGTTGTTGCCTTGTTTGACATCAGCTAGAGCAAACATAGAAACACGTTGTTAATACTGCACATTCAGCCACACAGGGAATTCTTTGTGTATTTAAATGATGGTGTGAATGCACCTGGAACATGTAGGTGGCTAAGGGATTGCTGCCTTCTGATAGTCTTTGAAATCACATCTTAGCCATGAAGGAGGAGGAGGTACCCTGTGTTCCCAGAGGAGACTGAAAGAAGAATAAATCAGGACAAAAGGAAAACTTTGAGTTAGTGTTAGGACTAATGTATGTGGAAAATAGAGTTTTTCTTAGTTGCTTAATATAGTTCTTGCATGAAATTGTGTCTGCCATTTTCTCCTTTTATTACCCATGTATTTACCTGCCTTTCACAAGTATTGTTCTTTAAAATAAAATCATCACAGCATGAAGCCTTTGTGTTTGTTTCTAAAGCTGCTGAGCAAGTGAGTGAACCACCTTTCCTTTTCTTTAAAATAGGCCATTGAAAGCTATGAAGTCTTTTATCCTGAACTTCAAAAGATGTCAGATTTATGCCAGCCTTTCTGCTTTGTGATTAATGGTCATAACCTAGAGAGCTCGATATGGAAGTGCTCTAATACAGGGGAAACTGAGGCAGTATGTAGGGCGATATTGAGCTCAGTCAGTGATGCTGCTTTGTTTTTTGTTTTTGTTTTTGTTTTTTTAAGCTGCATTATGTGCCACCTTCTAATAACCTTTCAAATCCATTCCGCAGCTAGCTAGGTGTTTTGGCACGACTCCAGCACTCAGGAGACTGAGGCAGAATGGCCTGAGTTTGAGGCTAACCTGAGCTGCAGAGTTCCAGGCCAGCCTAGGAAAGAGTAAAACTGCATAAAGAAGAAAAGTCAAGTCATGGAACTATTTCATGTACAAAAATTTTGGGGGGCAGGAGGGTTTGATACATGGTCTCTCTGTGTAGTCCTGGCTGGCTTGGAACTCACAGAAATCTTCCTGCCTCTGTCTCCTGAGTGCTGAGATTAAAGGCATGCACCACCACTTCTAGCTGTATTTAATTTTTAAAATGAATTTATTTTATGTGAGTATTTTGTCTGTGCATCACGTGCATGCCTGGTGCCCACAGAGGTCAAAGAGGGCATCAGATTCCCTCGGACTGGAATTCCAGATGACTGTGAGCTGCCATGTGAGTGCTGGCAACTGAACCCAAATATTCAGCCGCCTTTCAAGTCTCTACAGTTACTTTGGAACAGCATCTGTAAAGGAGATGCAAACCTCAAGAATCAGATTTAAAAGATTACGCACAAATGTAGTCAGCATGAGCCTCAAGTCATTGAAGCCTAATGTGGCCGGACATGAATCTTTTTTCCTTTTTTCCTATAATTGTTTTCTAGAACATATAGTATTACATACAAATGTGAATGTATAGCTTTTATACTTTTTTCCCCCAGTAAAGAACTTTTCCTCCAAATTGTTTCTTTCAAGTCTATGGATATATGACAGTACTGTGCATACTTTATGATAATCAGAATGAATTGACCTCATTTAGTAACTTAAGAATTAAGATAATTTTGTTCTTTATTATTTGAAACCAAATATCTTTGTCTTTAAAGTTTGGTGGAATCTTTGCACGTGGGTTGGGTTTTGGTTGCTAGGAATTGAACCAAGGACTTTTCGGCATTCTAAGTATATGCTTTCCCACTGATCTATAGGCCCATAAATATGGTTGCATAAAATCTTCAATGCTTTATAGTTATCTTTCTGTTTGTTTTTGAAACAGGTTGTCAAGTAGCCGAGCCTGGCCTGAAACTTACTAGATAGTATAGGATGACCTTGATTCTGCAGCTTGTAAGCTGGGGTGGCAGGGGAGCACTGCTGCATCCTAGCCGAGGCCAGGCCAGGCCAGCAGTCTGCCACTGAGCTCTATACTCTCACATGCTTCTTAGAAAGGTTTTCTTAAAATTATGGAGTCATAAATTTATAATTATAGAAATGAACACTTTTTTGTTTTGTTTTTTGTTTTTCGAGACAGGGTTTCTCTGTCTAGCCCTGGCTGTCCTGGAACTCACTNTGTAGACCAGGCTGGCCTNGAACTCAGAAATCCGCCTGCCTCTGCCTCCCAAGTGCTGGGATTAAAGGCGTGAGCCACCACACCCGGCTGAACACTTTTATTTTGAACAGAAAAACAGAAAACCTTAAATAACAAGACAGTAGGGCTGGAGAGATGGCTCAGTGGTTAAGAGCACTGACTGCTCTTCCAGAGGTCCTGAGTTCAAATCCCAGCAACCACATGGTGACTCACAGCCATCTGTAATGAGATCTGACACCCTTTCCTGGTGTGTCTGAAGAGAGCTACAGTGTACTTAGATATAATAATAAATAAATTTAAAAAAAAAAGAAATGCTTCTGATAAAACAAAAAAAAAACCCAAAAAAACAAGACAGTATTGTGAATTGAACTTAGACATTATCGTGCCCTAACCTCCATCTTTCACTAGTAACATCTGATTTTATGTTTTGAATTTTTGCTTTTTTATTGAGACAGAGTTTCTCTGTGTAGCCCTGGCTGTCCTGAAACTTACTCTGTAGACCAGGCTGGCCTCAAACTCAGAAATCTGCCTGCCTCTGCCTCCCAAGTGCTGGGATTAAAGGCGTGCGCCACCACGCCCGGCTTTACGTTTTGCTTTTAAGAGAGAATCTTACTATGTAGACCAGGCCTCCTGCACCTCCCCAGCCTGGGGTTAAAGGTGTGCAGTACCCTCTGACAACTGACAGAATGGCATTCCAACGGTTCTTAAATGATTTTGTCTGTGTCCTTATACTATGTGGGTTCTCCAGTTTGCATATTCATGATCATATGAGGCCAAGATTGTTCTTTGCCAAGAAGATCTGGTGGTAGAGTGGAGTAATACATTACACCCCCACACAGCATTTCCTATGTGTGCTCAGCTTAGAGCACACATTGTACCTCTGTCTTGTTTCTTCCTGACCCAAACGATGTAGTTCAGCCATATGTTAAGCTTCATCTCAGCTGGGGCTATGAGCAAAGTGATTCTTTTTGGTTTGGTTTAAAAAGATCTCTTGAAGAAAAATCTTTTGAGATGCAGACATGACATACAAAATTTTTTACCTAGAAATTTGAAGAGCATTTTCTAAGCTTAATCAATTCTCTTCTGTTTTTATAATTTATTTTTCCTTTAGAAAGCCCTGCCTGGCTTAGAACTCTTAGCAATCCTCCTGTCTCCTGCTTTATTAGCATTATAGGCATAAGCTACCACATCTGGTGTTCATTTTGTATTCATACTAACTTTGTAAAGCTTTCTTAAAATCTTACTACTTTTTTGCTTTGATATGGTATCATAGACCTGCTCTTGAGGGGAAGGTTGTGAGTTCAAGACCAGTCTGAGGTACATGGCAATACTCTGTCTCAGTTTATTGTTCCCCACCATCAAGAGAGAGTGAGGAAAAAATTACTGCTTGTTAATAATTTTTTCAAAACATTCAGATGTACTTGGCACTTTTTTGGACATACTGGTATTATAAGATGACTTACAAGATGAGCTATTTTATTTTTTGTTATTTTATTTTATTTTATTTTATTTTATTTTATTTGGTTTTTCAAGACAGGGTTTCTCTGTATAGCTCTGGTTGTCCTGGAACTCACTCTGTAGATCAGACTGGCCTCAAATTCAGAAATCCGCCTGCCTCTGCCTCCTAAGTGCTGGGATTAAAGGCATGCGCCACCACTGCCTGGCCAAGCTAATTTTTTATTGAGTCAAAAGTGAGGAGTTTTTTTTTTTTTTTATTGTATAGTCACCTGTTTACTGTATGTGAGTGCGTGTGTACACGTGTAGGAGCTGGTTAGTTGGTTCTTCTACCAAATGGGTCCTGGGGACATTGAACTCAGGTGGTCAGGATCAGAGGGAAGAACCTATGAGCTGTCTCACTGATCCAAAAAAGTGATTATTCTTTTGACTTCATGTATAGTTCAGTGGGGTAGTGCTTGTCTCGGATCTACAACACCCACAGTTCTTTCTCTAGTACTGCCCCACCTTAAGAAAATGAAAATTCCCAAAGTATGATTTTTCTAAGAAGGCTGATTAAAATATATTTTGCCTCTGAAGTGTTGTGATTAAAGATATCTGTCATCATGCCCAGCTAAAGGGAAATGACTTTATTTTCGGTGGTATTGATAATTGAACCCAGGGCCTCTTGCATGTCAGCACACACTATTGAGTCACATTCATAGACCTTGTTGGGTTTTTTGTTTTGTTTTTGTTTTTTTCTTTTTTTTAAAGAATTATTTATGCATATGAGCATACTGTAGCTGTTTTCAGACACACCAGAAGAGGGCACCCGATCCCATTATAAATAGTTGTGAACCACTATGTGGTTGCTGGGAATTGAACTCAGGATTTCTGGAAAAGCAGTCAGTGTTCTTAACCACTGAGCCATCTCTCTAGCCCTAGTTTTTGTTTTTTCTAGACAGGTTTTTGTTTTGTTTTGTTTTTCTGTGTAGCCCTGACAGCCTTGGAACTAGTTCTGTAGACCAGGCTGGCCTCCAACTCAGAGATCCACTTGCCTCTACCTTCCATGTGCTGGAATTAAAGACGTGCACTACCACTGCCTGGAGCCCTAGTTTGTTGGTTTGTTTTTTAAAAGATTTATTTATTTATATGTATGAATACACTGATGCTGTCTTCAGATACACAAGAAGAGGGCATCAGATCTCATTATACATGGTTGTAAGCCACCATGTGGTTGCTGGAAATTGAACTCAGGACCTCTGGCCATCTCTCCAGCCTAGAGCCCTTATTCTTATATGTGACTCAGCAGTTAGTTTTTATGTTAACTTGCAGAGTTTATGACATTTTGGATTCTGTTGTTTGTTTTTTTGTTGTTGTGTTGTTCTGTTCGGTTGGTGTGAGTGGGTAGGTGTTTTACGTTCATGTCTATGTGTTTTGCGTGTACAGTGCCCTCAGAGATCAGAAGAGATACCCTGGAACTGGAGTTATAGAAGGTTATGAGCTGCCATCTGGGCACCGAGAGTAGAGTTTAGGTTCTCTGGAAGAGCAGCCAGAGCTCTTAACTGCTGAGCCATCTTTCAGGCCCAGTTGTTTTCAAAGTAAAAAGTCTTTGAATGTTTCTCTCATGAATTATGCTTAAGGAGAGGTGCATTTTTGAAATTAGGAAAGTTAATAAATAATAAATAAGATGTTCTTTGTTGAGTTTAGTTTTGAAAATAAGCTAGGCATCGTGGTGCGTGCTTGTAATCCTAGCACTTGGGAAGTGATGGGAAGAAGATCAGGAGTTCAAGGCCATGCTTGGCTATGTACTACATTCAAAACTAGAGTGGCCATATGAAACACTGTCTCAAAAACAGAGTGTTATATTGTGTAGAAACTAATAAAAGTCTATGATTGTTTCCTGTTAAGTTAGAATCTATATTACATAAAACTGCAATAAAATAGATATTAGAGTTTTTAGCTATATTTATACAGCTGGCTGGCATTAAGTACATTCATATTCTTCTATGACCTTCACTACCATTTATTTCCAGGACTTTTGTCACCTTCCCTTACTTGAGTGTTAAACAATAGTGTTGTCCCTGGCGACCACTGTTCTACTCTGTCTCTCTGACTTGATTATTCTAAGAACCAAATATAATTGAAATCATACAATATTTGATTTACTTACTTCACTCAGAATAATGTCTTCAAGGTTCATTTTGTAGCCATGTCAAAAATTTCATCCTAACAATGAGAGAGAGAGAATGAGAATGTGCATTCCATATTTTGTTTATCTCCCAGTAGACACAGTTGCTTTAGTCTTTTGCTGTTGCGAGTGACTTTAGTGTTTTAGAAGTCATTTTAGGGTGGTAGCTCAGTGGTGAAGCACTTTTCTAACTTGTATGAGGCCCTGAGTTCAGTTTCCATCATCACAAAAAAGTAATTCTTGGGGCTGGAAAGATGGCTCATTGGTTTAGAGCACTGACTGTTCTTCCAGAGCTCCTGAGTTCAATTCCCAGCAACCGCATGGTGGCTCACAGCCATCTGTCATGGGATCTGATGCCCTCTTCTGGTGTGTCTGAAGACATATAGGTAAAATAAACAATTTTTTTAAAAAAGTAATTTCTTTTTTTGAAACAGGGTTGTGTATGTAGGGTGCCCTCAAAGTTGTACGTAGCCTATGTGGTCCTCGAGCTTATAGCAATCTGCATAGCCCACCCCATCTGCTGTAGTTGCAGGTGTGCACCACCATATCAAGCTCCTTAAAAGAAACTTGAAAGATTTTTATGTTCTTGCTCTTAACACTATTTGAATGTAGTTATTAAGAGTGTAGAGTGTGAGCCGGGCATGGTGGCGCACGCCTTTAATCCCAGCACTTGGGAGGCAGAGGCAGGCGGATTTTGAGTTCGAGGCCAGCCTGGTCTACAAAGTGAGTTCCAGGACAGCCA
>NC_034603.1:55021211-55037045 GCF_900095145.1 Mus pahari | reverse complement strand
CCAGCCTGGTCTACAAAGTGAGTTCCAGGACAGCCAAGGATATACAGAGAAACCCTGTCTCGAAAAACCAAAAAAAAAAAAAAAAAAAAAAAAAAGTGTAGAGTGTGGAGTTGAGATGGTGACTCAGGCTGTAAAGGGCTTGCCCTGCAGGCATAAGAACTGGAATTTGGATCCCCAACACCCACATAAAAAAGGCATGGTGATTTGCACTTACAATCCCAGCACTGGTGAGGAAGAAATAGTAGGACCTCTAGGACTTGCTGGCCAGCAAACTTAGTAACTGATTGAACCCTGTGATCGGTGCCTCCGCATGCATGTGCACACATACAAAAAGCTCTAGCTGGGTGGTGGTGACACACCTTTAATCCCAGCACTGGGGAAGCAGAGATGGTCACGTCTCTGGTTTCAAGGCCAGCCCGGTCTACAGAGTTGAGTTCCAGATCAGCCAGGGCTATACAGAGAAACCCTGTCTTGACAAAACCAAAACAACAGACCCCTTAATTATTATTTGTTAGCTACTCTCATCTTTCAGTTTTATTTACATTATAGAAAGCAGGGTTAGAGAGATAGGCTAGTGATTAAGAGCATTAGCTGCTTTTCCCATGTGTGTGGTTCTCAGCACACACATCAGATGGGTTACAACCATCTGCAACTCTAGATCTCTAGGGGATCTGATGCCTCTGGCCCCTGAGAGTGCTTGCGCCCATGTATACATACCCACATACAGGCTCACACCCCTACACATAATTAAAAATTTAAGAATACATCTTTAAAATTATATATGTCTATGTAAGCCTACTCTTTTAGGACAAGGACAGGATATGATGTAGTCCAGAGCCTCAAACTCTCCATATAGTGAGAATGACAACCCTGGCTGTCCTGGGACTCACTCTGTAGACCAGACTTGGCCCCATACTTAGAGATCCAACTGTTTCTGCCTGGGATTAAAGGCTTGTGCCACCAGACCCAGCTTTTTAATTTTTCAAAAATTTTAATTAATTATTTTTAAGGCTCAGGCTGGCCTTGCTCCCAAGTTCAAAAAAAATTGTGCTTCTGCTTAACTGAGACTGAAAGCACCCACAGTGTTGCCCTGTGAGGAAGGTTTTCATTTTGTCTTTTTAAATATATTTCTTTCCAATTTGTGTACTTGAGAATACATGATGCAATCATAGTATAGGACTCTGTACATTTAAATTATAAAATCAGTCATGTGACCTAATTAATTAAGGTAATGTGTTTATATGTACTTTTTCTCCAAACAGGTTTGCAACATTGTACAAGTCACCAAGCCAGAAGGAGTCTACAATACCATTTCAGATCACAGTCAGTATCATTTCATCACAGTGAGATTTTGCAGTTGTTGGGCAGTAACTATCTGAAGAGGTCATCTACAAATCGTTTCTGTTAAATTTGTAAGCAGCAAGCATATTTGAGGATAGTCTAGATGTGAGAACACCATCAAAATAGTATTTACACAGTACTGCAGTCACAGTTGAACTGAAGTTTATCTTTGAGAACAGATGAAATATTTATATATGTTCCATGGCATATGTAAAGTCTCCTATTAAAGATTTTTATGTTAAAAGTTTTCAGAAAGGAAAATATATATCGGGGCATGATGGCACGTGCCTGGACTTGGGAGGCAGAGACCGGCGGATCAGTTGTACAAGGCCAGCCCAGTCAGCATGCAATCTGTCTCCAAAATACCAACAACTAAAAAAAACAGGTTTCTACACTAATATTACTAATTTTGACCTGTAGATAGTAGTAACACTTTGAAACAACATTAACTTCCTAAGCATTTATATCATAGTATCTAGGCCCAAGTTGGCCTCAAACTCACTACAGAGCTGAGCGTGACCTGGGGTTTGTTTGTTTGTTTGTTTGTTTGTTTGTTTGTTTTTATTTTTATTTTTTTGAGACAGGGTTTCTCTCTGTATCCCTGGTTATCTTGGAACTTCCTCTGTAGACCAGGCTGGCCTCGAACTCAGAAATCCGCCTGCCTCTGCCTCCCAAGTGCTGGGATTAATTGTTTTTATTTCTTTTGAGCCAGGGTTTCTCTGTGTAGCCCTGGCTGTCCAGGACCTCACTCTGTAGACCAGGCTGGCCTCACACTCCGATATCCACCTGCCTCTGCCTCACAAGCGCTGGGATCAAAGACAAGCGCCACTGTACTCAGCTGTCCCTTATTTTTATAAAGAGAAAACTAAAAATGGAAAGCAGTTATGAAAGTGAATTTTCCACTTAGTTTTTACACTAACCTCACTTAACTTACATTAACCTGTTCTCAGTTATTTTGTCTTGTGTGAGACAAGGTCTTGTTATTTAGTCCAGGCTGGCATTGAACTTTTGATCCTCCTGCCCCTGCTGCCTGAGTGACGCTATTACAGATGCATGCCACATGCCAGGCAGAATAATTTTACTATAAAGTGATTTGTGAAGTGCCCACGTGGCTGTACACACTACTTTCCACTTCTCCCAGCCGTGGCGTCATATGGCTTCTTAGGATTCTTTCTAGAGAGCTTTTTTGTTGTTAACTTGGACATCACCACTGATCTCGTACAGGTCAGGTCTTAGAAAGCATCCTTATGCAGTGTTATTTTTTTAATGTGTGTATAGAAGAGCATATATAAAATGCTCTAATAAAACTCTGGGTTAGACCACCTGCAAAGTTTATCCTCTTTATTCAATGATTAATAAATTCTCTCCCAAGAATAACATAGCTTATTTAAAGACTAGCTGGAAAATTAATCTTTTAAAATTGTGTTTTATGTGTGTGTATGTATATATTTGATGTGTGTTATTTCTGTACCTTGCAGCCTCAGGGATTTAGAGATGCTGTTGTCACTGCTGCCTCATCACAGACAGAAAGTTCTTGGAATTTCCGGAAACGGTCACGAGAGCCAGAGGAAGAGTGCTGACCAAATGCTGATGTCAGTGCATCCAGTTAACTGATGATGTGCTGTTCAGAGAGTGTAGTGTGTGTGTGTGTGTGTGTGTGTGTGTGTGTGTGTGTGTGTGTGTGTGTGTGTATGTGCACTGTGTATGTGCTGGTGCCTACAAAAGCAAGCTGAGGGTGGTGGATCTTGTGGAACTGGAATTAGAAGAAAAACTGAACCACCAGGAAGGTGCTGGGAACCAGAACCTAGTCCTGCAAGAACCAAAAATGTTCCCAACTGCTGAGCCATCTCTCCAGTTCCTCCACCTGTCTCTGAGGCAGGGTCTCCTGTTTTGTCTCTTCACTCTCCAGGTCTGCACACTTTGACTACTTCTGTTTTGGCCTCCTGTCTCACTGGGATCACTGCAGTGCAGGTGTGTAGCACACTGTGGGCTCTGGGAATTGAACTCAGGTTGTCAGGCTTGCTGAGCAAGGGCTTTTACCCACTGAACATTTTTCTAGGCCCTCCTTAAATTTTAAGAAAAAACATCTCTCCCTGAACGTGGAGCTCACTGACTCAGGGCCACCTGTCTACCCCACCAGCACCAAGATGCACACATACGCTGCACTGCACCAGCTTTTATATGCCATCCTCATGCCTGCATGTCAGGCGCTTTACCCACGGAGCCGTTTCCCTAGCTCCTGAAAAGATTTTCTGAAGCACTGTTCTATAATTATATTTTAATGTGTTTTTATTTTGAGTAATGTGGAAAGCTGACCTTATGTTACCTATCTGGATTTACCACCCAGAATGGAAAATTTCTTTGTCAATTGCCTAGAAAATAATAGAAATAAAACACTATAATACATTTTAAGTGTGTGTATATGTGTCTGTGTGTGTTTGCCAACTGTGTGGAGGCCTTCAAAGCATTGAAGAGGGCATCATGTCCCCTAGAACTGGAGTTATATGTGGTTGGCTGCCAGATAAGGGTTCTTAAGAAGTAATTTCTGAGTCATGTCTCTGTCCCACTTTATTTATTCTTAAATGTAGCTTTGGGGGCCTAGAGCGGGGACTCAGGAGTTAAGAGCACTTGTTGCTCTTTTAGAAGACCTGGATCCTTTACCAGCACCGAATAACTCCAGTTCCAGGGGATCTGACCCCAGCCCCCCTCAGCCCTCCATGGACCCTAAGCATGTATATGGTATACCTACATACTTGTAGGCAGAACACTCAGAAATATGAAATAAAATTAAAAATAAACAAATGTAGCTTTGAAAACAATTAACATATCACTGTTTAGTTAGTTGAGTTGGTGGTTTGGTTTGCTGACTCCTGTGCTGTGTGTCCTTGCTGCTGGGTTGCTCAGAGCACCTGCAAGCCATTGCTGGAGGCAGAACACGGTCTGTAATAGGGGTTGAAGGTCAGTGCCTCCCCTCCATGTCTTTGTGCCTGGGGACAGCTAAGCCCTAGAGAGGGGCAGAGCCAGGTTTGGTTCCAAGTCAGGGCCAAGAGTATGTATGGGAGAGGCTGGAAGAGAAGGCCTTCTCTGCGAGATTTAAGCCTGGAGCCCCTCCCCACCCTGGAGTCCTTGATGAAGAGATGGTCCTTTCTTGGATGGTGGGTGTGAATGCATACACCTTACTCAGGGTCAACCAAGGGTTAAATACCTTTTGCAGGAAAGAATGCCCAGGAAGGAGAGGCTCATTGGCTGAACACTCAGGGCCTTTGTAGCTACTTCATTAGCATGGATAACTCCAGGTTCTTATGCTGTGTGACTGATTGGTGTTATGATTACATGTTCCAGAACAGGTAAAGCTTGGCGGGGATCTGGTTCCACTACTGCCATTCTCAATTCTGAGATTCCCTGGGGTTTGAACCTGCTCAGCCTTACCAGTTCTGTCTGGTGGCACAGTCTGCTTGTCCCACAGTTGGCTGGTTAGGGTGTGTGTATGTGTGTGTGTGTGTGTGGTTTGAATAGATTTGGGCCCACACAGACTCATGTGTATTTGAATGCTTGGCCTTTGGGGAGTGGCACTATTAGGTGTAACATTGTTGGAGTAGGTGTGGCCTTGTTGGAGGAAATGTGTCACTGTAGGGGCAGACTTTTAGGTCTCCAATGCATGTCATGCCCAGTGTGACACACAATCTCCTGCTGTCTATGGATCAAGATGTAGAAACTCAGCTCCTCTAGTACCATGGCTGCCTGCATGCCGCCATGCTTTCCGCCATAATGATAATGGACCTTTTAGCAGCCCCAAGTTAATTTTTTTTCCTTTAAAAAAGTTGCTATGGTGATGTTGTCTCTTCATAGCAACAAAACCCAAACTAAGACTCTGTGTGTGTGTGTGTGTGTGTGTGTGTGTGTGTGTGTGTGTGTGCATACATCTTACTATTTAGCCCTGGCTGGACTGGAATTCACTATGTAGATCTCTTGTCAAACAAAAAAGAGATCTACCTGTCTGCCTCTAGGCTTAAAGGAGTACAGTCCATTACTATAGTTAATTCTGTAGTTTACAAATTTGAACTGATGAAATTAGTTTTAGTGACCTCAGTCTATTTGTTTAATTTTTGTTATTTGTCATTTTAATGGGAAAATTTGGAAGCTGTATGTAGCCATTGAAATATATCCTCTAGAATAGTCAGGTTATGGTAAACTTTAATGATTTATATCTACATTTTTTGAAGTATATATAAATAAAAATTCTGGACCTTTTAAATTAATTTTTATTTTATGTATGTTGGTGTGCTGCCTGCATGCATATCCGAGTGAGGGTGTCAGATCCCCTGGAACTAGAATTGCAGACATCATTTAAAAGGATTAAAGAGATGTCTCAGTGGTTTAAGAGCACCTACTGTTCTTCCCAAGGACCCGAGTTCAGTTCCCAGCATCTATGTCAGCAGCTCATTTCCTCTCCAGGGGCTCAAATATCCTCTTTTAGCCTTCTTGAGGACCTGTGCACATATGCCATGCACTCACCCAAATACATATACAGAAATAAAATATTCTAAAACATCTAAAAATGTTGTAGGATATTTGGTCACACTGTGAACCCTGAAATTGTGTTATGTACTGAACAAAACTTTATAGATTTGTTGTGGCTTGGCCCTAACACTCACCTTTAATCTCAAGCAATGAAGGTAAAGTTTGGTTCTCTGTGGAGGGAGAAATTCTAATTTTTTTTTTTTAACTACTGGAGTCAAACCCTGAACTTGTGCACACTACATGGTACACAAGCCACTCTACCACAGAGCTACATCCCAACCCCCCAAAAATGTACTTTTAACAATTGAATATCATATGTATTTGATAGTGTTTTCAAGATTTCTCATAATAGGTGGTATTTTTTGTCCTAAGATGAGTACTACACTTAGAAAGTTCTTCATTGTGACTCTTGTGGAGTTTACATATGGGCTAACTATAGCTTATTAGGTGTGTGCATGAAAGCAGAACTTGTAACATTCACACCAGGGCAATCTCAAGCAAGCATGTGACCATCCTAATCACACGAGTAGTTTGAGGTAACTGCATTAACAGTATGTTGATTATAATGGCATTAACTGATCATCATTAAAAGTTGCCCATCATTTTGTAGTCTGTCCATTCAGGTCTCACAAAGCCAAGAGTGTCAAAGTGTTCTGAGTAGTAAACACTGTATCTTCAAGCACTGGGTAATGGGGATTCTTGCTTTGTCTTTCCTATTTTATCTTGTGTGAGACAAGGTCTCGCTACAGTTAGGTAGACTTGACTTCACATTCAAATCTTCATTGTCAATGCTAAGACTGTAGAGGAATGCACCTCCATACCTGGGTTCTGCTTTTACTAAGTATATTGCTTTTCTTTGAGGTGCTATGGGGCAAACATAGGTTATCACTGAGGTATTAGATTGCCATACTGAAAAAAAATCCCTGAAACCCTGATTATTTTTTTATTAGATACTTTCTTCATTTACATTTCAAATGCTATCCCGAAAGTCCCCTATACCGTCCCCCCGTGAGACCCTGATTATAAACAAAGCCAAGTGCTTATATGTATAATGCCTTTAAAATAAATTTACATGAGAACTTTTAAAGTTCCTATTGCTGAAAATATGTTTTTCGAGAAAAAAAAACAGATTTCCTATATATCTTTATTATTTTTTTTTTAAAGATTTCTTTATTATTATACACTGTAGCTGACTTCAGACACACCAGAAGAAGGTATCAGAAATCATTATGAGCCGGGCGTGGTGGCGCACGCCTTTAATCCCAGCACTTGGGAGGCAGAGGCAGGCGGATTTCTGAGTTCGAGGCCAGTCTGGTCTACAAAGTGAGTTCCAGGACAGCCAGGGCTGTACAGAGAAACCCTGTCTCAAAAAACCAAAAAAAAAAAAAAAAAATCATTATGGGTGGTTGTGAGCCACCATGTGGTTGCTGGGATTTGAACTCAGGACCTTCGGAAGAGCAGTCAGTGCTCTTACCCGCTGAGCCATCTCACCAGCCCCTATTATTATTTTTAAGACTGCAACTGCTGCAGACTAAGTGACTTTTCTAGCCAGGCATGGGAAGTGGAGGCAGGAGGAGTTAAGTCATCCTAGGCTCGATAGCAAGTTTGATGCTGGCCTGAACTACACGAAACCCTGTCTGTCTGTCTGTCTTTTTTTCCCCCCTTATACTTCTAGAGACTAGAAATCTGATGCCCAATATAGTCAAGTATTGGTGAAAGCTTTCTCCCCAGCTTGCTTGAGAGACATCTACCCTCAGTAACTGTGTTTGGAAGTCACCAGTTGTATCAGAGTAGGAGAAAATATTTTTGTTTTTTATGTGTATGAGTGCTTTGCTATGTGAGTAGGTATGTGTACCATGTGTCTGTCTGGTGTTTGTGGGAGTCAAAAGTTGCATTACCAGCAACTGGAGTTAGAGATGGCTATGAGCCACCGTGTGAATCAAACCAGGTCCTCTGTAAGAGCGACAAGTGTTCTTAACTCTTAAGCCGGCTCTTTACTCCACGATCCAACTATTTTTCTTTTTTGTCTTTTTTGTTTTGTTTGTTTGGTTGGTTTTTCAAGACGGGATTTCTGTGTAGCCCTGGCTGTCCTGGAACTCACTCTGTAGACCAGGCTGGCCTTAAACTCAGAGATATCTGTCTGCCTCCTGAGTGCTGAGATTAAAGGTATGTGCCACCAATACCTGGCTGTTATTTTAATTAGCATATTCATTGTACAAAGTAATGTGTTTCCTGAAGACATTTTTATTCAAGGTATATCGTTACTCATTCCCAGTGTTTTTATGTCATGTCTGTTTTACCACGTTTTGGACATAACTAGTACAACAGAAGCTTATTTTAAAAACTCATTTTGGAAGAACAAATACCAGAAATTTACACTGTTTATTGCTGTACTTGGAAAATCAATTTGATTCCAAGTAAGTTTAGATATTTAATATGATAAAATATAAAGTTAAAAGTGCACATAGCCTAAATCAGCACCTGGTTTTGTTTACTTTTAGGATACAAGCTTAACATTTTAAATATAGTTATTTCATATCTACATTGCTAAGAAAGAGATTATTCCATCAGGGGCCTGGAAGATACTTCATTCAGTAAAATGCTTGCTATGTAGGGAGGGTTTGACTTCCATCCATGGAACCCACATGAAAAAATAAAAACTGTCTACGCTTGTGGTCTCAATACTCAGGAGGCTGAGATAGGCTGCTCATTGGAGCACACGGGCCAGTCAGCCGCTGAATCTGAGCCGGGTCCAATGAGGCCCTGTCTTTTTTTTTTTTTTAAGATTTATTTATTATATGTAAGTACACTGTAGCTGTCTTCAGACACTCCAGAAGAGGGCGTCAGATCTTGTTAAGGATGGTTATGAGCCACCATGTGGTTGCTGGGATTTGAACTCTGGACCTTCGGAAGAGCAGTCAGGTGCTCTTACCCACTGAGCCATCTCACCAGCCCCCTGAGGCCCTATCTTAAAAGAGCAGGGTGTGGGCTGGTCTCTGATCACAGTCCAGACTGGGTGGTCAGAGGCCAACCTCATGGTTGATCCTTGCTTTCTATCTTGTTTGAGAGAGCATCTCTTTGTATGGTGCAGCACAGCTGGTTTGCAAGCCTCCAGGGATTCTCTGGTCTCTACCTCCAGATGCGCCACAGAAGCACCAGGGTTACAGGTGCTTGCTCTTAACCGCTGAGCCATCTCCAGCCCCACCGGTTTATTTTTGTCAGTAATATTCTTAATCAATTTTCTGCAGTTGGTGGTAAAATTATCGCCTAATGTGATGGAACGATTGTAGGATTAAAGTTAGAAGACCCGCATCTCACTCTGCCTGAGACTTCCAGATGCCATGCCAGTTTGGGCATCTTCATTTTCCATGTCATGACCTTATTCACAAATGACTAATCATTGTTTGATGTCATGGTTTCTATTTTTACAGAGATTTTATGAGGCAGTCACTATAAATGATCAGTACTGGAGATACTGGAAAGAGACATATTTACTTTCAGGACCACAGAGATGTGGTTGCTGCCTACCTGTAATCCCAGCATTCAGGAGGCTGAGACAGGAGGATTGCTGCTAATTTCAGGCTAGCTTTAACTATACAACAAGATCCTGTGTTAAAAACAAACAAGTAAACACAATAAAAATCAATATTGGGATTACTACTGGAATATGTTGAATTTTAGTTTAGAGGCAAAGCTGGTATTCTATTGCTTTCAAAAAAACATATTGAGTTACAGGAAAGAGGCTGACTGTTCATAATATGTATTTTTAGTTAACATCAGTGCCTAAATTTACTGTTACTGTTAAAAATTTACAGAACATTTTGCTCCCTTAGATGTGATTTTGGCATAAAATATGTTGACAAGATTCCATGTATTTTTGACCACAGTCTTCTTTTTGCCTCTTTTTGGTCCCAGCTCATGTTTGACAGGTTTTTGATATTTCAACTGTCCATCTGACTCCCATTATGTGTAGTGAGATGTGAGACTTAAGCACACTATTACTTTAAATATGGTTTTGTTTGTGTCATTTGTTTTATGAAGATATAAAAATTGTACTCACTCAAAAAGTATGTGGCAAGGACGCAAGATTACATCCTACCTACCTTCAAAAATAAGAAGTTGCAAGGTAAATGACAAAAAACCCAAGCAGTAATGTAAAGAGAATTTATGTCAAGAAGCCATAAAAATTGAAGTTCCAAGGGGCAGAGGCAGGCAGATTTCTGAGTTCAAGGCCAGCCTGGTCTGCAAAGTGAGTTCCAGGACAGTCAGGGCTATACAGGGAAACCCTGTCTTGAAAAATTAAAAGCAAACAAACAAACAAAAACAAAAACAAAAAACAAAACAAAAAAAGAAAAAAATATATATAATTACAAAACTAACCTGTTCAATTATAGGAAGTATACTAGTTTTCAGAAAAAAAAATTAAATGAAGAAAATAAATAAATAAAGAAATAAATAAAATGGCTTAATAAGCTTCCCCCTTCCAAAAACAAAAGAAAAAAAAAAAAAGAAAAAATGTCTTAGGACTTTCTTCCCAGTGCTTTTCTTTTGATACAGGATTTAAATTTGAAAAGCACTAGATTTAAAGAAAAGTTTTTTTTTTTTTAATCGCTAGTCACTTGGGTCTCTCATATATATATATATATATGTGTGTGTGTGTGTGTGTGTGTGTGTGTGTATTTATATGCATATGTGTATATAAATATATACATAATATATATATTTAAATAGCTATAAGTACTATATATATTCATATGTATATACTTGTATATATACACACACACACACAGAGACTTATTTTGAAGCAGGGTCTCGTCCTATAGCTCTGGGTAGCCTGGAGCTCACTGTGTACAAACCTGGCCTTGATCTCACAGAGATCTGCTTGCCTCTGCCTCTCAAATGCTGGGATTAAAGGCATTTGTCTGCCCCATAACTTTGGAATTAGTAGTTCTCACTGTGATTCAATTATTATTGTGGGCTTTATGTATTGGTTTCCTGTAGACTTGTTAGCGCTTGACGATATCCCAGGTAATTAAGTTCAGAACACATTTCTGACCTCCTAGGTTCAAGTTTCTGAACTTTGTCGTAAGCTCATGAAGATAAACATTGCAATACTTTAAAATAAATTACTTGGCCGCTCTTTTGACAGAAGGGGTGCAGTAGGTCCTGTTGGGTCTGAAAGAGTTCTAATTATTGACTTGACCAATATAGTCCCATCAATAGGAGTGACTAATACAAAACTATGCTCCATCCCCCATTTAGGACACTCATTTCATCTTTATATTATTATTTTTATTTATTTATTTATTTATTTATTTATTTATTTATTTATTTATTTAGTTTTACTGTTCGTTGAACCAAAGACCAACCACCAAGTACCCTACCACTGAGTTACATCCTCAACCTTGAAACAAACAAAACCCCCATAACAATCTCCTCAAGCCAGGCAGGGGCAGACGGCAGACGGCAGNCAGATCTCTGAGTTGAAGGGCAGTCTGGTCTGGATAGTTCCAGGATGGCCGTGACTACACAGAGAAACCCTGGCTCAAACAGACAAACAACTCTTCTCCCCCCGCCCCCCAATACCCAACAGTTTTCTTGACTACATTGCCTAGGTTAGCCTTGAGCTGGTGATCCTCATATTTCTGCCTCCCAAGCTACTCCTGAGTGGCTAAGCTTGCAGGCTGTGTCGCCAGGCCTGGCTAGAACACTCACATTTAAAGTCCTAAGTCACGTGTAAGAAGTTTGTCTACTCTAAGTTGTGATACAGATGTTACGTGTAGCATGTTAGAGTGGGCATCATTGGCTAAGCTCAGTATACAACTAGGCATCAACTGCCAGCTTAGCCATAAGATCAAGTGCTTATTTCTCCTCCTCCTCCCTCCTCCTCCTCCTCCTCCTCCTCTTCTTCTTCTTCTTCTTCTTCTTCTTCTTCTTCTTCTTCAAACACTTGTAGGATAAAAACAAACAACGAAACAACAGAATTCTAGCATTTGGGAGTTGAAGGCAGGAGAATCAAGAGTTAAAGGATAACCTTTAGTACATAGGACATTGAAGCCATGACCTGTTTCACCTCCTGGAATGAGTGTTTCCAATATAAATGAAATATAATGGGAATACGTTTTCTTCAACATGTGGCCCAGTTGAACCCTGGCATTTTCAGCCCACAAGAGCTCTTCGCCACCTGCAAGTGAGAACCACATAGTCAAGCTCAGTCAAGGTACCGGGCTGGGGCAGAGCCTGGTGGTCTCAGTTCTAGTCACTTAAATTCTAGTACAGTTTACTTTGAAGCAGTAGGAAACCGGTGTAGCTGCCTGTGAGACTCTCTGGTAGACTGCTAGATCTTCCCAGTGCTGGGTTTAAAAGTGTGTGCCACCATACCCAACACATGGCAGAGTTTCTAAAAGCACAGTGCTTACCACATTGCTTTGCATTGTAATTTTTTGATAGAGCTTAGAAGAAATAATTACAAGTTTATTTTCTTACATATAATCTTGAACTTTTCCCATGGGCTTTATTCATAAAGAGTTTTGGAATTACTGGCATGTTCTTCCAGTAATACAAAAATTCAGATTTTTATATGGTAGTTTAACAGGATATTTGAAATATAATTGGTTTTTTAAAATGATGTGTATTGGTGTTTTGGTTGCATGTGTGTCTATGTACAACATACCACATGTGTGTCTCATGCCACTGATCTTTTGGTACTGAGCTTGTGAGCCACTATGTAAATACCGGGAATTGAACTCATGTCCTTTGGAAGAACAGCTAGTGTTCTTAACCACTGAGCATCTGGTTGTTTTGTTTTATTTTGAGACAGGGTTTCATTGTTTGAGATAGGGTTTGAGACTCTGTATAACTCAGGTCAGCCTGGAATTTTCCTGCCTCCACTCCAAAGTGCTGGAATTACAAGTGCCACCATGCCATTATTTGAAAATAAGCTTACACTTAAAAGACACACGCTTATTTTGGACATATACTTCGATTGCTGCCTTTTTGCAAGTAACTACCACATTAGATATGTAGTAAGGGTTAATCAGATTAAGCCTTAGCTTAATTGCTGAAAACAGCGTGTGCTGTCTTGGTGCCAGATATGTCATTTATAGATCACTCTTTCACAAGGCAGCAAACGACTTCATATGCCCAAGTCATTTCCTTCCTGGAAAAGATGCACGGCGTCAGCATGGTCACCATGTGTGGTAATTGATAACGTCTGTGCCACATGGCTTGCCTCTGCTCTTGTCGGACACAGCTAGTCTACCACCTATGATTGCCATATGCCGCAGCACTCTAGGTTAACGGAGTCATTTCATCTTCTCTTCTAGTCACAAATGTTACCGTGGCTCAATTCCACCAACGAAGAAGGAAGTATTAGCAAGATCTAAGTGTAGAAAACCTCTTTGTTAGGAATTTTCAGTTTTAGTTGCCTGTTCCATTTTTATTGAAATAGCTGCTGCTTTGGTATTGGGGTTTTTGTTTGCTTTGTTTTAGTTTTAATGAGTGCTGCAGAGTGATGGGCACCTGCTAGCTGACCTAACTTGGAGGCTGTGTTCAGTATCATTAGGAGTTTTTGAATGTACTCATTCTAAGTGAATATATAAAGGTAATTAAAATTAGATGATAATAAAAGTAAATTTTTATTACTAAGAAGCACTTTCTGGTCTTGTATATTGAAAATTAGTCAGAAAATATTGATGTGGATATTTTAGTAGTAGTCAATTCACTTTAGAAGAATCATTCATTATGGAAAGAACATACCCCATGCCAACATTTATAGCATCAAATTACTATCAGACCCTCTTCTTCTGTCAGGATGTCATAAGTCCATATTTTGGTTGGTCACAGAACAATGATAGATTAAAAAAAGTTATCTATAAATATATGTATAACTTTAAAAAAGGCTAGAACCTATTTGGGGACACTTATTTGTCTTTAAAACTGGTAAAATTTAGTTTATATGGCTTGTTACTGCTTGGAATGAATTTTAATTTTTGTAGCTTTGGCCTATTCTTGCAAATGACTATATAGCCTGAAAGAGGAAAGGAATTAAAAATTATTGTAGTAAGCGTGGTTTTGGCTGCAAATGGGGATGATTTAAAAAACACAGCTATTGATTGAGGCACCTTTTTGAAATAATTTCTGTTGTACTCAGTCTGTCGTCAGATGTTTTGTGGCACCCTACTAAGATGATTTGGTGACACTATTTTATTAAAAGGTTTTATTTAAATTAATTTTAAAAGTTTAAAGATTTTTAATTATGTGTCTGGGGGCTGGAAAGATGGTTCAGTGGTTAAGAGCATATATCACCCTTTCATTGTTTGTAGGTATGGGTGTGGGCACAGAGCCTGTGGAGGCCAAGAGAGGACATCCAGTTCCCGTGTTGGTGTTATAGGCAGCTCTACAAGGGACAGCAAGTGTTCTGACTGCCGAGCGACCTCTCCAGCCCTACACATTAGTATTTTAAAAGTTATTTACATACTATCTTTCCATTTTAAACTCTATTATATTAAAAACATTGCAAATTAAAAAAAAAAAGTAGATGGGTGGTGGTGGCGCATGCCTTTACTTCCCATACTCAGGAGGCAGAGGCAGGGGGTTTTCTGAGTTTGAGGCCAGCCTGGTCTACATAGTGAATTCCAGGGAAGCAAGGGCTACACTGAGGAACCTTGTCTTGAAAAACCAAAAAAGCCAGGTGGTAGTTGGCATACATCTTTAATCACAGCACTCAGGAGACAAAGGCAGGAAGTCTGGTCTATAGAGTAAATTTTAGAATAGCCAGGGCTACATGCAAGGGTACACAGAGAAACTCTGCCACACACACACACACACACACACACACACACACAAACACACACACACATACATCAAGCCAAACTAACCAATGACAAAAAACCTTTACATACAAAAATTAACCAGACCCCCAAAATGATACCACTCAATGAACTTCTCTCAGTTACAGTAGAAACTGTGGGTCTTAACATTGGATTTTGGAGTTTCACTATAGAATGTATTTTTATGTATGCATCCACTACAAGAACCAAAAGAATACTTGGCAGAGTTAGAACTAGAAAAATAATTAGCTTTCTAGTCTCTTTCATAGCTCATATTTATTTTTCTTTCTTTAAAAAAAAGATTTATATATTTATTTCATGTATGTGAGTACACTGTCGCTGTCTTTAGACACACCAGAAGAGGGCATCCGGCCTGCATTACAGATGGTTGCTGGGAATTGAACTCAGGACCTCTGAAAGAGCAGGCAGTGCTCTTAACCACTGAGTTATCTCTCCAGCCCTCATATTTATTTTTTCAAAGATTCTATCTATCTATCTATCTATCTATCTATCTATCTATCTATCTATCTATCTATCTATCTATGAGACAATGTCTTTCTATAGAGCCCTGGCTGTCCTGGAACTCACTATGTAGACCAGGCTGGTCTTGAACTCATTGTCTCTGCCTCCTGAGTGTTAGGATCAAAGGCATGCATCATCATGCCTGACCTTTTAGGAAAAAATGTAAAAGTTTAATGCATGCATGCCACATGTGTGTAGGTGCCCTCAGGGATCAGCAGAGGACATTGGATCCCCTGGGGTTGGAGTTACAGGAAGTAATGCCCAGCCTGAAGTTGGTGCTGACAACTAAACTCAGGTCCCCTGGAAGAGCAAATGCTCTAATCCACTAGGCCAACTCTCCAGCCCTCAAATTCAGGTTTTTTAAAAAAAGATTTATTTATTATTATATCTAAGTACACTGTAGCTGTCTTCAGATGAGCTTCGGAAGAGCAGTCGATGCTCTTTAAATTCTTTTTTTTTTTTTTTTTTTTCGAGACAGGGTTTCTCTGTGTAGCTCTGGCTGCCCTGGAACTCACTTTGTAGACCAGGTTGGCCTCAAACTCAGAAATCCACCTGCCTCTGCCTCCTGAGTGCTGGGATTAAAGGCATGCACCACCATGCCCGGCCAGTCGGTGCTCTT
>NC_034603.1:55008370-55020986 GCF_900095145.1 Mus pahari | reverse complement strand
TTTTTGGTTTTTCGAGACAGGGTTTCTCTGTATAGCCCTGGCTGTCCTGGAACTCACTCTGTAGAACAGGCTGGCCTCAAACTCAGAAATTCGCTTGCCTCTGCCTCCCAAGTGTTGGGATTAAAGGAGTGCACCACCATGCCTGGCCCAAATTCAGTTTTTAAAATAGTAAAAACACCACATTCGATATTAGGCCTAAGCCTTAAGTATTTGCATAAGCATTGACTTGTAGGCCACTGGACAGGAACTAAATATATATCTTATTGTTATGTTGTTTTCTTTTTCTTTTTAAAAAAGATTTATTTATTTATTTATTTATTCATTTTATGTATATGAGTACACTGTCACTCTCTTCAGACACACCAGAAGAGGGCATCAGATCCCATTACAGATGGTCATGAGCCACCATGTAAGTTGTTGGGAATTGAACTCAGGACCTCTGGAAGAGCAGTCAATAACTAAGAAAGTATCAACTGGAGATAACTTAAGAAGTTATATATTTTTAAAAATTACATACCTTAATTATTCATATATCAAACATTAAATTTCAAATTAATGGAGTATTTTTAGAGTATATTTAAGTTGGGATAGAGTTAGCATGTTTGCTTTCTTCCTTCCTCTCTGTTTCTAACATCCTGAGCTACTATGATACCATGTTTGTAACTGATAAACCGCCACGCCGGGCGTGGTGGTGCATGCCTTTAATCCCAGCACTCGGGAGGCAGAGGCAGGCGGATTTCTGAGTTCGAGGTCAGCTTGGTCTACAGAGTGAGTTCCAGGACAGCCAGGGCTGCACAGAGAAACCCTGTCTCAAAACAGAACAAAACAAAATAAAA
This sequence comes from Mus pahari, assembly GCF_900095145.1. NCBI lineage: Eukaryota > Metazoa > Chordata > Mammalia > Rodentia > Muridae > Mus > Mus pahari. The sequence goes on along the minus strand of NC_034603.1, from coordinate 55,020,150 downwards.
CAAAAAACCAACCAACCAAACAAAAACCCGCCACTGGTTTGTTAGCATTATTCACTGATGTCCGTATTTACATCAGAGTCCACTCATGCCTATTATATAGAATACTGATATGCTTCTTCTATTTCAGATTATTTTTAAAACCTCTCCTTGCCTTGCGTATTGCACTTGATAATTTTAGGAAATAATCCACTGCTAACTGTTTTAGGTAAACTCTCTTCCATTAGAATCTTCAAGACCTAAAACTGCTTTAATTTCAGTTTAATCCACTTTAAATTCTGTCCCTTATAATCCTTGCATAGTTTAAGATATTGTTATTATATCATTTTTGTTAAAACACACGCAGAAAATTATTTATACAGTGATAAACGTCTATAAGAAGATTTCTCTAATTTCTCCAAAATTAGGAACCTGGAAGCTGCCACCATCCATAGGCTGAAGGAAAAATGGAAGATGATGTTTCAGGACTAGTGATCTGAGTCCCTAGAGCTCAGGGACTCAGGTCACTCTCCACAGACTGACATCCAGTGGATGTTTAAGGGGAGCGAAATACAAAGGAGAGAAAACAGGCTCGGGACCGGACAAAGCAATGCTGTGGCTTTTTTGCCCTCCTCACTTATAACTTCTTGGCAGTGCCTCCCACTGGGCAATGACAACTGAAAGGCAGCTGTCAGTGGAGCCTGGTGAACTCAGCCTAAATGGGTCAGCTCCGCGGAATACAGAGTAGGACAGGCTGGGGATGACTGCAAGGAGGACAAGGGTCAACACCGAAGTCAATGCTTTAAAAATCAACTTTATTTAGGTATAATTTATGTACAACACATTAATTAATTAATTAATTAATTAACTTTTGGTTTTTTGAGACAGGGTTTCTCTGTGCAGCCCTGGCTGTCCTGGAACTTACCCCAGACTGGCCTCAAACTCAGAAACCCGCCTACCTCTGTCTCCCCAAGTGCTGGGATTAAAGGCATGTGCCACCACTGCCCAACAACACACTTATTTTAAATGCACATTTTAGACCTTTTACACACTAGGCAGGTGCTCTACCAATGAGGTGCATCCTTATTATCTCTAATGTATACGTTGATAATTTAATAACTCATAACTCATGTATCCACCCAGTTAAATAGAGAACATTTGTTTTGTTTTGTTTTGTTTTGTTTGATACTATGTACTTTTCTCTCGCTGTCCTGGAATTCACTCTGTAGACCAGGTTGGCTTCGAACTTACAGAGACCAGCTAGCTGCCTCTGCCTCCTGAGTGCTGAGATTAAAGGTGTGCACCACTACACTCAGTGACAGAGAATGTGTTAATGAACTCACAATATTCACTCTCACTACTCTTCCATAAATTCCTATTTGCTCACATATGGTCAGTTTAGCCTGTTTTGCTGTTGTTTTGTTGTTTATTTGTTTGCTTTTCTTGAGATGTTCTGGCTGTGCAGCCCAGACTGACCTTAAACTCGGCAATCCTCCTGTCTCAGGCTCCTGAGTGCTGGCATTATAGGCATGTGTCACCCACCATACCACATCTGGTTTAGTCTTGCCTGGTTTTTTAGAATGTCATCATCCTAATGGATATATCCTATATGGATAAAATCATATAATATAAATTCTTCAGTGCAACTGAAAATATTTTCATTTTATGTGTATCATGCTTTGCCTGCATGTAATGTACACTATAGCCTATCTCATACTTGCAGAGGCCAGAAGAGGGCATCCAACTCCCCAGGAACTGGGGTTATAGAGGATGTGAGTTGCTGTGTGGGGACTGGGAATCAAACCCGTGTCCTCTGCAAAATAAGTGCTCTCAAGAAGTGAGCCGCTCTTCCGGTCTCTTTGGCCTCACTTGTAGAAGCAAGATGGCGAAGGGAACGTCATCCTTTGGTAAGCGTCGCTATAAGACGCACACGCTGTGCCACTGCTGTGACTCCAAGGCCTACCACCTTCAGAAGTCGACCTGTGGCAAATGTGGCTACCCTGCCAAGCGCAAGAGAAAGTATAACTGGAGGGCCAAGGCTAAGAGACGAAACACTACCGGGACTGGTCGGATGAGGCACCTAAAGATTGTCTACTGCAGATTCAGACATGGATTCCGTGAGGGAGCACCTAAACCCGAGAGGGCAGCTGTGGATTTCAATCAGTCATAAAATAAATGTTCTGGTTTCAAAAAAAAAAAAAGTGAGCCATTTCTCCAGACTCTGTAATTTTTGTGTCTCAGTATGTTTTTATTTTATTGTATATGTTTGTCTGTATAAACGTATATGTACCAAATACGTGTCCGGTGTCCAAAGAGACCAGAAGAGGGCATTTGATTTCTTATAGCTGAGCCTCCATGTGGATGCTCTAAACTAAAATAAGGTTCTTTACAAGAGAAGCAATGAGAAACTCTTAAATGCTGAGCCATCTCCCCAGCCCTCTCAACATGTTTGTGAGGTTTACCCAGTGTGTCTGGTTTTTTGTTTTGTTAGACTGTTTTGACATAAGAGGATCTCATGGTAGCCTAGGCTGGCCTTTAATTTACTATGTACCAAGGCTTGGCTTCAACTCTTTATTTTTCCGTTCCTTTCCTTTTTCCTTTCCTTTTTCCTTTCCTTTCCTTTCCTTTTTCCTTTCCTTTCCTTTCCTTTCCTTTCCTTTCCTTTCCTTTCCTTTCCTTTCCTTTCCTTTCCTTTCCTTTTTCCTTTCCTTTCCTTTCCTTTTTTCCTTTTTCCTTTTTCCTTTTTCCTTTTTCCTTTTTCCTTTTCCTTTCCTTTCCTTTTTCCTTTCCTTTCCTTTCCTTTCCTTTCCTTTCCTTTATCTCTTTCTTCCTTTCTTTCTTTTTTTCTTTTCTTTTTTTCCTGTTGTATTCTGAGTGCTGGGAATCCAGGCATGAACCACCACATGTAGCCTAGTTCTTTTTTTGTTTTGTTGTTGTTGTTGTTTGTTGTTGTTTTCTTCTTTCTCTTTCTTTCTTTCTTTCTTTCTTTCTTTCTCCTCCTTTCTTTCTTTCTTTCTTTCTTTCTTTCTTTCTTTCTTTCTTTCTTTCTTTCTTTTCCCTCCTTCCTTCCTTTCTTTCTTTCCTTTTCTTCCTTCCGTCCTTTCTTTCTTTCTCTCTTTCTCTCTTTTTTTTCAAGACAGTAGAGTATGTCTCTGTATTCTTGGTTGTCTGGAACTTGCTGCGATTTAGGCCAGTCTGACCTCAAATTTATAGATCCACCTGCCTTTGTCTTCCAAGTGCTGGGATCTGAAGTGTACACTACCAACTGCCGGGCCTTAGTTCATCTATTTTTATTGACAAGTAGTATTCTGCTGTGTGAATGTACTACAGTTATCTGTCTTACCTGTTCATATTGCTTCCAGGTCTGAGGTGTTATAAATAGAACTGTGGACATTTATGTACAAGTTTTTATGCATGTTTTTCTGTGTATGACAAGTTATTTCTCTTGGGTAAATATCTGAGAAAATGTCTAGTTATACAAGAAGCTACTAAATTCAACATTTTTCTACCCTTACAAACATGACCGTGAAGATTCATGAAAGGATACTGTGCGTTTCCTTCCACAAGCTAAGGTCTTAGAAGAACACTTTTTGTAAGAAAGATAGCTCAAAAGAAATCACTTTACATTCTATATACATTATGCTTGTTCATGGCTTGAGTTTTAATGAAAAAATTCATTACATATTTCAGCAAATCCTAAAATGACATCAAGTGCTAATAATGCAAATCATTACTTTAAAATACAATGGTAAAGTATGGTCTTATTTTCCAGAGAAGATGCACACAAATACAAAAATGAGAATAAAGAACAAACTATGTTAAAAATCAGGGAAGGATGTTCAGGTAGTCTGAGAAAAACCAAGCAAATGTAGAAAATGACTCTGAGAGTCGGAGAATGTGCCAGGGCTCTTCACATTTTCTATTAGATAAAAATGCAATAGAATGGGCCTGGAGGTGTGAGGAGACAGGGAAGCAGGGTGGTGGAGAGGATGGACTGTGACTTGACATCGGCCAGTCCACCTACACAGAGGCTTTGAGATCCCATCACTGCTGCCAGCAGCCGCTGAAAAAGCTTCCTTGCTAAGAAGAATGCAATAGGATCTATATTGATCTTTGCAAAAAAGTGTCTTCATTAATATAAGCAAAGACGCCTCTCATTTCCAGGAGCAGAGGTGTGGGCTTTTTCTTTTATTCTTAGAAGTACTGTTTTACCAACATATATCATTTTCCTTTTGATGTGTGGGCTGAGTCATAAATTAATGTCACAAATGTCATCTAAATGAGGGAGGCTGCTACGTTATGATGTAAGAAGCTTGACATGAATTGTTAGCGTTGACAGCTACGCACTCCTGAACTAAAATGTCACTGTGTTAAAATTGGGGGTAGTAAGAGTTTGTTGGAATGTAAAATTGGTGTTTAAAGTTGCTGCAGCCTAGAAAGTTGTCACTCCATTATTATTATTATTATTATTATTATTATTATTATTATTATTATTCAAGGTCTTACTACATAGCCCTGGATGACCTAGGTCTTGATAGTTTAGGCTGGCATAGGACTCAGAGTGCCACTGGCCTCTGCCTCCGGAGTACTGGGATTAAGGGCTATGACACCACCCCAGCTCTTTTCTAGTTTTTCTGAAATGGTAGTAAGCAGGTAGGTAGAAAACAAATGACTTTAAGGGCTTTCTTGGCATCTCATGGAGCAGTTTCTTTCTACAGACTAGTTCAGTCCTTCCATTCATCTTAGGAAAAAAATAGAAAAAATTCTAAGTGCATTATTTACTATACACTTTCTATCATGTATTATTTAATCTTGACCTAGGAGAGAGCATATATTTTACATGATACCATTAGTAAGTTCAACCCACTTAATCTTAAAATAACAGTATCGGGTCAGGGATTTAAAAATACAGTATTATAGGAAAACAGTTGGTGAGAACACACCCTCTTCTGTCATTAATAACTGACTGGAAATGGTATTTCAGATCCTAAATCCAGCTGAAATCCAGAAACAATAAATGGAGAGATGGAGTGGATAATTTGTGAGTACATGTTTTTTCAAAGCAGAGGGGAAAAATCACTATGTTTGTGCTGAATTACATGCTGCCGTGGACGTGGTAGTATGCAGCAATGATGCTATCATCCATACAGCTGTACAACACAACACCCTCAAAGCACCCACCACCAACATCATCACCATGAAGCCTGAAAATAATAGGTTTGTGTATAGTTTGGTGAGAAAATTAGAATAATTTAAAGTCATTTCAGTTCTAGCTTGGGGGGAGGGAGTAAGAAGAGACACAGGAGGTGGTGGGGAAGAACAAGCAAAATACAGACAAAAATACGAATTATATGGTAGGATAATATAATAGAATGACATGCATTATACAGAGACTAAGCAGGGGTTTTAGGGTGATGGAAAACTTACAAGTGAAATCTACCCTTTCAACCACGGATTGAATTCTTGTTGCATCACTTGCTTCTGACCTTGAGCAAAGTCACTGTTTTTAAGGCTTGTTTCCTCATCTGTAAAACAGAGTCCTAACGGTAATGTCCTTTGCCTTAAAAGGCTGTAGTGAGGATTACAGACGAACACGTGTAAACTGCAAAGCCCTATATAAATAAGACATTGTGTGGATAACGAGGCACAGATAGATTTTCATAGAGCAGAGTTAAGGGGAAAGATTCTAAAGGCTTTGGAGACTTAATTGGGCTCTAACGCCAATGCCACAGATAGAAAGTCTTGACTTTTAAGCAAGCGAATTACTGTTTAATTTCTCACGTTCATCTTTTTTGAGAAAGGAGGATTCATAGAATCAAACGAAAGAACCTAGACAAAGGAAACTACCCTTTTGGGTGCTTGTGCCCGGACCTCTCTACTTTTTCAAGGCATATCATCAGTAAAAGGTGTTGACTGCGTGCCATCGTATCAAGAGATTTACTAAGGCAAGGCAAGCAGATAAGGAAACTGAAGTCAGTACACTCCTGGTGGAACCAACAGAGATGTCTCAGTGCTTAACATGAAACTAGGGTCTTCAACCCACAAAGACCATTCGAAGTTGGAGTGCAGGCGTCCAGCGTCCTAACCACTCCACAGACTCGACGGGAGGGACCTTGGAATTCTTAATTAGAACCGGTTGCCATGGCGACAGTCTCTAGGCAGCGTGGGCTGAGCTCTCGGTAGGGATTGCGGGTGGGCCGCCGCTGGACCCTGTGCGCGCGCCCGCCACCAACTTTCCCTCCAGACCGGAGAGAGGTGGCGCGCTCCGCCCCCGCCCCCGGGCCGCGCACGTCCGAGCTCGGTGGCGCGCACGCCTGCGGGAGCCCTCTCCAGGCAACCCAGTGCTGATCGCCGGTGCCGGTGCGGCCGTTCCCCCTCCGTAGCGGGAGGCGAGGCTCCGAAGCAGCCCCCTCTTCCTCCTGGGCTCACCTCCCACCCCCTTCCCGGTGGACCTCGGGGCATGAGCAACGATGGCGGGCTGCATCCCTGAGGAGAAAACTTACCGGCGCTTCCTGGAGCTGTTCCTGGGCGAGTTCCGCGGACCGTGCGGCGGCGGCGAGCCAGAGCCCGAACCCGAATCCGAGCCCGAGCCCGAGCCCGAAGCCGAGCTGGTCGCGGCTGAGGCGGCCGAGGCTTCGGGGGAGGAACCGGGGGAGGACGCTGCGACGGTAGAGGCGGCCGAGGAGGGGGAGCAGGACCAAGACCCCGAGCCCGAAGACGAGGCGGTGGAGGAGGAGACGGCGGCGGAGGGCGAGGAGGAGGAAGAGGAGGAAGCGGCTGCCCCGGGGCACTCGGCCGTGCCGCCACCGCCGCAGCCCCAGCTGCCGCCGCTGCCCCCGCTCCCGCGGCCGCTGTCGGAGCGCATCACCCGAGAGGAGGTGGAGGGCGAGAGCCTGGACCTGTGCCTGCAGCAGCTCTACAAATAGTTAAGTAGCGGGGCTCGGCCGCGGGTGGGCCGCCATCCCCGGGGTGCTGGCCTGGGTTCCTGACCCCGCCACCCATGTCCCCGCGGGGCACCCGGGCGGGGTCCCCACTCCCGCCTGCCCCCGGCCCCTCTTCATCGGCCCTCTCGGCCAGCTTCTCAGCCACTTCGCACACCTTTCTCCGGAGCCTTCCTGCCAAGGTCTTCCCTCCCGTCTTGGGCTCCCCATTCTTCCCTGCGCCTTTCTTCCCGGGGTTTCCTCCCACCTTCGTCTGTCTGTCCTTTCCCGGGCTGCGTTCCTTGTTGGGCGGCGGGGACGCGCGACTCCTTTATGGACTGTAAGAGGTGCCTTTCTATATAACCGCAACAAAGCTAATACCGTCGGTGTCCAGAGGAGCCCAGACCCCTAGATTTTCCGTCAGGCGCTCACTGTTGAAATGAAAAGGCTCTATAGATGGCTTTCTTACGTGAGAGCCTAGTATCATACTTTGCAGACATTTGACAGCTTATAATTGAGAGCGGTAGGGAGGAATTGGGAAGGAAGGGTAAGAGCAAGCCGTTAGGTGAAAAGACCGGGTTGTAAGTCAGAAAAGTCAGCCTGGCTGGATAAAATTGCAATTAAGTGCAGCATTTTCAGTCCATTAAGTATATGGGGTGGGAGGTGGGAGAAAAGCAGATGGCTTAGCTACCCAGATGCAAGTCTAAAATAGAAAGGTCAAGGCTTTGCCTTTCATCCGAGTTCTGCTTTTTATGGGCTTGAAATAGAAACGGTTTACAATCGCGTTTCTTTCCAAATGGAATTGTTCTGAAATAATGCCTCTGCAAACACCGGGAAATCCGAGAGTCTTTTGCCATTCAGCTAATAGTTGTAATGAAAGGTGTTACTCTGACCACCCAAAAAGTTTACTACCGCAAGATTCACTGCAGCTAAGTTCAAACCCACTTCCTGGATTTCTCCAAAGCCTGGAGGGGCCTAGAAAAGAAAGCTATTTTGTCTTCATCTGACCTCATAGACAACTGATCAAACCATTCTCCTGTTTAAAAGCAGCAGCTTGTCAAAGGGAAAAGCCACTGAGCAGATCTGTAGAATTGGACTGTGAGGATGCCACACTTTATAAACCGTCCAGTAATTAATTTTAAAATACTGTTCAGTTACCAGGGGAATAGTGTGTTTCGGGGAAATGCAAAAATAAAATGGCGTGTAATACCACCACCTGGGGATAAACAGCATTGATGGTTTAGAGTATTTCTTCTTTTGTAAATTCTCACAGAAAAGGACCTACAGAATGCCATTAAAAAAAAAAAAAAAAAAAAACATGATTCAGACACTTAAATATAGTGGAAGTATTTACCAAAGTGAAGGAATTTATCTCAGACTAGTACTATCTGGACAGTTTTTACCTTTACATATACACTTCCAGAATTGTAGAGACAGTTTAAGGATTAGAGAACGCTCCAGTACTGTCATTAATGCAGCACAGTCCTGAACATTTCAAGGCTTTTAAAACTGAGATGCACAGAATGAAATGGTAAGATGTGAGTGTTTTTTTAATGTGATAAGGAAACAAGTTTAATCTTAATGTACATATCAATTAAAAAATGATTACGATGAGAAGGTGATTGCCAATGGAGCACAGAAGTTTGCATTTGAGTTAAAACTAGCAAATTACAGTTAGAAAATATTATTTCCCCTTAGATTGGACAGTTATACTCTGACTTCACATAATATCAGACTTTGTACTGTATTTTATTCTGATGCTGGTTGAGATGAAATGGCTGGCTCGTTTACATAAACTATCTTTAAGGTTCTTAGTGGGTTAAAAGTTTCAAAATAAAAAAAGTTTCAAAATGTGTAATGACATTTTTAGTTCTTATTTTATTCAAAAAAAAAAAAAAAAAAAAGCTTAAGACTTAGTCACAAGAATCAGGACCAGCCGAGTGTGGTGCTAGGCCATCTTTCTGTTCAAGAACTTCATTTTATATGTGAGGCCTCTATCCAGATTTGAAAAAACAAAAAGCGAAAAATGAGTCATGTAGAAACGATTCCAATATTTCCTGGCTTAATCCCCGACTCTTCAAAACTCCTGTCACAGAGGGAATGATGACCTCAAATGTCTGAGAAAATGACGTGCCTCTTTGTAGGTATGTGTATGTGAGTGTAGATACCTGCAGAAGCCAGGGGTGTAGAATCCTCTAGAGCTGCAGTTACAGGCTGATGTTACTTGCTGACACGTGGGTCCTGGGAACCCCACTCCAGTCCTCAAAAGAGCAGTAAGTGCTCTTAGTCACCAAGTATTCTCTCCTGTCCCTAGAAGTAATGCTGACCACAAAAAATAGATAAAGAAGACTTAAAAAGATACATTATCTCAACTTCTCTCAGTGTTTTCTCTTCACCTGTTTTGGGAATTGAACCTAGGGCCTTATGCATGTTCACCAAGTTCACTGGACTATATTCCCAGTCCTTTGCCACCATGCCCAGCTGAAATTTTGCTTAGGAGTGTAGTACAGTAACACATTTTCCTCCATTATTTGGTTCTCTCAAATTTGAGACTAAGAACAGCAGACATCTGTTATTCCTAATCTTGGTAAACTCAGAAGTGACTTAAAATCATTATCAAGATCATGGCCCAGTGCTGGCCCACACCGTTAATCCCAGTACTAGGGAGATAGAGGCAGGCTGATCTGTTTGAGTTCTGAGACCAGCCTGGTCTACAGAGAGATTTCCAGGATAGCCAGGACTACATAGCAACCCCACCCCAAAACAAAACAAACCCCTCGAACAGCAGCAACAACAAAACCAAGCTATGTAGCTAAGAAAAGAGTGAAGGTTTAGGCAACTTGAAAGTGTCTTAGAAGCTGGAGAAGGACACTTGCTGCTATTGTATACAGGTGGAGGTTTGGTTCCAGCACCCATGTCTAGTAGTTCACGACTGCCTGTAACTCCACTCCAAAGGATCCTGTGCCCTTTCCTATCAGTGGGCCAGCACGGATGTGGGGTACATATATACAGTTCACACATAAAAGGTAAACGTAAAGAAATCCTTTTGAAAGGTTTGGTTTTGTTGTTTATTTTGAATTTTTTTGTTTTGTTTTGTTTTCTCTCAACAAGGTTTCTCTGTATAGCCCTGGCTGTCCAGGAACTCACTTTGTAGACCAGGCTGGCCTCGAACTCACAGGAATCCACTCACCTCTGTCTCCCAAGTACTGGGATTAAAGAAAGGCACGAGCTACCACCACTAGGCTGAGATTTGGGTGTTTGTGACAAGGTTTCAGTATAGCCTTACCTGCCCTGTAACTCACTATGTAGACCAGGCTGGCTTGGAACCTACAGAGATTCTCTTGCCTCTGTCCCCTAAGTGCTGGGCTTAATGGGGTAAGCTACCATCTCTGGCTAAAAAGTATTTTAGAGTAATATTTAGGATAAAATTTTTACCTTACTGCTTCAAAATATAAAACTTGTATATCAGTATACCGCTCCTATGCAAAAGCAACATGTAATTTTGAAAGAGCAATAATTTTAAAATACCAACAGCTCCCATCCCACCTATGGAAAGGTTCTCCTGCCTCCCTCTTCCAAGTACTAGGATCCCATGCCTGGCTCCTTTTCTCCTGGTAGGTATCCATTCTACCATTAAGCCACATCTCCTGACTCCCTAATTCTCACATAAGACATTATAACTGATGTTATATTCAACTTGAATTCGAGGGTATAAGCAACTTGCATAGATTAATAAGTCAGTCAGTACTGTGTGTCCCCCAGCCCCATGCAACACTAAGGATCAATTTGTTTTAATCTGTGAGGATCAAATACACTGAAGTCTCATTTTAAAGCTGAGTTGTCACATTTTCGAAGCAGTTGTTTTCTCGGTTATTCCTTTCGGCTGGGATGGGCTTCCCAAGGGGGAAGGGAGCTATCGCAGCAGGCTGGCCAAGTTAAGTAGTTACAGATGGCTTGCTGTAGCATTGAAGATGGCACTTTTAGAATGGTTTGGAAAACAAAATCACTGGTTATAGACACTAATAATTCCGTTCTGTTGAATCATGAATGACTTTGGGAAAGGTCAGAAAATCGTTCAGCTTTGTTTCATCTTTACGTATATACACATGAAAATCATATCACTCATCTCAAAGATGAAACACTTCCTTATAAAGAGTAATAAAGGTTCACTAAAGGGCTGGTGAGATGGCTCAGTGGGTAAGAGCAACCGACTACTCTTCCATAGGTCCTGAGTTCAAATCCCAGCAACCACATGGTGGCTCATAACCACCTGTAACAAGATCTGACGCCCTCTTCTGGAGTGTCTGAAGACAGCTACAGTGTAATTACATATAATAAATAAATAAAGCTTAAAAAAATTTATTAAAAAAAAAGGTTCACTAAAAAAAGTAGAGAAAATTTACATACACGAAAAGGGTGCTATAAATACAGATTAGTGCCCATCATAGTTCCCAAGTTTTTCCCTTCTCTTGGCCCTTGAGGCTGGCACTTTGCTGCGAGTTTTCAAATAGCCTTCCTGTCTTCTTATGTTGATGCTCTCTCTGTCCTTGACCTTCTCAAGACCACTGTCTGTCCTCAGTACCATTCACTCAGGTGACTGGCTGTTGTGGTTGTGCTAATGGCTCCCTCCTCTGCCTCCATCCTTGCTTTGACTGCTAATGGAACAGCTTGCACTTTGGAAGCGGCTGCTGGCTGTGATGTGGGGATTTCAAGCTAGGTTAGCCTTGCACCCTCAGCTGCAGCTCCAGCCTGACACTTGATACTCTTTGCTGCGAGTACATCCGTGATATCACATTTGATTTGTCTAAACCTTGTAAATGTTTCATTTACACTATTCCCTCTTGTTCATTTTATTTACCTTTTTTTTTTTTTTTTTTTTTTTTT
>NC_034603.1:55007004-55008336 GCF_900095145.1 Mus pahari | reverse complement strand
TTTTTTTTTTTTTTTTTTTTTTGGCCAGAGTTACTACTATCGGACTGGATTTTTTTTTCTTTTTAAGTTTTATTTATTCTATATGTATGTGTGTTTAGCTGACATATGTCCCTGTCAGTGCACAATGTGCATAGTTAACAGATGGTTGGTTGTAAGCCATCATGTGGGTACTAGAAACTAAACGTGAGTCCTCTGGAAGAGCAGTGAGTGCTCTTAACCAAGCCATCTCTCCAGCTTCAGATTATATAGATTTTCTAAGTGTTATACTAAAACATTTAAGATTTTTAGTAGTAATATGTATTACTAATATATATTATTATATATACACACTAATTATAGTAATAATATTACACACACACACATACATATATATATATGTGTGTGTGTGTATGTATGTACTGTGTGTGTGTGTGCTTCTGGGAGTCAGTTCTCTTCTTTTACCGAGTGGGTTAATACAAGACTTCTGATCCCAACTTTAAAGACAGAATTCCAACAAAGTTTAGAAGAAAGAGATCATATAAGACCACCCTCATTTCTAAGACCAGCACTGAATGTTTGGAGTTTCTCAAACTACCTTCAAATCCAGTAATTCTCTAGAAAGACAAATAGAACTCATTGACCACTATGAATATAGATTATTGCAAGGACAAGCTACAGATTAAAACCAAGGAAGAGGTGTACTGTACGAAAGCAGCAGATGTTAAGTCTCCCATGCTCAGGGGTACATCACCCAGTACAAATACATGGTGCTGTGCTCAGAGTATGACAGTCTGAGTCCCACCCAAGTCCCAGTTTTCAGAATTCTCACTGGCATCTACGCTTAGGAATATCTCTAATGTAATCAGAGATTTGGAGACTTCCCTCCTTGGACCTGAGGACACAGCTGGATCTTTCTTTAGGCAAAGCCGAGCTGTAGGTAGTGAGACTTGGTATCCCTCCCAATCCACCTCTAGCAACTACACCAGCTATCGCAGACTACGTTAGTGTGCAAATCGTATTCTCTCTTTAATATCTGCACTTTCCCAACCATGTCTTTTTCTCTTTTGAGAATGCTACACACTCCATCCACCACCCAGCCCGATCTCTATGAGTCCTGGCACTTCCTAACAAGACAGGTGTAACTTCCACACTCCAGCTGTGAGGGATCCAGTTCCTCCTCCTGCTTCTGTGTGCATACCGCCCACCACATCCCCCAAGCTCAACACACACACACACACACACATACACACACACACACACACACACACACACACACACACACACACGCACGCAGGCGCGCGCGCGCGTGCGCGCACACACAAACACTCATGCCCATACATACCCATAAATATG